>NC_137455.1:120254461-120863016 GCF_964235325.1 Thermobia domestica
TGGTAACACCGTGAGCAGTTAGTCATCCATTCACAGTGGTTACGTCGTTCGGTCGTGCTACAGTGTTTGTATGCTGCAGTAGGGCTCTCGGTGGCTAAAAAGGGAACTCTACATCTTTCCTCCAACTTCAGTTAACAATTGAAGGGTCATGAGGTCTTCATTTCTTTTAGATCCTCTGGCAGGTCGAGAAACGTATTTTTTTAAAATTCATTAATTTGTCTCCACTCTGGCCAGGGAGTGTGTATTTTTTCTTTGCTTTTGTTGTTGTTTTTTTTTTTTTTTAGAATTTATGTTTTTGTTTGATGGCACCTTCTTCGAATAATTGTCCATTATGTGATTTAGCTGTGTGTGGTAGGCAGAAGACAGTAAGATGTATTTTATGTTCGAGCAAAAGTCATTTATCTTGTTTTGAACAATATAATGATGGAAACAATGTTCATATAAATTATTACAAGTGTAATATTTGTGTTCTGAAATTGAAAACTGGCTAAGATCGTTCTCCTGGGGTGATCGGAGGTTCAACTCTGGGTAAATCAACTGATGATTTTGCAAATGTGCAAACGAAATAAAATTATTTGTGTTCTAGATGTAAAGGATCATTTACTGATCTTGAATCCATATCTAAGTTGTTTTAACAGGGAATAAACAGAATAAGATTAGAGTCTCAACATGAACATGAATTTGGCATAATAAAGAATGAGCTTGGTCTTTTGAGAAAAGAGAACTTTGAATTAAAGAAGTTACTAGTAAAAAAAAAAAAAACAAGTTTGAAGTGAAACAATTTTACCTAAAACAAATGATGAATCTGTATTAGACGTAAACGATAAAAATCAATTGCCTGCATTAGCCATAAGTAACGAAGGTAACAAGGATGAAAGTCTCCCTCAGTCCTCTCAAACTTGGATTCAGATAATTGCAAGAAATAAAAAACGCATACAAAGTGAATCAACTAAAACTGAACAAAATAAATCAAATTTAAGAAAGGAATAGAGGAAACTAAAAATAGGCAGTGGATCAAGTAATTCCAATTTGGTTACTAATCTAAGAAAAAAGCATTATTTGTAACTAGGTTCAATCCCTCAGTTGAGGTAGAAGTTGAGAGTATTGTAAAAGAACTTAATGTAACTGAAGTGACTTGTACCAAATTGAAAACAAAGTATGATTCGTACTCTTCCTTCCATGTTGAGGTAAACGAACAAGACTTTTCTATTATAAGTGATACTGAGGTGTGGCCTAGAGGTCTTTTAATTGGTCCTTTCTTTGGAAAATTACGGAATCAGGATGAACTTCCTAGGAATACTGACTCTCATGCTGAGCATGGAGAGTCTTAAAATTTGGTACCAGAATGTTCGTGGATTGCGTACTAAAAGTAACGGGTTCTTCTCCTCAATTTCTAGCTGTGACTATGATATTGTGGCCGCAACCGAAATTTGGTTATCTGAAATTCATGATAATCGGGATTATTTCCCAGATACTTATACTTGTTTCAGAGCGGACTGTCATGGTGAAGAAGGTGGTGATAGAGGAGGTGGTTCTTTAATTGCTGTCAGAAATAATTTTGAGGTGCTTCGAAGATATGATTCGGAAAGTGTAAATGAATGTGTCTGGATTGAACTTAGGTGTAAGTCAACTAAAAATCTTCTAATCTCTTGTGTATATTTTCATCCAACATTTCCTCTTGAAGTATTTGAGAACTATCTAAATTGTATCTACAGTAAGCTTAACCTGTTAAAAAATGATGTATTAATTTTTGAAGATTTTAATATATCTAAAATAGGTTGGTTAAATAAAGAGCCTTTACCAGGAATACACTATTGCTGATTGGTGTATTATGTTGTTAAGTAATTATCTCAATTTAGTAGCTTGCAAACTAGAGGAAGTTATTAAATCTGCGATGGAGTGTAATGTTCCTAAATCTAGGCCTAAAATATTTAAATTTCCCTTATGGTATTCAAAAAAATTGATTCCTTTATGGAAAGTAAAAATCAGGCTCATAAAAAATACAAAACTTCTCAATGTGAACATGATTATGTAGTCTTTTCTAATTGCAGAAGAGCTTTTAAAACTCAATTAAATGTGGACAAACAAATTCATTTTAGTAAAATTCAAAATGATCTTACAATTACCTCTGAAAAATTTTGGAAATATGTAAATGGTTCGAAAAATAAGGTAATATCTGGATTATTGACAATGATTTTTGTTGACTAACGATAGTACGTTGGCTGAAAAGTTTGCCAACTATTTTTAATCGGTTTTTCAAAATTTCTCGGTTAGTGTTACTAAAAATCAATGTTTATTTGAAGAATTTGATCAAGTTAAACCCCCAGAAATTAGTACTCAACATGTATTGGAAGCTATCAGAACTTTAAAGATTAAATCGTCATGTGGAATAGACGGAATTCCAGGTTTCATTGTTAAAGGAATAGGTGAAACAATCGCACCAATATTGTCCTCTTTGTTTAACTGGTGTTTATCCACTTGTAATTATCTTGATGTATGGAAATTGGTTTCTATAACACCTATACCTAAAACTAATGGAAAGTCTATTAACCCTTAACAGGAAATATGTGTCTGTCAGACACGTATGGTTCTTCTTTGTATTACATTGGCAACACTGATTCACTCAATGTATCGGTTTTCTCAGTACCTTCCTATTATTTAACATTACACATATGTTTTTTAAAAAAAGATATTGCTTTATACATGTCCGTGTCCCACAGACACTCCTTTCCTGTAAGCGAAGAAAATAGCGTTTCCTGTTAAGGGTTAATGATTTTCGACCAATCTCTGTAATGAAGGTAATTCCGATCTTGGAGAAAATAATCTATAAATGTGTTTATAATAAAGTAAAGAATTAGATTAATATAAATCAACATGGATTTATGGCTGGTAAATCTGTAATAACTAATTTAGCTAGTCTTACGCATTATACGCTCCCAGTTATTTGGGCTGGTGGTCAAGTTGACGCTATTTACTTGGCCTTTGCTAAGGCATTTGATAAATTAGCACAACACTTATTGGTAAACAAATTGTAAAGATATAACTTCCCTAACTGTGTTATTGATTGGTTGACTTCATATTTAAATGAAGGAAATTTGTGGTAAAATATAAAGGGAAACTGTCTTCTATTCATAGTAATACCTCCGGGTTACCCCAGGGTTCTAATCTTGGTCCTCTATTGTTTTTGCTGTATATTAATGACTTTGTGTTAATTTAACTTGTAAATATCTGTTATATGCTGATAATATCAAAATTTTCAGTCAAATTAAATCCAAACAAAATCAAGATACTTTGCAAAAAAATATAGATGTCATAGTTAAATGGTCCGAAGAGAGTTCCCTACCCCTGAACTTTAACAAAACGCAAGGAATAACATTTTCGAGGAAAGTTAACCCTTCCATCTACAAATACAGGATAGGAAATCAACATATCCAATTCGATAAGCATGTTAGAGATTTAGGAGTAATATTAGATGAAAAATTGCTTTTTCAGAAGAATCTTCAGGTTGTTATCTTCAAAGCTAGGAGGAATTTAACAATGATCAAATGGTTATGACGAAATTTTACTAATATTAACACCTGCAAAATTCTCTATATGTGCAATGTTAGGTCTCATCTTGAATATTGTACGGTAATTTGGAATAGTAAAGCAAAATGTTTTAGTTCTTCGATTGAATCAGTTCAAAATTAATTCCTAGCCTGTTTAAAATGGAAGTTTAACGAAATAGGAGAGGCGAGCTTGTCAGACATACGGGTGGATCTTAATCTTACCCTTCTGTCTGACAGGCGTCGGCCTTTGACTTGAAATTTTTTCATGCTATTCTGCATGGAGATTTTGTTCTGGAGAGCTTTTTCTCTTTTAAAATTCCCCACAGAAACATTAGGAAATTTGTTCCGTTTATTAGTAAATATCTAATTAGGTTTTCTATATATAAAAGTATAGAAACAGCTAATAACTTTTATCCGGTTCTTGATTTGTTTCATAAGAATTTCAAGAAGGTGTGTGAATTTTTTTATAGTTTTTTAAATAAACTATGAAATGTCTTAGTATTTTTAGGCTTGCAACTGATTCTCTTGTTTTCTATGTTTCTAAATACTGTATGGGTTTGTTTTATATATATATATTGTATTTAAAAAATCAAATTGTAAAAACCTTTTTGATTCTGAACAGATACACATGTTTGTTTCTTATTTTTTATTGTATTTCTGGAGGTTTTTGAAAAGTTTGTAAGGTACCATTTGAAAGATCCTTTTCTTATCATCTTTTCTTTTCTTCTATGCTTAATTCCTTCTTTACTACGTATACTGCACTTTTTTAAAACTTGATCATGTTTTTTTTTATTTGTGTTATATGATTTTTTTATGCTTATTTTATTTTTGTCATTATTACTAGCCTTATGAATCAGTGTATTAATTGAAGTGTTTAACTTAGAAATATTTATTTTCATATTGTATTAGTAGCTACATAATGTCGTCTTGAACTTTTTTTTTCTTTTTGAATATTTTGTAAACTGTTACAACTACATGGTTAATAATAATTTATTTTTGAATTTTACACTCTATACTTATCCTATATGCATGTTAATTATGTTATTTTTTTATTTTTTTTACTATTGTTAATTTTGTATTTTCCAGTTTGTAACAGATACTGCATATTTTTATGTTATTTCTCTGAACTAATATTTTATCTATTTCATCTATTTTTGTATAATCAGTTGTATGCTGTTAATTCTATTTGCATGCGCTCTATGCTTGTAAAAACATTTTTTTTTCTTTCTTAGGGACACATGTGGTTGTAATGCTGTTTGCTTCCAATAAATATATTTCAAACATTATTATTATTATTATTATTATTATTATTATTATTATTATTATTATTATTATTATTATTATTATTATTATTATTATTATTATTATTATTATATTTTAAAAGGAAATCCACTTGAGAAACAATGTTCTCAAATTAGGGGGTCACTAATGTGAGGAATGAAATTCTTTGTGTTTTTCTATAACTGCATTGAACTCAATAATTTCTGTGATCATCAATCTTAGGTCCGATTCCACATTAAGACGGTTTCGCTTTCAATTTTGAATACTGCAAAGTGCAAAAAGGGTCTGCTCACATAAGTAAGTGGTAAGGAAAAGCATCAAATGTTGCAATGCCTTTTTGGACAGTTCTTCATACTCACAGCGTACACGCAAACCAATCTGAGTCAAACGTTACTCGCAGTGGCGGAACTAGGAACATGTTTTGGAAAGGTTTCCCATCTTACTTTTATTCGTTTTTCTAGAAATCCCAGAATTGGGGGGAGGCTTGATGTTTATAAGCATAGGAATGACTAACTTTTACCTCTTTTTCTTAAAAAAAAAGTCTGAAATTGGTGGTATGGTAGGATCTTTCCGCCACTTGAAGATGAAATCCATAAAATTCAGAGGCGTCGTGCAGTTAACGTACATCTATCTGCTTTTGAAAACATGCCCTAACAAAGAAGGAACTTCTCTCACTTGAAGTAGTCCTGTATAACGGTTGACCAGCTTCAGGGTAGAAATTTACTAAAGTAGGAAAACGTTTAAATTTACAAACGTAGGTATAATTTCTAATTGTTTTTTTTTATCAACTGAAAAAATACTTCTTGCATAACAGCTGTGAGTTTTATTTCATTAAAGCACATTTCACATTTTAGGCGTCGTGGACCTCCTGGCTAGGTCCCACGAACTCCCAGGGGTCCGCGGAAACCACTTTGAGAACTACTGGATTAGATTGATTAAAGTACGGCTACTTTCGTTTGAATATTCCAGCATATGAAACAGTGACGAGCAAGTTCTTTGCACTATACGGCCACAACTCTTGTTTCAATTTTGAGGAACCAATTTGGGAACACTTTTGCATTTGTGATAGGGAAACAAAACGGAAGTGCTAACTCATGCAACAGTAAAAAAACTGAAATGTAATCTTATAGTTTAACGTCTCACTATTATACCATTTAGACTAAGGAAGACGATGATTAAAGCAAGTGAATTATTATGGAAGAATTAGTGAAATGAGAAAGTGGAAGGAAATGGGAATACCCGGAGAAAGTCCACGGACACGATGTTGTCTACCACAACCTCACTTGGCCGAGCATCGAACCAAGGATACCGCGCACTAGAGGTAAGCGCTCTACAACTTTTTTTTTTAAGTTAACTGATTCGCCGAACAAGTAGCAGTAACTTAATTTCCTTATTTTACTATATTTTTACTTCACTGTACAGTAGGGTGAGCCGAATTTTTTTTTCACATATTCAGGATTGAGTAGTTATCAAAAGTCGTGCATTGGTACGAAATGAAGCCATGTCAAATATGTTGATTTTAAAACAATATTTAATCGGGCCCCCGTAGCCCTAAAGTTCCTAATTTTTTGTTCAAATAAAATGGTTTTAGGTAATAATAACATTTTACCAGACAATACTATTAATACATAAAACATGAAACACATGGTTTCAATATACGCAAATAACTATTAAGAGCTTAACTAACTTTCATAACTACCATATTAACACACGAAAAACCTTTGTGTTGAGCCCACCTCAGAATTCTCAAACTTTAAGAGAATATCACTTTTTCGCATCTGGATGCAAAATACATAACACTGGCGCTTACATTGCTGAATTCAAATAAACTAGAAACAATATGGCTGCGAGCCTCTCTTCCTGTATTGTCTTGACTTCGAATTAAGCATATGATTTTGAATTACAACTCAGAAGAGCAAAACGATCATTAACCCCATTAAAAAATGAGATATACTCCATTAAGAGCCAAATTAAAGAAATTTAAGAACGGTGCTCAGAGTTATGTGATATTTTCTCTTGTAAATGCTGCGATAGATTAACCTGTAAGTGTGGTAAATCAAATTATATACCGCTTTTGGAGTGGGTGCTCATATTAGATCAAAGAAATCAGAGACAAATGACGAGTTGCAATGTAGATGAAGCAGAAACCCATAGGCTCAAAAGAAAGCATGACACACATATCGATTATGATGCTGCGGTACCAATTACAAGAGAGTTAGAATCGTTAGCCTCAATCCCGTACTTGGAACATACATTAAGCGCTTCCACCCCGAATTCAGACGATGAAGAGTTCGCATGGAGTTATCGTTTAGAGAATAAAATCTAAAATAAACCTAAATAAACAATAGTGAGCCCTAACAAATGAGTACCGCAAAAGATTTAACAGGTATATCGAATAGGTCGGCTGCTAAAATTGTATCCGCTGTTTTAGAAGATATGAATTTACTGAACAAAACTAACTAAGACAAGGTAGTAGATAAAAACAAAATCCGTACGAAACTAGCAAAAAAGAAAAAGAAAAAGAAAAAAGAAACCGTCTACAGTGTAAAGCTACTAACTTTAAGGATCTCTATTTTGATGGCCGAAAAGAGTAAACTATAGTTCTAATTGACAATTGCAATAGGCAAAGCACTGAAGAATATGCGGATTATATCGATTTGACCGATTGGTCAGAAGTAATAGTAACGAAACCTCCAATTTCGGCTAACGTATCAATAGAAGAACCAACCGAAATGATTGTGGAAAAGAGGAGGTTTCAGTTTGTCACATTCCCGTTCCACACAGACTTTGGAGAGGTGTGTAAAGGTAGTAACAGAATCCTCTTCAGAAGTATGCGGTAGTATTGCACGAGACGGTTATATTCGCGCAAAACTGGAAGCACGAAAGTATCTATCAAGCTTCGGACATAAATCTCAATAGTGCAGGAGAAATACGGAAATATAGGGTGATACCTAGAACAAATTGGAACAGAAGAGATATTTGGGCACAATATAGTAATATGCTTCCCCTATAACATACACAAAATCCACCAAAATCCGTTCACGGGAAATGTCCAAAAACGTCGACCGAATATAACCGTCGAGATGCTCCTCAATTTCCTTAGATATAATTATACAATTGCTATTATTTAATTGTAACAGCATTTAGGTTATTACAAACTCGTAAATTTTATTCACCTAATGAATCAGTATTTAGATTTAGCTCTTTGAAAGCAAAATTGTTGAGTTTACCAGTTTATAGTCAAATGGACATAAACAGAATGAGTATATAGTTATGAACTTTTATTTTCGTTTACATACCAGTAAATTAGTGGTGGAGTTTCAAGACTTAAGCTGATCTTTTAATGAACAGAACTTACTTTTCTACGTAATATACAAAAATAGGCTGATCACAAAAGAAAAAAAGAAAAAAACTCACAAACAAATTAATAAAACGTTACTTGAACTTGCACCTCTATTCAATGCCTGAGTCTTCCACATCACTTTCTCTCAGCTGTTCTTGAGGACAGTTTTCACACTCTGTTTCTTGGCATTGGCCACATACATCACTGCAATGTAAACCAACGCTTCTGCAAGTACAATGCAAGCTTACACAATTTTTAGTGCATTTACAACGGATAATAGATAACAAAGAACTCGGTGCTGGGGGTAAATCACTCAGAACTGGATAGTATTGATTATCACTCAACTTCCACCCCCATGAACATGGATTTTCACCTGTATGCTCTTCTTTCCACACAAGTGTCTGATAATAACATCTAAATGAATTGTATTTAAGTGCTGAATCTGTTGGAGGTAGGAGCTCTGGTTTTACAAAACACTTCTAAACATTTGTACTGTTTCATTTTTCTTGCTACGCATGAACATCAAAAGTGCTTGTTGCCCAGCATTTTCTACTTCCTTTTGCGATTTGTTCTTTGTGCAGAAAGTTTTGGCAATTTGTCTTAAATCACTATACTGTAGAAACTTGTTAAATGCTGTGGTTTTGCCAAGACCATAGATATGCGATGTACTGTCACAGCCTGTGAAAGAATGTAAGAAAAGTAGGCATTCACATACTTCTTTTCCTAGCACATCATGAATGGAATGTATATCATACACTTGAGTTTCACTTTTTTTGCGATTGACGTCACTCCGAAATTCTAATGAGAAGTCACTATTAGAAGCATAATATAAAAGAAGCACGAGCTGATCAGTATCTTCTCCTACAACTATTGTATTTGAATGTTTTGAGGATTGAACTGATTCCTTGACAATAGTTACATCAGCATCACCGTCCGCTATGATAACTCTACAACTTCTTTCAATCAATTTATTGGATATGAGTTTGATCATTTGTGATTTATTCTCAGAATTCTGAAGAAACTTTTCTTTGCTGCCTATGAATGTAGTATTCTGTGTGAATTTAACCAATGGGCTGGATCGTGACTTCATGCCTCTTCTCCGATGTTCACAATCTTTGATTGAAGGAGTAGTAGCTTCATAACCATCAAACACTATAGTAGCTTTCCCATAATTCCTGATCGTAAATTCTGCGTATGTTGTTGCTATAGTGTCAAAGGTGTCAAGGGCCTTCCAAGGTATTCTATAAAGCAGTGAACCGCCATCAAGGATATATTTTTTACTTTGAGCATGGGTTTGTGAGAATGTCTCTATCTGAGACGTTTTATTCGATGTATTTTGTAACTTATTTCTAACATGTACATTTATTGCATGAGCTAGCTGAGATTTTTGTCCTTTTCGCAGGAGATTTGGTGATTCAAACAGGGATAGTGGGAAAGCACAGAGTTCGTACCGTAGAACATGTTCAAGATCCATTTCAGTATTGGTAGCAGCTACGATAAACCGCTGGAACAAAAGAGCAGGATCTATGGCAATTTTCTCCTTTTCGTCAATTGTAACTTTTTCGTGTGAACTTAGAGTAACAGCTTTATCTCTTCGAATTGAATAAGAAAACACAAGCTTCCCAGCGAGTTTTTCAACAGTTTTGTTCCCTACTTCTTTTAGAGCATGAACGTGTACTACCTTTTCATCAACTGTGACCCCAGTTACGATGTTCCTAAGCGATGGATCTGTAGTGAAAGGAGAGAACTGCTGAAGAAATTCAAGTATCTTTCTACCATCAGATCTATCTTGCAGAATCCTTGATGTATGCATTTCTCTGTGCTGTTCGCTTCTTGATGGTGCGATTCTTGCTAGATTCTGAACAACCATGCTGTACTCACAAGTTGTTGGCATTGAAAGTACCCAAATTGCTCGCTGAAGTTCTGTTAATCCACTTCCTCTTGTGAGACCGCCAGTAGTCTTTAGTGACCTCATCAAGATTTGTTCAATAGCTAGATCACATCCAAGGCCACACCATGAAGTACCTGTCCTATATACAACAAATTCTCCCTTTAGAAATGCATTGTATACATGTAATTGCTTCTCAGAAAGTTTCAGCATTTCCTGTAAGTACAGATGGACAGATTTCAGATAGTTAGTATGACCTGCTGCTCCAATTATTGGTAGACATTCCTGAACAGCTTCCAAGTGTATCAACCACGAGCCACTTCTGTCTGCTTGTACCAGCTTACGCATTGTACTTATCATTGACTGATATTCTACCCACAACTTACTAGTCAATGAGGTTTCACATAAATCACACTTTTTCCGTTTCAGCAAGTTTTGAAGTCTAGATAGAGTTTCGGACTTTTCGATTTCATGTATGGGCCTTGTATTTGATATAAGCTCTTCATATAAGTTTAAAATACTTGCACCAATTTCAGATTTTGATTCTTCCCCTTGTTCATTCAACACATCAGCAAGTAGCAGAGAAGTCAAAGAACAGTCAACTAACATGTGACCTCGGAAAGCTCTTGAGACAGCTTTGCCAGTCATCAAGTGTCTCACAGTATTTTCTCCATAAACAATTTGGAAAATGTAATTTAGACCAGAACCTTCCATTAATGTGCCAATCGCACCTATGATATTCATTAACAAGTGAAACGACCCCAACATCAATACTGTGTCCGCAAATTCAGTTTTGTATCTACTATCATTCACGATAATCGACGCTTTCCAGAATAATGGCTGGTCAAAGGTGATCACTGGGGTGAGCTTATGAACTCTACATAAATTGCCAATGTATGTCAAAGTAGACAGAATACAGTTCATGTTACATGGTGACATATCTATGATGGGAAGTATCACTACAGAAGATTTCTTAACCTCGCCTGAAATGCGAATTCCTTTCATTGTTCCTGACCAGTTTGGGGTACGTGGATTGAGACGCCACGCTGCCTTCCATAAGATGTCTATTTTTGAGGTTTTCTCTTGGAGCTTAGGTAATTCTTCAAACAATAAACATGACGATATGTTGGTCTTGATAAACTCACACATGTTAACTGTTGCCATTTCTTTCACGTCGTCATCTGAAATATTCTTTCGTGGAATTAGTCGTGTCTGTCTTTTATTGCTTGGTGTTATTGAAGCCATCATTCCCATGCCATGGAATGTATCTTGACCTCTTAAAGTTTGCTTGTTATGATCAACATTATCTGCCGCAAATATAACTGTTTCATTTCCATTTAGTTCAAGTAAATTTTCTCCTGTTGCTACCGCTGCATTCCGTTCAAACTTTTTGACTTCATCGTACAAGGAGCAGAACCCAAAACGTTGTAATACATCAGCAAGGAGTCGTGAACGATAATGGGTATGTAGACAAATTGCGAGTGTTAATTGTAATGTAGCTAATACAGTTCTAGGCCTACAGGCTTGTATTATGCATTGACCAACAGTAGCAATCTTCAACTCATTATCTCCAGTAAATATCTTAGACAGAAGTATTTGTAGGCTTTGAGGCAAAAAATCCTGAATGTTCTCAGTATTTATGCTGCTAGCAGGAGGGTAAAATTCTTTGTTATCAACGTTCATTGTTCTTATATCACTTACTATAAGTCTTGCTGCTGTTTCAATAATTCTTATCTTCTCATTTTCATCATCCACACAGCGGTTTCTTTCGTAATGATCTCTTATGATTGACTTCACAGATTCCCTAATAAGTACAATGTCCTTATTACCTTCCATCTCACAAAAATATACATATTCTCCAAAGTGATCAATCAATTTAGATTTCATGTACTTAGGAGAGTATGCTTTTTCACTAGAATCCTTTAAATGTTCTTCCATCAATGCTACTAAATCTCGTACAGTAAACTGATTATCCTGATGTTCTTCTAAGAAAAGACATACTTTGAGAAATGCTTCTGTTAATTTCTCATTTTGTGGTCTTCCAGGTACTACTACTTTTTTGCTCCCAGCATCTGTCTTTTTTCTATATGAGTAAGGAATATACTTACCGGATCGGAAATTAGAACTACAAGTATTGTGATATGCACAGTCTGCGGCAAAAAGATCATTGCTGTAATATTCTAAGCGTCCTTGTACTTCAAGAGACCAATCATCTTTCCGTTTAACACAAATATCACTTATTGTTTTAGAGAAATTGTGTGTTTTCACAGTAAAGCACTCTGATTTAGGTAAATGCTTAAAATCAACAACTTGTCCACAGAATATACGATCAGTCTGGCTGTTGAAAGCTCCCCCACTTGTACGACATCGTTTCTTAACTGCAGGTTCCACATCATCAGAAGATTTTCTTAAATATCTTTCAATGTCTTTTTTATCCGTAAAATGTTTGCGGCAGGAGGCGTGAACAAAACTATTATCTGAGGCATTGATAGTCAATCCTCGTAATTTAGCAGCCCTATTAATTCCTTCAGCACCTTTCTTTGTTAACTGAATTAGTTTGTCTGCTTGTTCTTCACTTTCACATACAATACAAACATTTGTAATTGACTCCATTTCTTAAGTGGTTTGGAATAACTTAGTAATTTGGATTTCTCAGTGATCTACATTTTATTAATTTTTATTGATACCTGAAACACAACAAAACACAAAAATTAATTATTATAATGACTTTATTTAAATGAAATGCAACATAATGTATCACATTATATAGAAGAAAGCAAAATAAGCAAAGAAAATTAGCTTTAACCCGGATTTCTTTACTATAGAAAATTATAATTGAGCCACTCCCAAATGTTGTCTCTTTCCGCGGCAGCCATTTTGAAAATGGCGAAAATAAATATGTTCCCGTGACTGGATTTTGGCGGATTTTTAGTATGTTGCAATTTAGCATGTTATAGTTAATATACAACACCAGTCGTCTATGTTCCAATTTGTTCTGGGTTAAATGCTAATTCTCCTGCACTACAATATTTTGTTCCAAGATTCCGCTAAGGAGTTTTAAGTAAGAGGAGGGTGGGTGGGAGGAACTCGCTGTGTAGCCTTCTCCACGTGGTGAGTTCTGCGCTGGTTGGTGTTTGTTGGTCAATTTTTCAACCTTACCTTATGTATTTGTGTCCGTACTATTATATCTACTAAACACCAATCAGGCGAAGAGCTGCACATCAGATCAGAACATTTAAAATCCTCGGGTCAAGTTAAAGTATTAGGAATCTTAACCAATTTTCTATACATACTTAAAATAATGGTATATATATTTAAAAAAATAACACTTTTCGGACCCGCAGGGTCTGGTGAAATATTTTTATTTGCCTCTGTTTTGGGGAAGAAACATAGCATTATACAACTTTTGCACGGTACTCAAAACTTAATTTTCTGAAAACAAATATTTCAATAATATTTTCACTATTCACAACTATTTTTTTTATCAAAATTAACGTTCTTTGGGGCCCCCGAGGCCCGGTTAAATATCTTTTAATCCGGCTCTGTTTTGGTGAGGAAATATAATATAACATTATACAACTTTTGCACGGTACTGAAACTTAACTTTCTAAAAATATATTTTAATAATATCTTCATTGCTGGCTACTTTTTTTTTTTTTAAATTGCCGTTCTTTCGGCCCCCCGGGGCCCGGTTAAATATCTTTTTATTCGGCTCTATTTTAGTGAAGAAACATAATATTATACAACTTTTGCATGGTACTCAAACTTAACTTTCTAAAAATTATATTCCAATATTTTCACTACTCGTAACTATTTTTTTTAAATTAACGTTCTTTGGGGCCCCCGGGGCCCGGTTAAATATCTTTTAATCCGGCTCTGTTTTGGTGAGGAAACGTAATATAACATTATACAACTTTTGCACGGTACTGAAACTTAACTTTCTAAAAAATATATTTAATAATATTTTCATTGCTGGCTACTTTTTTTTTCCAAATTAGCGTTCTTTCGGGCCCCTGGGGCCCGGTTAAATATCTTTTTATCCGGCTCTATTTTGGTGAAGAAACATAACGTAATAGTATACAACTTTTGCATGGTACTCAAACCTAACTTTCTAAAAAATATATTTTAATAATGTTTTCATTGCTAGCTACTTTTTTTTTCAAAATTAACGTTATTTGGGGATCCCGGGGCCCGGTTAAATATCTTTTAATCCGGCTCTGTTTTGGTGAGGAAACATAATATAACATTATACAACTTTTGCACGGTACTCGATCTTAATTTTCTAAAAAAAAATTTTTTTTCGTCCGTTTTCGGCCCACCCTACTGTACAGTCTACAGTTTTTCCAGTAACTTCCTTAATGACAGGGACACGAATACAGAAACATCGATGACAGTTAAAATGTCAAAGGCTCTCTCGCCGGTAATCGAATCCGGGACCACGTACACCAAAGGCGCACGTGCTAGCCACTAGACCAGCGGGGAAGACACCACTGAGGCACCGTGCCCTATCTCGTGCAACGGTGTTTGGGGTTCCCGTGGATTTTGAAAAAGAAATGGCAATCTCGATTTCCCGAAAACTTCTAGAAGAGATTAAAGAACGGGAATCAAAGTTTTAAAATAAGCAGAAAAAAATCGATTAGCTCAAATTATAAGAAATAGAAAAAATGATCAAGTGTAATCTTGTTCCTCATAAAAAGTCACACGTAATCACACATAGCGCGAGCCCACATGTTGAAATCAGAAGTGAACGGGGCACCAGTGACCCTAAAATTACTAAAGAACAAGAAGTAATTCCTCCGCTTAGACAATATGTATTTATTATATATTTATTTTTTAACATTTAGGATTTAATATTTTACATTTTGAGCTTTCGGCATCGAAGGCCATTTAGCCCGTCGCGAACATGAGGAATGACGTCCCTCGGCGAGCACATTATCCGGGAAAAGGGAAGGAAGAAAGGATTGGGGAAGGAAGGAAGCGGCCTGGGACCTAGAAGTTAGGTACCATCTCGGCATTTGCCTGGTGTGAATGAGGAAAACCTCATTCAGGATAGCTGACCTGAAAAAGCTTTTCCACTCTTTTCGCCGAATGCCTCCACCGGGAATCGAACCCGGGACATCTTGCACCGAAGATGAGAGCGTTAGCGTCTACGCTAAGCGGGGCCACTATTTTTAACATGTTTTTGTTTATTTGTTATATTTTTTTATCATTGAGAGTGCAACGTGAGAGCAAAAAAACTCTCTTCTTCTCATTATTCAGAGCCCCACCTCTGGTTTCCTGTAAATTCCCAAGCAAACGCTGTGCAACCAATTATACATTTTGTTTTTCAAATCTATATTGACTTTCAGTGGTAGAGCGTTCACCTTTGGTGCTTGGGGTCCCGGGTTCGATCCCAGCCTCCGCCAAGTGAACTTTGTGGTGGACAAACACCATTGCGTGGGTTTCCTTTGGGTTCTTCCGTTTCCTCCCACTTTCTTCATTCCACCATTTCATTCATTACTCATCATCATCGTCTGCTTTAGCCTAACCGGCATAACCGTAGGACATAAAACTCAAAGATTTCATTTCATTTTCTATATTGACTTTTATAGTCATGCACATCAGAGTCTCTTCGAACTTTGTGCCAGGGCCTAAAATTGAGTGGAGTACTCCACACTTTGTGGAACTGTAAAAAAGGAGTGTGGAACTATAATTCTTAAAGTGTGGAGTGGTATTAATGTGAGTACCTTACTTTTCTCGGATTATGCATTTAAACGCGTGTACTGTGTCAAACTAAGTCTTACTGATTCAATACATTCATTATGCAATGGGGAGTTACTCAATTCCATATAACTGCCAGTATATGACATTAAGCCAGAGTTAATACGTATAGGTGTCTCCTAGGTGGCAGGGAAAACCATTGCCAATTTTGAGATGAAGGAACTTTTTAAATATATTTAGTTTTCAGACGTTTTCGGTTGCATTCATATAGTTTTAAAATATGCAACTAACTGCACGTTTATCTGTTGTTTCAATAGGACATTACACTTTTCCGATATAATGAAATGTGTTTTGTAGATAAAAATTACACGATCCTTACAACCCGTTATAGAAATACTGTATGTACTACCAGAGATAACATACACAGGTGTACATCAATAACCGCCAAAAATTTAGCCGAAGAACAGTGTTACGAAAGAGTAATGTTTCCCAGAGTGACTTCGATAGTTACTGATGGTGAAAACACAAAGGAATACCAATTTTTTAGGAGAGTAGTGAGCATACTGAATGAAAATTTTACGTGAGTACACAAAGGAATGTGGAAATTGTTAACTGATGAAAGAGTGCTTCAGGTGAAACGTTGCCTCTGTTGAAACTTTGGTGTGCTGCCCATCTCATTAATTTAGCATGGAAAGATGTCACCAAGAATGTCCAAGAAGTTTCATCTGTCATACAAGCAGCTTCTGCACTGTGCGCTTTCTATCACTCTTCAGGGCAGCGAAAGAAAGGTTTAACGATGGTAGCTTCAGAAAATAATTTAGAAGTTTTGCACTATCCAGAATATTTTGACGTCAGGTGGACAAAATTTTCATTCAGTATGCTCACTACTCTCCTAAAAAATTGGTATCCAAGCTGCCTTTACTTGTAAACGGAAAGCCATGTATGTAATGAAGCCAATGTCATCTGCGTAAATGGATAGAAGTAGATCGCCTTCATCTTCTGTCTTGTGACAGACGCTCTATATGTTTCCAAGAACTGCAGCAGAAGTTTGAGAGTGATGAAATGTTTCTTTTGGACATAATAACAAATAAAAATAGAACTAGCACAGTTGGAGAGTATGAAAGAGAAATCTCTGTTAGGTGGGTGGGAAAAAACGTTTTTAAACGAACGTGTGCAAGAGAACGTCAACGGAAAAATACAATACTCATTACATGGTATTCAACTTCATCGTAACACACGTCGCAATAAATCCCATAACAAATATGTCAGTGAGAAAAGAGATTTCACTGTAGTACGCTACGAAGTCCTGGATTCCATAATTAACTTTGTTAGTCAGCGTTTGCTGTATGAAGACAGTATTGTTGCTTTGGAGCCTTTGCGCGTTTTGCAAGAGTATGTAACTGATGATGTCCTAAGAGAATGCCACAAAGTTATTTGTCTTGATACAGATCTTGTGCAGTTCGCAATGCAATATAGAGAGGCATCATCGTGCAGTATGTTGAAAGGCCTGGACGCTAAAAGCCTTCTCATGAAAATCTGTGGAAATCAGTCATTTCATGCTCTGTCAACAAGTTTATCCCGAGTTGTTGCTTCGAAACCATCTTCTTCCGATGTTGAAAGACTTATAAGTGACTACAACATACTGAAAACAGATAACAGATTCTCTTTAGCTCCCACTACTGTGAAAAATTACCTTCACGTTAATATAAATATGGGGCCGTTGGAAGATTTTAGCCCAACCCCTGCTGTTATGAAATGGCTGGCCAGAAAGAAAAGGCGTTTTGAAGTTGGTAGGAAGTCAAAGGAACAGCCCTGGTATAACGATGTATTTGCCTCGGCAGAAAACAGACTGAGACAGCGTGATGATCACGGAAAAATGACAGTGAAATTCTTATGTAAGAAAAAGTGACTTTTTCTTCTTCCAGTGTGACTATTTTGCTTACCGTTTTTTTCCCTGTATTTTATGGTTTAATACAATGCAATTAAATATGTATCCTAATGTGCCGTTAATTTTGTTTGCTCTAGATGCCAAAATTTTCCTAAATAATAATATTTTTTGTAAACATGATATACTGGTCAGAACACTGATTATATGTCTAAACAAATGCTGACTAAACTAGTTTTTCTATACTATATAAAATTTTTACCAGTGTGGAGCTGTGATTTTGTTGAATTTTAGGCCCTGCTTTGTGCACTTATCTTCTTGACTACACATCCATAAATTCAGCCTTTTCGTCCCACTCTAACACTTTGTGAGACAAGTGAAATAGGTACTGAGGTAGTTCACAAAATTTGGAGATTAATCTCAGCTAGTAGAGATTATGCTCAACTTTATGCACACGAAAAGTGAGAAATCACAGTTTCATTCATCAGTTCCGAGTATTTAGTCAGCTACCTGAGATTAATCTCAAATGACGTCACGTTGTCTTGCTTTTTATGCATACAACCTTGATATTAATCTCAAAATCTTGAGCAAAGAGTAAGATCTTACTTTTATGCATATCACCCGTTGTCTTCAGAAACATGACCGAACACCTGCATGAATCAAATACCTTCAGTGATTTGTCGCAATCAGCACTGCCAGAATACAAGAAATGTTTTCGAGGTCGAGCCCTCTCGTGGCTAAGCGGTTAGCGTATGCGCCTTTGGCGTGGGGAACCCTGGTTCGATTCCTGGCGGGAGTTCATGTAGTTCGGATTTCACGATAATTAGTAGGTCCAAGTCTCATATAGCCTCGCTGCTGAAAAGGACGCCTAATCAAATCAAATCAAATTAAACAATCCAGAGACAGTCAGCAAGTTCATGGAGGGCAGTCTCCGCATCCGTAACAAGCTACATAAATTAGAAGCATCTAGAACCACAGCAAGATCTAACCCAGGCTACAACTGCTATACTTATGACCATCCTATGCTCGCCTGTAATAGGCCCAAGAGTCTGTTTTTGCTGTGGGGAGAGCCACACTAAACCATGTGAAAAACAAATAAACAGATTGTTCTGCGCCAGCTGCAAGAAGATTGGACATCGAACAGAAAGCGGCGATTGCCCAAAGAGACCTCGCCAAAACCATACCAGACAAGCCATCCACAATATTCTGAATCCAATAGTTTCCACCATTGGCAACATCCGGTCCTTGTCAGAGCCACGGAGCAGATCAACAAGAAGATGAAGATACGGAAGAACATTCATAGAAAACCAACAACATCGATACCAAGATCAACCAAGCCATATCAACAGCAATAGAATCAATAATGAAATGAATAGCATCCATTCTCACCATGGTAACCGATCCCTTCCAACAGAAAAACTAAATCAAACCATCCTCCAACAATAACGTAACATCATAACCACGACACAAGGAAATATTTTCATAACTCACTCAAAACTAAAAACCTGCCCACTCACAAAACAAACAGGAGACAAAAAGTGATTCAAGAAACAAATAACACACAAAATAGATATAAAACACATACATAACCTCTACAAACATTATACATATTAATGACACAAGCTATTGACAACCAAGGTAGCACTGTTCGTCTAAAAAGAGAAACAATTCCCTCCAAGGGACGACGTAGCAAGCAAACTCAAACAGTGAGAACTAAACGAAGGATCGGTTCTTCACCAACAATATCTGCTCGCCGCACACAAAGAAAGAAGAGTAAGAAAAAAAGTTCTCACTTCCGAGAATATATCGACCACTCAAATCAAGACAAAAAAAAAAATATGTAACTTCTCAGAGTAAAGCAGCGAATGGCTGGACGCGCATCCTTTTCCTTATGTGGAATAGTAAACCTATTTTTCTTTCATTCATTCATTCACTAGACTAAAAAGAGAAAAATAAAACTTTTAGAAAGAAAAGAACCGCAGTAGCATTTGTGACTGTAGAATTGTGAAAGTAGAGCTCCTTTCTCTTAATGTTCAAGTTTAATGCCCAATCGAAGTGTTTCTGCGTCAGTGAGCCTCTTCATAGTGTAACATTAATTTCGATATGCTTTTCAGAAAATGGTAGAAAAAATGGTTTAGAGTAGTGCTATTCAACCTTTTTTTCTCGCGTACTCCTAGACACAGTTCGCGACCCAATTATGTACCCTTGAAGCTGTTTAAAAGAAATTAAATCGAAATGAACTTATTAAACTTAAAACACATGTTCTGTTGATTATAAAAGGGGATAAATAGAGACCCAATAAAAAACAATCAGTGTGCCAATCAAAAGACTATTTACAGGGGGATAGAGTGCACATCCGAAAAAATTAGCATGGGAAATTTCAAAACATATAGGAGATATCCAGGTCTACTGAGGGGTATTTTCTCCTCATCCTCCCTGGTTATTCGCACACTGAGGAAAATGTTAAAAATTCAAAAACTAAAACTAATTTTAGAACTAATCTGTTAATAAGATGACTGAGCTTGTTTCCGGGACGGACGCCAACTCCTCGATTCTTGGTCAAATCTTTGAAAGTGCGAGAATCAGAGCTGATTCTGGATTCAAGCAATTTCAAGCAATTTTTGTGCTTCGTTTTTTATTGATGTTAATGCAAAGAAATCCTGCTCACACAAATAGGTTGATGGAAATACAAGAAGTTGTGAAATAGCACTGTCACTAATTTCATTGTACTCTTTTCGAGCATAAATCCAACACTTACAAATTGACAAGTTATCGAATTTCATTTGCAGTGAACTGTCAACACACATTTCCAGCATACCCCAGTAGCAGCATTACGTACCGCCAGAAACATCTTCGCATACCCTCGCTTGAATAGCACTGGTTTAGAGTCCCCGAGGTCTATTTAGGTAGGGAGGCTGTTGTGGAGGGAACACTAGAAAAATCTCAAATGTACACTGTATACAGCTGCATTCTGAATCAACTTTAAACTATTTAATTCATTTCTTTTAAATAGCTACAACAGATCCCCTAGGAATCTGTTTTCTGAGTTAGACTTGATAGTTTCAAGTAAAATGCTTAACTTACAACATATAGCAGGTATATGATTATTGTGAAGACAATATTTGTGTACGTATTATAAAATATCTAAATATAATACAGTAGAACACCTCTCGTCCGCCCTCAGCTGGTCCGCCGCTCCGGTTGATCCGACCGAGCTCGAGCCGAACTTGTCCCGACTCGTCGGTGACTCACGAGGCCTATTGTCATTTACTGCCGTCGTGGTATTGTTGTTTACTTACTGTTACCGCATATCTGCTTTAGAGCTCCGTCATCTCGTGTATCGTTTCTTTCGTTATACATGTTTCTGTACTGTACTGTGCAGTTTTTAGTGCTTACTGTTCGTTTCTTTTTACTGTAGAGAACAATACAGTCGTTTTTGAGTTCAGAGATTGTTTACTTTACTGTAAATAGCTATTTTCTGATAATCCGACCTTTTGGCGTTCCGACCATACCCCAAGTTCCAAAGGTGAAGGATTAGAGGGGTTCTACTGCATGTAGATTATCCAGAAATGCTGTTGCTTTGTAATTTATATAAGGTGCGTAAACACATTCAGATTTTCAGGATACGCCACAGAATCTGAGGATCAGAAAGCACTGGGAACAAGTTTTTTCTCTCTCTTTGTACTCTGCAACACGAATTCGATGTTCATTTTTTTTAACCCCCGACATTTGTTTCACATTTTAAATTATAACTGTATAAGCCAATTAGTTACTGTTGTATGAAATAGTGACTCTATGTTTATAAGACTAACAAGGGACGTATGCGAACCGTGACAGCTAGATATTTATGGAAATTGGTAAATTTAGTGATTGTGAATTGCTAATCATCGTGGTGATAGACACTCGATGCGGAAATACCTTCTTTACCCCTACGTATATTACATATAGCAAGCAATGACCGAGTGAGGCTGTGCCGAGTTTTACCCCCAAAACGCCGGAAAAAGGCAGAAAATGAAAAATGTATGCTGATAACCTGATACCTACGGGAGGGGGATACGGGTGTAACATCCTTACAGTGATTAGAGATAAAAAAAAATCTTTTCATACCCCCTCCCACTCTTTCCTTTATTTCATATAGATTTTTTTTGTGTTTCTTAAGCATCAGCGCTTTGCCAAGAAAACAGAAATTTCAGTTAAAATTAAACGTAAAAGATCTGTAGCATCAAAATTTTCTTTCTTTGGGACCGTAATAGTACAGATTATTATTTACAGAATCCTTTATATTTATTGAATTTATAAAAGTTAAATAATTACTAGCAAATGCTAGCGGATATTTTTTTCCTTCCTAACATCTGCCACAGGTGGTTAGAAGAAATGTCATTGGTTAGATTTTTAGCTTCCAGATTTCTAGAAGCCGGGAGGAAGAGATGTAGAAGCGTCTTTTCTTCTTATACCGTGGTGGAATTAACAAGCATTTTTTGGTTATCAAAATTTTTCAGTTTTAAAAGTTTCCGGCATTGAATTTTCGTCAGATGAATAACTAAATCTTCAAACTGTAAGTACAACAAATATGTTCGAATAATCAAAAGTCACAGATAGACAGAAATAGTGTTTTGGGATAGTAAAATTCAGACTTCGTTGAGTGAATAAGGACAGCCATAGTTGGAAATTATTGAACATGTCTAATGGTTGAAATATAAAATTCTTCTTATTTACTTTTACTCTCGCTCACGTTTGATTTATGTATAACTGAAAGCAAACATAATTATTATTTTTTTATGTGACTTAAGTTCAAAATGGTACGAAGTATTGTTTATGTGAAGGTTGAACACGTAGCCATGCTGGGCTAAAGAGGGTGTTGAGTGCCAAAAAGGGTGTAATGTAGCTGGCTAAGTTTGCATTTCCTCCTTAGGAACCTTCAGTTCCTAGGTGAGTTTTGTGTTGTTTTCTTAACATCAGAACATTATGAAATAGTAGGACCTTAACCTACACACTCTCTCCCCCCCCCCCATTTTCGCATGTTTGTCATTTATTCAGAACAATTCAAAGATGGTTTCGTCATATAATATATATATATATTTTTAACAATAGCAAGAATTTTAATCCCACCATCCATCGGAGATTAGTAATTATTTGGTTAATGATATTTTATGCGTAGTGTACAAGTTTGTAGTGTATATTTATTATTGCTTTGGTTGGGATACACACTAGTGATATTAATGGACTCATTTTGTTTATATATGATTAGCCCGTTGACATGGTCACTTCTGTATTGAAATTTTAGTGCCGGGTTATTCTCGTGTTAGTAACCACTCTGAATTCGAACTTCCGTATATAGATGTTTAGTCTGGTTCGTACTGTGAGTTCCCATGCGTGTTTCTTCGCTGTGCGATGTTTCTTTGTCTCGTGGGGATGGTGATAGACTTCATCATGGATAATTTAGTGATGGCGAAGGGATGTGAACCACTGTAATTTAGTGAGGAAATCCAGGTGTTCGGAAATTTTGGTAACGAGTCGTTGTGTGTATATCGAATATTCTTTTTCCTTCGACAAAGTGGTATTCGAGAGTGCTTAACGTGTCATTAAAAATTTTATCTGTTATTACGTAAATTCTAACTTTCAATAGTTAACTATTGCAGTAATTAAATATTAGCTTCGTTGTGCTTGGATAGTTTAGGATCCGTTCATAGTTGTAGGTGTGGCGCTAGCAGCGTCGTATTCAAAGCTGATTGTTGATATACAGAGCAAGTTAATAGAGAGTAAATACAAGGATATTTAACAGAAGTTATTGATAGAAATAGCAGAATATTTTACCGAATAGTGTGCGTATCGGTTAGTTTTCGCAGTAAATCTGTAATGTTTTGTTTATTGGAAGGTAAGCCTGAAATTTAATTAGCGATTTTCGAAGTAGTATGGTAAGATGTGAAGAGCTGAAAGTAGTAGGAATGATACATAATATTAGTTTAGATGAATGGAACGGGAGTTTTCGTGGAGTATTTATACATATTTTTTATTATATGTATACAATACCCCGGTGGTATTGTGTACATATGACAACCTTTATTACGATACAAATAGTGGTATATATGTTTATAAAAGCATATTATAGTATAGGATTATCGAGCCTATGGGCTATTTCGTGAATTGGTTGGTGTTTCGTAGTATTGACTAGTACTTGAGAATATAAATATGTTGATTTGTGATTATGAATATTAAGAATATAATAGGAACCGAACATATAAAAATGTAAGCCCAGTAATGAATATACATATGAGAGGCCACTAGATCAAGTGAGTGTGTGAATGCGATCTGAGTCTCCCAGACCTATCGTCGAATATTATAATTTCGGAAAAGCTAATTCATAAGATTGGGTTGACTGGAATTTAGTCGCAATTCCGTGTGAAGGCGAATAGTGTAATAATTTCGAGGCGTATTTATATCTTGCGAAACTTCCTAATACGTACGCATATTATTTAGTAATGTTATTATACTATATTTATAATATGTCCAATAACGAGGAAGATTCGGTGAGGAAAAACTAATACAGGTTAACACATCCTATAGATTTTTTTTTATTATTTCGGTATTTTCCAGTTTTTTTTGTTCTATAGTTTTTTTAATATACGAATTAAGTAATTTCTTCCTACTTTGTTTTCATGTGAGAGGAAGTTTTCATCTCCTTGTATAGTTCATGGCATTTGTCATGGTTCCTTCGGGGCAGAGCTATGTCGTGATGTGGGTTACATGTGTGTGAGCTCACAATGGGAAAGTTTAACATTATTTTACATCACCGATGGATTTGTACTATAACTATCCGATTTAATTTCCAAGCTTTCCTCCGGACATGTAATTTATCTCTTATTGAAGCCTGCTGACATTCTGACTGCTTTGACAATAACGCTAATCTAATGTCATATGTCAGGATGAAGAATTGATAATGATGATGATTTAGAGAAAAAGAATATATTTACTTAGTTCATCTTCTGATTATATTATTTATTTACTTACATTTTATTGAACGGGATTTTTTTTGGAAAGTTTTCCTTTCTATTGTCTCCTTTGTTTTTAACCGACTTTTGGTCGTAACGAAGATTGTTTGTTATATAGATTTTTTTTTTTTTTTTGCAAATTCTAATTCTGAAGGTCGTCTAGCGGAGACGGAATAACTAAGGCGCAGGTACTAAGGGGGAACTTTCTAACGGTGGTCCTCCTTCGTATCTCTGCTTGGTCACAGACTTCTAGCGGGTTTCAGGATAGTATAATCGGTCTGTATTGTGAGGACCGTACGTTTTTGGGATCTATGTCTAATTGTTTCGGTTTAAGTCAACAAATGGTTGCAAGTTTTATCATCTTCGACGACCTAAAATTGTTCGGTTTTTCATTTGCTACTTCGGTTCTTCTCTTTGTATTTCTGATCAACGATGACTCGAAGACGTCGATTATTCAAAATCTAGGAAGCTAGCGTTATTTGGAATGGGGAAAGGATAAATTTTAAGTTACTTGATATTTTATCGCCTTGGAGGCATTCGATGTTCGCTCTTTGATTTTTTCTTTCTTATCTCTTTCCTCGAACTTTGCCATTTGTATATTCCTTGATATAAGTAATTTTTTTATATTTATAATAGAGACATCTCTAACAGACATGTTGCATATATATATCATTTAAAAGAACTTATAACTGAAGTTCTGGGATTTTAGTTCCAAAATGGGTTCAGGATCTTGGAAGTCGTTTCCATATTGCTGAGAAATTAGTCTCCTTTAAATATACCTGTAATCCGATATTCATAGTGGTTCCACAGATTATATTTCTGCCAGTTATAGCAAAATAGTATCCTTAACATCAGTTAGGCCTAGCTAATAAGAATATCACCAATAAGAATATTAATCACCAATCACCAATAAGAATATTAATCACCTGCGTACGCAATTAGCCTGATTTTTTAAATTTTGTAAATATACCTGAATGAGAAAAAAAACTGTTTATTGATTAAAACCTTGGGTTGGATATTTGTGGAAGTAATTTTATTTTATGTATTATTTTTTTTATTTTTAATATTTATCGTCCATACGAGAATACTACTGTATAGATATACAATCTTCTGTTATTACGAACTAGCAGCGTTCACCCCGCTTCGCTGCGGTCACCCCGGAACGCAATAAACTTTGTTACTTAGATAATTTTTACTTTTTCGCTTTCAAGTGATATGATGAAAACCATAGAAGATTGCAGTAAATGTTAACATTATATCGCCTGTCATTTATGTTAACCCGCCCCGCTTCGCTGCGGTCATCCCGGTGCTGGCATATTGTAAAAGTGTCTGTAAAAATAAGCAAATCAATTAAAAAATTTTAAACAGAAGATTCAAGCTATTTTCCGCTGTATATCGCCTGTCATTTATGTTAACCCGCCGAGTGACACGGTCATGCGGGTTGCATATAAATACGTTTATTTTTACCTATGATGAACTAATAACAAAGGATTTGTGGACACCTGAATGGTCAATTATCTCAAGACACTGGTAATTGAAAATTAAAGTGATATGATAAAAACCATCTAGGGTCCAAATCCTAATAACCCCCCAAAAAATGAAAGAAATTGGTTCAGCCGTATTAGCGTGATGAGCGGACAAAGGATTTTGTACGTTCTCTTTTATATATACTAGCAGCGTTCACCCCGCTTCGCTGCGGTCACCCCGGAACGCAATAAACTTTGTTACTTAGATAATTTTTACTTTTTCGCTTTCAAGTGATATGATAAAAACCATAGAAGATTGCAGTAAATGTTAACATTATATCGCCTGTCATTTATGTTAACCCGCCCCGCTTCGCTGCGGTCACCCCCGAACGCAATAAACTTTGTTACTTAGATAATTTTTACTTTTTCGCTTTCAAGTGATATGATAAAAACCATTATAACGCCTGTCATTTATGTTAACCCGCCGAGTGACACGGTCATGCGGGTTGCATATAAATACGTTTATTTTTATACCTATGATGAACTAACAAAGGATTTGTACGTAATGGACACCTGAATGGTCAATTATCTCAAGACACTGGTAATTGAAAATTAAAGTGATATGATAAAAACCATCTAGGGTCCAAATCCTAATAACCCCCCAAAAATAAAAGAAATTGGTTCAGCCGTATTAGCGTGATGAGCGGACAAAGGATTTGTACGTTCTCTTTTATATATATAGATAGATTTAAAAGTTCTTGCTATAATATTTTTGTACTAACTTAATATACCCTTTTACTAGACCGAGACTGTACAGCAGAATCTGTTGTTGGATGTAATTACCAGAAATTTTGTTTCATATCGTACTACCTATGTTTAAGACTTCTAGTTAATTAAATAAGAAAATCTTTTGTAAATTGCTTGTTGGCACTTCAATTTCAATTTTCTGCGCCGTCTCACTTAATCAGCGATGGGTATACTGACGACATTTTCTGGAATTATCTATGTTACAAAATTTTAACCTCTATTCGAAACCAATTGATGGAAAATTAAAATAGTAACATTTATATTCGATATTGCTATGTAAAGTCAATATTTTGGTATATGATTTATCTGTACGGGCGAGAGTACCTTCAGGAACTGAAAATTTTCGTAATCAGTGAAGAATCCGTAACAATCTTTCCATCCCGAAAGAAAAACCCAACACCCAAATTGAAAGTTTAATTTGCATAAATTTAGTGCGTTCATCTTTATAGAACAGTGTTTCCCTAGTTACTCATTTGGAGTTGCCATAGTGCGAAATCACATCCAATTTATTCTAGGAGTGCAAATAGTGACAGGTTAACGCAGATATCCCAATATGCCGGAATCAAAATAAAGTCTGGAAATAAATTACTATATAATTTGGATAGACAGGAATAATGTACTAAGAAGATATATAGATTATGAATCACCTTGAATTTAAGTATGCGCAAATTACAGTGAAACAAGTAGTGGCAAGGAATTAATAATTTACAGAAACTGTGATTTACTAAATTTTATTCATAAACACACCGTCTTCTTTGCAAATAGTTGGCCTAAAGATGTATACATTGTTCTGCAATAATTCTGGAAGAATATGGAAAAATTTCAACATATTTAATGCGATGGAACACTTCCGTGAGAACTAAAGTTCAGAAAATTTGTGCTATCATTTTTTTTTGTGCCATTTTACGCAATGTTATTTAAAAATTTCATGAAACTTTCTTTGTCTAGTAAAGCCATAAAAGACGTTTTTGTTTAACCATTAACTGTTTTGAAAATCATTTGATACTGCAAATTTTATGTGAAATACTGCTAAAACCATTTCCCTGTTTACTTCCGTTATGGACGGAGCTATTTCCATTTTGGAAAATATTAATGTGTTTAGTTCGGAGTTTAATAGTTTTTTTTCTTTAATTTGAATATATCAAAATAATTAAATGTAAATAAAACTTCCAGCTGGAAAAATGTTTCATTATTTACTATAATTTGTAGACCAATGCATCCTAGTAACTAATGGTAGTTTAGTAAGATTTTAATTTATTTGTGTATTTATATATGTTAGGTTGATGTGATGGTGTGGATTTACTCCGATTTGGTTATAAGCAGAGCCCGGATGTTGTTGACCTAAAATGTTCTAAAAAGTGACCTATAAAATGACACTAAAATTCCTGTAAAATGACCCTAAAAATCACACAAATTGACCTTAAAACTTGCGTTTTCTTAAACGTTTATTTCGTTAAACATTGACATTTTTTTTAAATATCCATTGGATTTTTAGTTAACATTTCTCACTCATTCAAAAAGTATTGTTTCACTTAGTTGCAGTCCATTGATAATTTATTTCTATTTATCAGTCCATTGTACGGCATTGTAAGTACTGAAAGCATCAATTCACTCCCGAGTTAAAGCTAGGAAGCACTCTTAAACAATAATAGTTTGCAAGTGTAGACTACGTGAGAATTATAGATAAAAAAATAAAAAAAAACCTGTTTAGAATCCTTGTACACCTTCTAATCTACTTTTAGCTATTCACGTGATCACATCCTTTGTGGTCAACAACTCAAAACTATATGTTTGGCCACATACTAACTCCCACCTTTCGTTAACCAGCTACAGCTTAGTTTTCATTAGCTTGTTAAGAATGCAGTTTTTCCACCCCAACAGTCAGGAAGCAAGAAAACAGATTATTCAACTTTGTCTTTTCCACATTCGTAAACGGTGTTCATTTAAAGATTTCCTTATGTAAAAGAAAAAGAATAAAAAGACCATAAGTGACCTAAAAGTTACCTTAAAATATTAAAAAATGACCTGAAATTTCAAAATGGCAAAGAGTGACCAAAAATTGACCCTAAAAAACTATATTTTTAGAATCTAGAGTTGATGGATAACGTTTGTATTTGAACTTGCCTTGTCCTATGCGTAACAGAAAAAAGTTGAATTGTCAACAAGATCCGGGCCCTGGTTATAAGGAATATTTCAATAGTGAATGAATATATATGAGAGTAAAATCAATACCCAATTAGGCATGCACTGAAAACAGTATCAAGTAATATCATATTATTATTCATCTAAATATGATCTATCTATCTATCTATCTATCTATCTATCTATCTATCTATCTATCTATCTATATATATATATATATATATATATATATATATATATATATATATATATATATATATTTAGTGCTGTATAGCACAAAAGAAGATGGAGTAATCGTCGAAACGATGACTGGTTGAAAAAAAAAGGATATAGTGAAATAATTTAAATTGCAGAGTTGTTTTTTTTTAAATGTTTTCTCTTAGGGTTATTCTTTTATGTGGACAAGTTAAATACTCTTCTTCTTCTTCTTCTTCTTCTTCTTCTTCTTTATCTTCTTTCTTTTCCTTTCTTTCTTTCCTAGTCTAACGGCCATACTCATGTCATCTCATTTTAAAGACATTTCATTTTTTTTTCTCTGGAATGATTTTATTTCTCTTTTCTTCGGTGAAGTGTCCGCCTTATTCAACACACGGTTAATATTTCCTATGGTTTCTTCTGAAATCGTTGCTATGGAGATGACATGAGAGATGGGGTTAGACGTGATCAAGAACATAGCAGTAGTCACACAAGCAGTGTTGTCATCCCAACATAAGGTTATAATTTTTCAAGTAGAATGTATACCATTTTATGGTGTTAAAACAAGTGGCAGAAAACGTGAAAGAAAATAAGCAAAAGGTGGGTTATCAGTATTGCCAAATAAGGGAAATATGATGCTCTTATTTTAGAGAAATTATGGGGTCCGTACACAAAAAACGACAAATGTCGTACATTTGTTCATTCTGTAGGCTTGTTGTTCTACATTTGTTCGTTTCAATGTACAGATTTCTCAACTTTACATCCTCAAATCATCCTTACTTGGAAATACTGATAACCCACCTTTTGCTTATTTCCTTTCACGTATTATGCCTATTGTTTTAATGCCATAAAATGGTGTACATTCTATTTGAAAAACTAAAACTTTGTGTTGGGATGGCAACACTGCTTGTGTGACACCACTGCTGTATTCTTGGTCACGTATCCCCCTCCAGTAGGTATCAGGTTACCTGCATACATTTTTCATTTTCTGCCTTTTCCCGACGTTTTTGGGGTATAACTCGGGACAACCTCAACTGGTCACTACTTGGTATACGTGTTATATGTAGCGGGTAAAGAAGGCATTTCCGCACCGAGTGACTATCACCACAATGATTAGCGATCCACAATTAGTCAATTTACCAATTTTCATAAATATCTAGCTGTCATGGTTCGCATACGTCCCTTGTGAGCATTGTTGCTGCCGCTGGATGTGTTGACTCGTGCAATCTGCCTCAAAACTGATTTTTAATAATTATTAACTGCTTCATATTGTTTAAATTCTAAAACTTTTTGACACACCCTATGGGACTGTACCACACGCCAGTGTCTCGTGCTTCGCGACTCACTGCATGGGAGCACTGCTGCAAGGGACGTTAAGTTCCAAACTAACCAAAGAATCAATCTCGACATTTGAATACTCCGTGTAAACGATATGAGCATTATAATATAATATATACCGACCTTGATTGTTTGGCATATCTTCGCTTCTCCTAACCAATTATTTCACACAATTATGACAGATAAATGATCAGATTTGAGCCTGCCATTTTAGGTGAAATACCGTTAGGATCTTTGTTTTGCCTAATTCTCGTTTCATCTAAAATAGCAGACAATAAAAAACTTCGAAAGTGAAGGAAATTGCAATTTTCTTGATTTTCTCGACTTTAATTCACCTTTTAGGAAACCAGAATATTTAAAAATATATATATAAAAGAAGATGACAAATAAAGTAGTGAAGTGACATTTAATCAAGTTTAGCATATGATTCTCCAAGGATCATCCAAACGTACACAGATTTATTGAGGAGGTGAAACATGAACAAGCGTAGAAGATACTCTCATCAGAATGCTAGAATTAGGTTCTTAGAATGTAGCTCAGGAAAGAAAAGAAGTTACAATGAGTGAATGTATAAAATAGTCGACCATTTTCTATCCACTGCTGGACGCAGGTCTCTCCAAATCTTCTCCAAAAGAATTCCTTGTCTTGGGCAATTCTTTTCAACGCTATTCTGCAGTACTTCTTGATTTCGTCAAACCACCTTTTAGTAGATGTCTCTTGGTAGATAGTCAAGAACTGCTTTCGTCCATCGATCATCGTTTCTTCTTGTAATAAGTTATGTCCAGCTCACTGTTTCAGTGTCTTGATTTTCAGAATAATATTCGTTACTGCTATCAACATTTTTTTTTTACCAGTGTAATTCTTTTCCTATCTTTGCGGGTGATTCCTAACATACATACCTATACATCCCTCCATACTCCGTTGTTTTGCAGTATACAGACGGTATGTTCGATCTTGTTCACGTCTCCGATTCATTTGCCAAAACAGATTGAATACGATCAAGGGAAAGTTTACGGTTTAGACGGAATGGCATTAGGCTTTTCAATATCAAAGCTGTTCCCACTAAGTGCACTCCAGCCTAATTTAATACGTCAGCTGATTTCTTCTTTAATGTAGTCATCCATGGATATCTTCTGTCCCAGGTATATATAACGTTCCAGATATATAACGTTCAAGGTTAAAACATTTAAGTTTAACGTTTCGCGATTGTTCTCAGTTGATGATGACAATGAATCAAATGTTGGAATGAAGGAAGTAGGAAGAAATGGGAGAACTATAAGGAAATCAATGCAAGAGGTGTTTATTCACCACAAACTCCGCTTGGAGCGAGCTGGATCGAACCAGGAACCCAAACGCACCAGATTAATTAGATGCTTACTTGTTAAATTAACTTGTTACTTTTAATGCATAGTTTAATTTGATGTCTGATAGTCACTCATGGGATATTAAAGGTAGTCCACTATGCAATAATAATAATAATAATAATAATAATAATAATAATAATAATAATAATAATAATAATAATAATAAATAGATTTCTCATTTTCCTCTAGTTTAGCTGATAATACTTAAACCTTTTTCAAAATCTTAATTCTTTCGAAGCAGTTATGTTTTTTGGAAATTTCTCTCTAGTTTTATTTTAGCAATTTTTTCTTGTCCTCTATTTCAGGCAAATATCATGATTAGATAATATATCATGATATCATGATTAGATATTAGATAATAGAAAAAATAAACTCAGACTAGACAGTAAAAAAAGATCACGCACTACAAGTTTCAATTTCGTCCGGTAGGTGTCAACCACTAGATTGTGTTTGCTGCCATCTAATGGCGAGACGTGTAACTTCTAGTACGTTTATTTCAATAGTGGAAAATAGGATGTAGATATAAAGGTAACAAAGAAAGTTCTGTCACTTTTTCACTCACCACCTTCGAACATCGATATGTCACCTTTTTGATGTGTACCTGTGGGATCAAAAGTAGTCCCCATCAGCATTGACAACCTCCTGCCAACGTTCTGGAAGGCTATGGATTTCATCGCTTTAGAACTTTTTGGGCCGTGAGGCGAAGAAGATATCAAGTGCATTTTGCACCTCTACCAGGGATTCGAACTAGCGTCCTCTAAGATGATTGTCCAAAGAATGGAACAGGTGATAATCGGACGGTGCAATGTCCCAGGAGTATGGTGAAAACAATAGTGTTTTCCATCCAAGGCATAGAATGGTGCCCCGAGCTATCCTAACCATGTGGGGCTTAGCGTTGTCCTGTAACATGAGGACTTCTTTATGATTCAAAAATGCTGACTCAAGAGGTTTGAGTTTTTCTTGAAAACGGCTCAACTGCTGACAGTATACACTTGCATTGATGCTTTGACCAGCTGGTAGCAGTTTCCGATGCACGATTCTGCGAGCAGTCCACCAAACACACAGGAGGACTTTCTTCTACTTCAGTGCTGGTTTCGACTGTTTTTCAACCAGTTCGTGGGATGCTGGCGGCGGCGTGGAACTTCGTATTCAACCCACTTCTCATCATATGTCAACACCCTGTCCAGAAGCTATAAAGGTAACGAAGAAAACTGTCGCTTTTGTGGAGATCTGTGTTCAATTGGCCCTCACACTATGAGTTGAATGAACATGGAGATAAGGCAAAGGCCAATTGTTGGTTTGAGTATATCTGTCATACTACTTGGTTGTGGCAGTTTAGTTACACCCGTGAAGTTGCGTAAGGACAGAGTGAATATGGGACCTCGACAGAGCGTCATAAGGGCCTGCATGCTTTACAAGTTCAAACTGGGGTCCAACGCCACTGCAGTGGGGCCGAAGATATGCCAAGCCTTTGGTAAGGGAGTCGTGATTATACGGACAGTGCAGCGGATGTTGAACAAATGTAAGGACAGTGACGAAACACTCGAAGACGCACCACGTGCTAGAAGACCAACACATGTACAAAATGGAGTGCTTCAGGCAGTAATTGAGGCGAACAGTGGCCAGACATGTGAGGAACTGGGACTATAATCTAGTGTGAGTGTAGAACCATTGGGCAGAACTTCCATCTACTTGGGAAGCACTACAAGTTGGGTCGATGGGTCCCACATGATTTGACCCCGGACCAGAAGGCAACGCGAGCAGACACTTTTGTTTCTTAGGTGTCTTGTCTTAGGAAGGAGCCATTTCTGGACAGGGTGTTGACATGTGATGAGACGTGGGTCCTGTACCAACCTCCACGGCACAGTCATCATTAGTTAGAATCCAATGAACCGGTTCCAAAACAGCCGAAACCAGTACTACACCAGAATAAGGTCCTCCTGTGTGTTTGATGGACTGCTCACGGCATCGTGCATCGGGAACTGCTACCAACTGGTCAGGTCATCTATGCAACTGTATACTATCAGCAGTTGAGCGTATTCAAGATAAACCTCAAAACTCTCAGCCCTTCTGAATCGCAAAGGGGTCCTTCTGTTACAAGACAACGCTAAGCCCCACATGGCTAGTATGACTCGAGACACCATTCTATACTATTGGATGGGAAACACTATTTCATCCGCCATGCTCCTCGGACATTGCACCGTCCGATTATCACCTGTTCCGTTCCTTGGACAATCACCTTAGAGGACGCTAGTTCAAATCCCTAGTAGAGGTGGAAAATGCACTTGATACCTTCTTCGCTTCACGGCCAAACAAGTTCTACCGCGATGGAATCCAAGGCCTTCCAGAACATTGGTAGAAGGTCGTTGATGCTCATGGGGACTATTTTTGATCTCACAGGTACATCTTAGATGACATATCGATGTTCGAAGATGGTGGGTGAAAAAGCGACGGAACTTTATTGGTTACCTTTATATTTAAAAACACCCTTACCTGTGTAGATGTAAACGGTTTCAGTTCATTAACAAATTTGACCGAGATAAATGCTCTAGATATCTGTACCTAGAGCAGGTATCTCTAGGTATCTGTAAAAAAATTGAACAATTTGCTTCCGCTGAAATTTATCATGTGTAGTAACGGACGTACTATCATTACAATATTATGTGTCAAACTTGTGTGAACCTGAAAGTTATTAACCAGTGGGCTAATGTTAGTGTTGCAGCGTTTCGCAACGACCAAAATATTTCAAGAAAAAAATATTATCAGCAATGGCAGTAACGAACAGAAAAAAATACTTTCTAATACTCCCATATATACTTTAAATAACATATTTTTTACTTCTGTAACTATCCGTTCCGTTAATCCGGTTTAAAAAGCTAAAAACGGATCACAGAGCCTCTAATTTATATTGTGTTGCAGCGAGAATACAACGACCAGATTCCTTCAGCGCGGCAATTGGAGCGAATGTTGTCTCCTTTCCCCTATCTCAGAAGTTAAAGGCTCTGGTCGTTGCAGTGCTTCTGCAACACAGCACGGTTTCCAGTGAAGAAGGAGGTTTTTCGCGCTAAATAAGCTTTCTGAATTTTATTTCGCTAGCAATTAACAAATGGAATTTGGTTTTATGCATTCATATTATTGAATTACGGGACTATACTGAACCAAATCAATATAATGACAATTAAAAAAAGTGATAGCAGAATTACAAAATAAGAAATAAAATATGTAGTAGAGCAGAAAACAAATGAAAGTAGACCCGTGTATACAAGTTAATTCTTAGATTATATAGATAATGAAGGTTTCTTCTACGGTAATTTGTGAATCAAATATTAATAAGTCAATATGTAGAACCCCCTTTCTGTGGATAGTATTTTAGTATATACACATTTATCTTATAAAATAAGTATATTTTATACTCTTGATAAATTCCACATAAGACTGTATGATGGGGAACACCACATTGAATTTGGGACTAGTTAGCAATACTCAGGGGCGTAGCCACGAAGGGTGCACCGGGTCCGGATCTCCCCAAAATTTCGAAACTTTTTTAACATCTGTAGACTTTTTTTTAACGAACTATACTTGTTTAACAGAGAAGTAATTGATGTAAGCTAAATATTTTATTTTATACCTCATCATGTACTCTTTCTTTTCTTATAAATATAATCGTTCTATCAGTTTTTCTAAAAATATAGGTGACGGTAATTAAGAATTACTTATCGTCTTTTCGGGTGGAGTGTAAGACAGATTCGATATTACATAGACGTATTGGACCCCCTTCAAATACTTTGGACCCGTCCCAGCTAACATGCTGTTCCTACATCTGGCTCGTTTCAAGGTTGCTTTCCAGAATGTATGACATTGATAAGCATTGTTTCGCCTCATGTGGAAGTATATTGTGTTCATCGTGCATTACGTAACAACCAAGACGGATGATTTGGAATGTGTGTTTTTTTTTACGCACATGTTTGTGTGTTGGTTGCCAACTCTATAAAATGAAAAAAAAACGGCACCTCCTCAAAATTTCATATGATATAGGTCTAGACGTGGAGTATCTCTGTTCCGACCTATCCATAGAAAGGAAAAAAAATGAAATCTTTAAGTTTTACGTCCCACGGTTATGCCGGTTAGGCTAAAGGAGACGGTGATGATGAGAGATGAGTGAAAATGGTAGAATGAAGAAAGTGGGAGGAAACGGGAGAACCCCGGGAAAACCCACGAGCACGGTGTTTGTCCACCACAAAGTTCACTTGGCGGGGGCTGGGATCGAACCCGGGACCCCAAGTACCAGAGGTGAACGCTCTACCACTGAGCCACCGCGCCCCCTCCATAGAAAGGAAATGTACTATAGTGAACAAAAGTGCATTAGCACATATATTCTGTATGTCCAGAGAACATTCACTAATGAGCTTAATAGATACATTGTGCTATAAATGAGAAACTGAAATTGATCAATCGGCATTGATCAATTGATTATATTTACCAGTAACTACCACTTCTTTAAAATTATCGAAACAAATGAACAAAAGTATAATAATCTTTACGTGACAATTTTGAATTTAGAAAATGAAATTTACTCTTTAAACATATAGCACCTTATGCAGAATCGTTTTGACGTATGATTAGTAACATACTAAAGGCCTGACTACTACAGGAAACATATGTTAGTAGAACTCTTTAGAATGGCACTAATCACGCGTCAGAACGACTCTACATAAGGCCTTAGTCTCTACTTCAATTACAGGAAATTGCTTTAAGAAGTCCTTTTCCACTCTTAATACATGTATAAAATTCCTTGAAAGTGAATTTCAAAATTTCCCTGATACAGTCCCTGTCATCTCCTAAAATTATCTAAACAGGTGAACAAAATATATTAATCAGTGATAGATGGTGAAAGGTAACAGTTTTGGGTTTACAGTATGATAATTTGTAAATAAAGCGTGTTCAATATATATATACATTCTTTTATAACACTAATCTCTGCTACGAACTATCTTCAGTCTACACTGAAGAGGAATTCGGATCACTGTCAGTGGCTGAGTTTGTTAGAATGAATTGTTCGCAATAATCTAGAAAAAATATTTAGTGAACCACAAAACTTTTGAAATTAATATTAACTGTACCTATGGCGTCAACAAAAGATTTTTTTTTTTTTACATCAAAAAGAATTGACACTTTCAAGGAATCGAATGTCCCAAGAAAGGTTATCACCATTGGTTATGTTTTCCATCGAAAAAGACCTGACAATAAGAATGCTAGAGTTGAGTCGATTTTGAGTTTAATGTACCGTTCAGCAGCGAGGCTATATGAGACGTCGACCTACAGATTAACGTGGAATCCGTACCACATCAGCTCCCACGGGGAATCGAACTCAGGTCTCCCACGCCAAAGTCGCGTACGCTTACCACTTAGCCACGAAGGAGCTCATAAGAATACAAGAGTTCAACCAGAATGTATTAGGCAGATTTGCTCCAATCAAAGAGAGAAAAATTAACTTACTAATTAAATAAGGTGATTAATCGGATTAAATATTATGCAGTTTTTTATTTTTTACAAACAGAATTTTATTTACTTTTAAGTTAAATGATAACTTACTGCTTGCAAAGAGATAATTCCAGAATTCCAGGGTGCCCAATATACAATGCAACCCGGAGTTTGGGATAGTAGAACTTCTGAACCGGAAGCGATACACAAATAATGGTTATACCAAAATGAAGCCTTGTTTATGCATATATTTTTAAATTAGGAAGCAACGATTGATGTACAATAGGAGCCACACCGTGTTGCCAGATGTAACCAAAGGTGTAAATCCTTTTTTACAAGACACGTAAATTGACTCATAACTCATACGTATAGATGTTCTGTCGTTAATTTTCCTTTTGTATGGTTGGAGTAGCTTGGAAACTATGGAATGGTAAAAAGAAGTTTTCATTTCCACCGATAACTAATCGGATGAGGCCTCTGCAGGGGCGGACTGGCCCACCCTGCTACCCTGCAAATGCAGGGTGGGCCCCCCAAACAGGTGGGCCCCCTCCACCAATTTTAAAAGATGTGCCCAATTAAACCTATCAGCATCAAAAATATGGCAGGGTAATTCCCGGAAACTTGTGTTTTGCATAAAAAACGACGTAAAGTTAAACTTTCATGAACAAACCTTATTCTTCTTTACGTTTATCGACTTGAAAAGGTTCCGTCTATGAGACAATCAGGCCCTAAAACATGAGGGGGTTTGTGATACAGCAGCTGTTAAAAACGAACATGTTAACTACTACTTTTTTAAATATAAGAAACACAGTAGATTTCAGGCTGTTATTGGATTTGGATACCATTACCTACTCCGGTCCTTTTACAAGCCGGCGAATGGCGATGTTTTAAAGAAACAATAATTGCGTAGATATTGTTATTGTGGAAAGTGGAGGTGAAGCCGGAACGCTTTTGAACTGCATTGTCCTCATACCAAGCTTAGAAGAAAGAAATCGGATCAGGCTTCGTTGTTTTTTTTTTTTTTTTTTTTTTCAGTGCGGTAAAGCGAAAAGAAATTAGTCGCCACTATCAACGATTGTTTTATACAAACCTCAAACAATTACTATGAAGTTGCTGCCCTTGGCTCGTGTTTTATTTGTATATTACATCGAAGAGCAAATCCGATAGCAGCAATTCAATTATTGGAACACCAGTTACGTGTCGTTTGTCGTGGAAGACAAATATTGTTGTGTCAGTATGGATGGTATGAGTGATTGTAAGATTACTGTAAAGAAAAAATGTAAAAGTGGTGCTAAAAGGCGAGAACACAAACGAAGATGTGATTTACAAAAACCTGCATCTGACCCAAAACAACGTACGCTATTTGAATCTGTGAAGCCCCAAGAAACAAATGAGCTTGATGTGACTCATTCGAGTACTGCACGACAGTTGCCATTTTTTTTTTTTTTTTTTTTGTCTAAGGTGTTTATAAATTATAATGTATACACCACGTCTTTGGATGATTTCAGTCAATTGTAGCTTATCTTTTATGACTATTTTTACTTGAAATCACACAACAATTACACAACAGGCGAACACGAAATTAACAACTGTTTGCTGCCGCGTAGTGCTTTCAAACGGGTCAGATCAGGCTTTCATGGGTCAGGGGTCGAGTCAAGCCTGCTTGAGACACGGGTCGGGTCAGGTCATCTACGCTAGAGTCAGGGCTGCTCTAGCCACGGGTCGGCTCGGGTCAACTTTCTTATGCGCCGTTTTGTCTAAATCCTTCTCGGGTCGAGAAGGTTGGGTCGAGTTGAACATCGACCCGACCCGACTCATGATCCGAATAGGTTTTAGCGAAAACGACGCATAAGAAAGTTGACCCGAGCCGACCCGTGGCTAGAGCAGCCCTGACCCGACCTGTGTCCCAAGGAGGTTTGACTCGAGCCCTGACCCGATGAAGCCTGACCTGACCCGTTTGAGAGCACTAGCTGCCGGCACTGGGCTCAGTAAGCGTTGGTGCAACTTCTAAAAGTACTGAACACTTACGCTGTCAGTCAAATCAGTATGTATATCGTGTAAATGTTAACTTCCCTTTAGTTATTTAAAGTTAATTTAAAATAAAAGTGTAGTAAAATGTAAAAATTATTTGTGATGTGCTAAATAGGTATTCATATGAAAAGAGAAGTTGGGGCCAGCCGAGGAATGGGCGGACTACACTAGACGATAGACGATATCTAATCTTTCTGCGACATGAAGATATGATATTGTGACTTACTTATGTCAAGGAAAATCTTGCGTTTCGAAATTTATCGACAATTTACCTCCAATCGCATTCTTTGTGTTGCATTGAGGCCATAAAGTTACAGGTTTTTCAAGCCGTTTGCCCTCATTTCAGTTTAGCAGGGTGGGCCCTATGGTTGCCAGTCCGCTCCTGGGCCTCTGTAAGGGGTTACTAGGGAAAACGTGGTTTTCATAAATTAACATTCTGAATTGGCTCCAGTGCTGATGTTTCAGTGTATCAAAAGACGTGTTAAGGATCTGTCTACATTATGCAATTCCTGGAAACAATGAAAAAGAAACTTTGAAATTATTATGATAAAACTTTTACTTACATGAACCCGGCAACATTGCTATTCATCACGAACTGAATTGTCAGTTCTACGGCAGATTCTGGAAGTTCCCTCATTTAGATCAGAGCCATGCAAACCCAGGCCCGAAGATCCATGGATTTGTATTCTGTGCCAGGCTCGACCCGACCCGGCCCGAATCTCAAGTCCGGCGGAGAATGGGCCGGGAGTAACCGGCCTGAGAACAACTAAGTCTGATAAGTCAAGTCAATCCTTCAATATGCAATGGAAAATATGAAATGTGTCGTCATAATATTGCAATGTCTATTTGTCCTTCTGGAATGGGAAAATCGTGTGAAAGGTTACTCAAGGTTTGTTTTCTATATCCCTATTCTGTCTGTCTATGTGTTATCTGTGCTTGCTCTGTGCAGCCATGTTTATTATACCTAGGTACAATAATACACCTCATGGACGTAAAAGTCTTATACTACATTCATTAGTGCATTACGAGTAACAGAGAAGGTATGTAAAACTGCTACACCATATGTGATACTAATACTACAATTACTACTGCTAATACTACTATTACTATTACGATTACGAATGCTAGCGCTAATTCCACTATTGCTGACACTGCTACTACTATTACTACTACAACTACTGCTACTACTCATTTACTATACTAATACGACAGCGAATACCACTACTGCTATTACTAGTAATACGAAAACAAAGCAATGAAAATGAAATCTTTGAGTTTTACTTCCGACAGTTATGCCGGCTAGGCTAAAGGAGAAATGGTGAATGAATAAAGTGGGAGGAAACGAGAGAACGCCGATAACCCCCTCCCACACGGTGTTTGTCCACCACAAAGTTCACTTGGCGAGAACTGGGATCGAACCAGGAACCCCATGCACCAGAGGTGAACGCTCAACCACTGAGCCACCGTTCCAGGAACACCTAATCGACCCTGGCGTTTTGGTGATTTATTTGATATTTGTTATATTTGTTATATTTGTAGTATCATACTATAAACAAGTATCATACTATAAACATATAAACATATATCATAGTATCATACTATAAACATATAACACCATTTGGTATTTCCCTTGCTAATTGAACATTACTACAAATGGCGCTGATCTTATGAGCACGTCAGTTCATGGTTTTGGACTCAGTGCTCTAATGGTAGCGTACCAAATTCTACTTATTAGGTCAGGTACTTGACTTTATCATACGTTCTTTAGGTAACTACGGCTCAGGGCGTAAGGATGATGATGGGATGAATTAGTGGAATGAAAACAGTGGGAGGAAGCGGGACCACCCCGGAAACTCCCACGCACACGGTGTTAGTCCACCACAAAGCTCACATAGCACGAGCAGAGATTGATCCGACGACCTATAGCACCAGATGTGAGTGCTTTTTCTACTGAGCCACCGTTGTCCCTCGTAGATGAAGCATCGGTTCACATTCTACGCAGACCGGCCATAGTAACTAGTGTTTCTCCTTTTTTTTTTCTATACGTAGAAGGTAAATTCGGTACCACCAGACATGTCAACTCTGACGCGAAGTCGTAGCAGTTGTAGTAGTATTAGCAGTTGTCGTAGTGGTAATAGTAGAAGTAGTAGTATTAGTAGTAGAAGTAGTAATAGTAGTAGTATTACAGTACTTTGCAGTCTTGATAGAAAATGAAAAAATGAAATGAAATTTTGAGTTTTACGTCCCACGGTTATGCCGGTTAGGCTAAAGGAGACGGTGATAATGAGTAATGAATGAAATGGTGGAATGAAGAAAGTGGGAGGAAACGGGAGAACCCCGAGAAAACCCACGCACACGGTGTTTGTCCACCACAAAGTTCACTTGGCGGGAGCAGGGTTTGAACCCGAGACCCCTAGCACCAGAGGTGAACGCTCTACCACTGAATATTTATTGTACTCTGTCACTAATATTACATAGCAAAATTACATGGAGACAATATAGGCGTAATCTAGGACCGACCACTGGGAAGAGAGTCCAAGATGTGATTCTGAGCAAACCTACTCCGCTGTACGATGATAATGGTTATGCATAACAAGGAAAATGTTCACAAGCACAATTCATGTCCTCCCGGTCTTTCCCGACAGGTGGGACAGAGCTGCTTGCAAAAAACCACTGAAAGATTGTCTTTCAAGATCGACTGAAAAATATTTGCGGCGTTCCCGTTGTAGAAAGTCGAAATATAAGCATTCATCATTCCACGGCATGGAATGATGAACATATAACAATGTGGTACCAACTAACCAGAGGACCGTATTATGTTTGGTTTTTGGGTAATACTGAAATGCAGGAAAGAATAGGAGATCGACTGTAAATAAAGAAACAGGTGTACGGCAGATCAAGCTCAACATACGAAGGAGGAGGTTCCAAATAATATCGGCACCTGAACATGACATGTAGCGATGAGATAGTGTGTCGGAGTGGCCACAATATTTGCAGGTGAGGGTTGTGGTACGTCCAATGCGCAGAAGTCGTTCTTGTGTGGCAGGCAGTTGATGAACGATGGTCGTCCATACCGCTTGTGTGTGCAAAGGGAGGACATTGTTTCTTAGATTTTGCCAAATATGGCGCCATTGTTTATTGGGGAACATATCCTGTACCCGGACTCTCACATCTACAAGTGACGCTCTCCACAATTGCTGGTATAAGGTTTGGTGAGTATATGTAGTAGAGGAAGCAAGCGCACCAGAATATGTCCATGCTTGAACAAGATTGGTGACATAGGTAGGACATAATTTGCCAAATCTGCAGAAAGGTGGATTCCTTGGTTGGGAGTATTCGGGCCAGAAACATTCGATCCACACCCGTGTATAGTCCATGTGGGGCTCAACGTCTTGATACGCATCTAGCATGTATAAAACTTGACTTTTAAGACGAATGTTTACGAGTCCAAGGCCCCCTTCGCTGCGAGGAAGATAAATAGTGTTGTGGCGGAGGCGGAAGTAGTAGCCCCGCCAAAGAAACCACATAAATACAGATTCAATTTGGCGAGCGTAAACAGAAGGGAGGGGAAAGATACGCGCGTAGTACCAAAGTTTAGCAGCAACATACTGGTTAAGATATTGGACCTTATGTATGATATGCAGACCTCGGAACCGTTGTAAGTATAGCAGCTGCTTAATCTGAAGAACTATAGGACGCCAGACAGCATCCATTTGTTTGCGTACATCGCTATGAAAAGTTATGCCGAGTACTGTTAAAACATCAACCGTGGGAATGTGAGAGCGTGAATCAGGTAAAGAGGGTAGGGAGAATCCGTGAAATGACAGGAGTTTGGTCTTGTGTTTATTGTATGCCAAGCCGGAGCACTGGGTGAACTCGTCAGTTATGCGGATGGCGGTGAGCATATCTTTGGGCGTAGTTCCTATTAAGGTTACGTCATCCGCAAATCCGAAGACGTGTAATTGATGGTATTCCGGTATACCGGGAGAGGTAATGTTAGCCAGAGCCCGGAGATAGGTATCTAGAACTATCACAAAGAGGCTCGTCGAGATGCTATCACCTTGCCGTAATCCGCGTTGCAGAGCAAATATGTCAGAAAGATGACCGTTGATCTGTACTCGACATTGGGCCGATTGGTATAGTTGTCTTATGACTTGTTGAAATGCAGGAGGAAATCCCCAAGCGTCTAAAGTTTGAAGAAGAAACCCGTGATCAACGCAGTCATATGCGGAAGAAAAATCTATGCCAAGGACCCCCGCTTTAATGCGCCGAGTTTGCACGTACGCTATAAAATCCCGTAACGAACGTAACACATAATAGATGTTATATTTGGGGTGGGTGGCTGCCTGATATGGACTAATATACTTTTGCAATATGGGTTTTAAACGTGCCGTCAGAATTTTGGTAAAAAGTTTCAAATCGGTAGGCAGTAAAGTGATGGGTCGGTACTCCTGTACAGTCTGGGAAGTGGCGGATTTCGGGATAAAGATTGTGATTCCGACGTTACCGCGGATGGGGCCTCCCTGTAAATATGTATTAAATAACTTGACTAGGGTATCGGAAAGAAAAGTCCAGTATTGTTTATAGAACGCGTACGGCAGACCTTCATATCCTGGCGCGCCCTTTCCTTTTGTTGCCTGGAGGGCCATCCATATTTCCTGAGAAGTTATGGGGCGCATGAGATCACGACCCTCTTCCTCCGTAATCAGTTTGGGAATAATCGACAAAAACTGAGTTGTAACATTGGTGTCAGAAGGTCGGGGTTGTACTAATTTATGGTAATGCTCACGGAAAACATTTAGGATCTGAATCGAATCACTAGTCATATCACCATTCGGGAGTCGGAAAGCTACTATTGTAGCCTGTTTCCGCCGGTGCAATAGACGTGCAACGTCGTAAATAGTGACAGTTTCCTGGGCAAGCCTATAATATGTGGTCTCATTAATAAAAGAAGGCATGAGTGTGGGAGCCTGGAGATTTTGGAGTCGTAGTTTGAGCTGTTGCACTGTGCGTTTATTCTGTAGTGAGGGGGCCGCACACCATGCCTGACGCAATGCTTCATAGAGGAATTCAAACATCAACTGCCGATCGTGTCGTGTTTCGTGTCCTTTACCTTGGAAGAACCGAGCGATCTTAGGTTTAAGAAATGTCGTCCACCAAGAGGCGAGATCTGGAAAATATTGTTGCATCCTTTCCCAATATGAATATTGTTGTTTCAGTTCCTCCCGATAACCGTCGTGGTGAAGTAAGGATGTATTTAACTTCCAGTATCCTCGCCTGCTAAGGGCTGGCAAGGGTTGATCTGTTTTTATGTGGAGCTTGATCGCTGCATGATCGCTGAAAGATGGTATAATAGTCTGTACGTCAATAATAGTGTGAAATAAGTCAGGAGTGACGTATATTTTGTCAATCCTACTTTTCGAATGTGAAGTACAATGGGTATAGGTCCTCGGTGAATTGGAAACAATGACTACATCCCGTAAGTGATAAGCCCGCAAAAATTCCAAAAATGCGGGACAAGGGGGGGTGGGCGGAATTGAATCTGTACTGGTTTCAGTGGTATTCCAATCAGCCATGATTACCATACGAGAAATATTAGGAGGCAGGAATTGTGGCAAACTTTGGCCATAAAATTCAGCCCGTTCCTTCTTAGCTGTATAGCCAGAAGGAGCATATAGTCCGACGACCAGGTGCCCCTGTATGACACAATGAATAATACGTCCGTCAGGGGAGAGAGTAAGATTGGTATGCCCCAATCCCTTTCGGATAAACATCCCTACTCCAGTGGTGGGTCCTAAATTAGCAAACACATCATAGTCCATCATATTGTGAAATGAATCATGTATAAGTTCTTGCACACAAACTACATCCGGTTTATGACATACGAGAAATTGGTTTAAATATGCTTTTTTATCGTCACTACTTGCGCGATTTAAATTTATCGTGAGAAAGGATAAAGAGTTTATCACAGTCATATAGAGGAAAATTTCGTAGTATAACACTTCTGTGCAATGTCGATATCTACGTAAGTTTACGCTACTCAAAGTTAATATGAGTCTTAAAACTAAGAAGTGAAGCAAAAAATAACTTACAAAATCCATGATAGATGTTTATGAATATAAATGCTGCAGGTGAAATTATAACCATACGGCAATGGTAGATTTAAACACAACTAACACTCAAGGATTTCCTGTTTGTATACGTGATAAATACCGCTGTTCCACTCTGCACTCTTGCACTATTAGAATCGGAGGGCACTTGTGTTGTACACACGTGACGTAGAGAAAAAAAACAAACCAACGGAGGCACACACCACACTACTTGGGGTGAATTCGTATCCATTGACCTTGAAGACCAATACCTTATGTATCTGTTTCAAACACCTGCTGTGGGCGAGTCCGTGGGTCTCGATCGCAAGACAGAGAGACTTGGCTGCCTTCCAAGTGAGAATTCAGTTCTTCCTTCCGGGATAGTTTGCGTCTTTTTTGTTTAGAAATAACATCGCTAAATTTAATTCCTTGTGTCTCATGCTGGAGAAACTCGCTTTCAAAGGGTTCAAGATGCTCTTCCTGTGTCTCTTTCGGGATCTCGCTATCCTCAACTGGTGAGGGATGTGGTTCAACCTCCATGTTGTGTGAGGTGATATGCTGCTCTACTCGTATGCCGGAGGCCTCCGATGTAGGCGATAAAGGCACTCGTTTACTGGGAAGTTGGGTATCGTCCTTTGCTTTCTCAAGAGACGTTATTGAAAGTGCAGGGAACTCCTTTGGGTCCGGAACCGAGTGTCGATGCTCAAGATCATCTTCTTGTTTACCAGATTTCGTAGAAATGACAGGTGGGGCTAATTTGTAGGATGTCTTAGGAGTCACTTTTCCGAGTTCTGTCATGCGAGGAATTGACGGAGAAGTGGTCGGGATTACACTCGTTGCCCCTCGGGGTTGAGCCCCCCGTTTCAGTACACAGTTCGCTACGGTATGCATAGAGCTTTGGCATCGGAAACATGTAATCGGTTGTCCACTGTATGATACTCCTACTTTATAACCATGGACTAGAAGTCGGGATGGCACATGAGATGTCAGTTTAATATGTACATGGCGAGTTCCAGTTTTAATACCAGGGGGATAAGGAGGGGCCCATTCCTGATCTTCTATTTTAATCACTGAACCATATGCACTAAGAGCCTCACTCAATAAGTTGTTCGGTGCCTCGATAGGATACTCAAACACACGAAGGAGGGTAGTCGGATCTGCTGCGGAAATAATTCGAACAAAACTCACTTCCTTATTTGAATGAGTGAATGGTACCTCACTAGGGGCATGAGCTGCAAAGTCATCGTATTCCTGTTGCGTTTTGAATTTTAGAAAAATACAAAAATTTTCACTATTTAACTGCATGGCACTGATGTGATCAAAAATACCTGGGAAAGTGGAGTTCATCCAATGGTAGATTTCCAAGGGGACTGGTCGAACTGCACGGAACTTCTTGTCAAATTCTAGTTTAAATTGAAGATCTTTTTTATATTCCATATTCACGTTTGCACTGATACACCGACACTACGCCGAAACGGCAATAATTGAGAGTACGGAGTATAACTCCTACTTCAGTAGTTTTGCTTTGATATAGTAATCAGAGCTATGAAATACACTTAACGTATATATGGTCTACGATACTATAGGCTATAGTACACTGTGGAAGCACCAGAGCACCCGTGTTGACTCGACGGCGGCTTGATGCGAACTGGCTCACTCATCCACGGAGCCACACAGAGTCGTGACCACTGAGCCACCGCGGCCCCACAGTCTTGATAGAGTCAGTTTCCCAAACACATTACGATAGCATAGGCTAACATTAGTTTCCGATCCGTCTTTCAGAGTGTCCGGGCCGGACACATTCCGGACCGAACTGGGCGCCCCCAGCCCGTGCAGGACTCTGATTTAGATTCAATGAACATCAGTGTTGCCGGGTGCATGTAAGTAAAACTTTTATCACGACAATTTCAAAGTTTGTTTTTCATTGTCTTCAGAAATTGCATAATGTAAACAGATCCTTAACACACCTTTTGATGCACTGAAACATCAGCACTGTTGCCAATTCAGAATGTTAATTTATGAAAACCACGTTTTCCCTAGTAACCCCTTACAGAGGCCTCATCCGATTAGTTAGCAGTCAAAATGAAAAATTCTTTTTTGCATCCCATAGTTTCCAAGCTACTCCAACCATACAAACTGAAAATTAAGGACAGAACATCTATACATATGAGTTATGAATCAATTTACGTGTCTTGTAAAAAAGTTGATTTATACCTTTCGTTACATCTGGCAACACTGTGTGGTTCCTATTGTACTTCAATCGTTGCTTATTATACAAAAATTCAGGTTAGGATCAGAACGGAAGTGACGACAGTTAGCAGGGTTGCCAGTACGTCAGGTAGAAAATGTTTATTCTAGTGTGTTGTGAGCGTGTTCAAACTTTTAGAGTAGGAAGGACAAGCTAGGTGTATGCAGAAATGAAATGTATGCAGATATTTCATACGCATATATATATATATCTGTACAGTAGTATGATTTTACATTAGTTCTACAGAACATCCACGGTAGTTTTCTTTGTACCAAGTATTAACAAGGCAGTGGCACTATAAGCCTTGAACGATATCAGTGATTACAAGAAATAAACATTATTTTATATCTGGGATTATGCTTTGTTGATATATGTACAACTTATTTAAGATTATTCCTTATATTTAATTTACGTAGAAGCGGATCTGCAGTTTTCTCAACTCCATGTCATGACATTTGCCAAAATGCCGTGCGACTCCGGAGGAATTTAATTCACATACATCTACTATAGAAACAGAGATAATCTCTGCAACACTTTGACATTCAATTCTTATACAATATACGAGTTATTATGTTGAAAGAGATTCTTCAAGATGTAACTGAAAAATAACTATCACACAGAAGGACTGGTGATGTGATTTGCACTCTACCTTTCAGTTTGTCCCAGATTAAATGGAAACGGGGGCGGTCGCTCAGTGGTAGAGCGTTCACCTCAGGTGCTTGGGGTCCCTGGTTCGCTCCCAGCTCGCGCGTGTGGACTTTGTGGTGGACAAACACCGCGCTCATGGGTTTTCTCGGGGTTCTCCCGTTTCCTCCCACTTTCTTCATTCCACCATTTCACTCGTTTTTCATAATCACCGTATCCTTTAGCCTAACCGACATAAGAGTGAGAGGTAAAACTCAAACATTTCATTTCATTTAAATGGAATCAGTTTGAATTACAACCGAATTCCTTAGCCCTGAGATAGCAGATCAAGAAAAGTTTCCTTCTCCCCAAATATATCAACCTGAAGTGTGAACTGCAACTGAAAAAAAAAAAGCCGTGGGAGTTTCAACCTTATGGATATAATAATAATAATAATAATAATAATAATAATAATAATAATAATAATAATAATAATAATAATAATAATAATAATTATTATTATTATTATTATTATTATTATTATTATTGAGCTTCTATAGCATTGGTTGCTGGACAATTAAGATCGTGCTACACAAATACTTCTGACAAATGTATAGTAAATAACATGGGAACGTTTCCGCTGTAAATGGACTTCATATGGCACTATGGACGCAGATGTTTTCAACATTGGTGGGACGGGCAAGGGCATTCGCATAATCTACTTAAAAAGAAAGAAAGAAAAAAAAAACAGTGATTAAGATATTTATAAAGTTGAAAAACAATGTTGTGGAGGATCAGAGGAGCAGGGCTGTTTTCAACATTTGTATTTCATTTTCAGAAGTATGTGGAATGAAAAAGAAATGTTTAGTGTTTTAGCTCTTAAATAACATACAAATACATAATATTATGTATTTTTTCTTGTATATATTTCACAAACGAAAGAGAAAGCAGCCTCCTCCCCCAGTACTAGACAACGCTAAGTTGACGTTCTCGAAACATATTAGTGCATGAATATGAGATTTACAATTTTCACATTTCAAGGAATAAAGTTAGCAAAGCCCCCTGAAACAAAACCGTAAATATCCCACTGTCCTAGCAGGCACATAGCCAGGTTTTCGTAATAGGGGGGGGGGGGTCCGAGACATGAAATACTGTAGTTATCACACCAGAGTTCGATTATTCTAAACTATTTTATTGGTAACATACATTGGTTCGTTTAGTCTGGATTTCGTAATAGAGGGGGGGGGGGCAGTGTGACATGAAATATTGTGGTTATCACACCAGGGGCTTGATCAATCTAAATTATTTTACTAGCAACACATATTGGTTTGTTAGGACAAGAAAATGAGGACATGTTAGTAAGTATTTTAGTAACAAACTATGAAGAAATCTCGAATAAAAGAATATTAAAAAGATTTTAAAAGATTTTACAATATTTACATTCCTCCTTCTGTTCATTCAAATATAACAATTTTCCTTTCATTATGACCGTAAAATATTTTATAATATCTGCGTTCATTTCTCTGATGAATCAAGTGTTAAGAGAACCTGCTTTCCACATAACTTTTTGTTTCAATTTTTCCGTCGACTACTGTCTGTTCCAAATGACAAGTTAAAGGAACAGTAGAAAACCGTTTCTGAAATAACATGTTTGATACCCTACAAAGAAGCGATGATGAAAAATTATTTTTATTTTTCGATTTTATTTTTAACGTCGATTCTTCCTATTTCTCGTTTCTTTTTGTTTCATCCTTCCTTAATTTTTTAAATTTCTGGTCTTTAAGGGGGGTCCGGACCCCCCGGACCCACCCCTTGGCTACGTGCCTGGTCCTGGTAAGGCAATCTCTGATGAATCCCAGCACACCCTTTTAGCCAAATTCTAAGAATGATGTTCATGCACTGGCAACCGTTCATTGACCGAGGGGTAGGCCCTTGTAGGGGGTGGGTGTCAGTGTTGTCGGATTTTCAGTGTTGCTGTGTGTGATATATGGCTTTTGAAAATGCATTCACGCAGTCTTTGCGGAAATCCGACAACAATGACCGGAGACGTTGCCACTGGTTGTCAATTCACTTTGACATTTTGGTGTCTTTGTAGTTATCGAGCGGTGGTGTGCCAAGTGTTTTATCTACATTGTTTTTATATTTGCGGTGGTGTTTAAAATTTTGTTTTGTGTAGTTTTGTTGTGTTTGGTTGTTATTCCTGATTTCCAATTTGCGAATAAATCGCAATGGCTTCAAATTCTCCTCAGTGCTACAAACAGCAGCGGAAACAAGGTAAACTTCTCACTACAGAAGAGAAAAGAATGTTGTTAAATGTGTAGACATACTTTCGTAATCAGGGGGAAAAGGGAGGGCATAAAAACTGTTAGAGAGACTTTGAGAAAAACATCTGAAGCAACTCTCATTTCTCCCTCCACTATTATGAACATGAAGCGGGAATTTTTGAGTAATAATGGTCAAGTGCCCACTCCTAGGAAGAAGAGACCGAATGATAGAAAAGTGACTCGGCTATAGAAATATGATACCTTTACACAAGCAGCAATACGGCGCAAAATTCATAGCATGTATAGAAAAAACGAACTCCCTACTTTAGTGAAACTTCAGCGCGTTATAAATGAAGATAGTGACCTACCGAAGTTTTCTATTTCTACTCTTCGAAGATTCATCATTGATATGGGGTTTAAATTTATAAAACGTAGCCGCAAATCGTTGTTGATTGATAAAGAAGACATAATAGCATGCAGGCATAGGTATATGAGACAAATAAGAAATTATAGAGCTAACGGCAGAACTATTGTTTATACAGACGAATCGTGGGCGAATGCCGGAATAACCAAATCAAAACCTTGGAAAGACACATCAATTAAAACGGCAGAACAAACGTGGAAGGAGGGGCTAACTCCAGGTCTCAAACCGCCGTCGGGGAAGGGAGGAAGGATCATCATAATGCATGCAATGTCCGAAAATGGCCTAATTTCTGGCGCTGCCAAATTGTTACACGGCAAAAAATCAGGTGACTACCACGGCGAATTGGTTGCTGCTGCGTCCGATTGGATCTCTGTGGTCTGAAGCAGACGACTCCATTCTCTGGCGTTAAGCAGCGGCAACGCTGCACTTCGCTTTCCCTCACTTCCGCTTTGTTTCGAACTAAAGGTGGATTTTAGTATAGTTTAAAAATATATGCATGAACAAGGCTTCATTTTGGTATAACCATTAAACCGCTTCCGGTTTAAAAGTTCTACTATTCCAAACTCCGTTTCGCATTGTATATTGAACACCCTGTATAATGGCATGTACTATTGACGGACTTCTCTTTTAATTTCGTTTGTTTTGTTAAATACTTGATTATCCCATACAAAGTATTTGAAACTCAGTAGCCCTTTTTTGTGATAATTGCATATCAAAATAAAATATTGTCTTTTTCTGTGTGGAATATGCCATTTAATTCCATAAAGATCCTGACAAGGTCACTTCCTAACGTAATCTAATTTGCAATTTTCAGTCTTTGGGCTTAATTAGTAGTACGTGCGTAAAAGTACCAAAAGGAATGTTTATTTAAACTAGTTTTGCCTTAAATTTACATGATACATTTCATTTCTCTTAATTGGATAGTGAAAGAGATTATGCTTGTTGAAATTTATATAAATAGGCTGAAAAGCTTTATTTTTTCCTATAGGATTAATATCATCAGTGGTAATTTATTGTCAGTATAATGAGCTCTCCACATAAAAAGTAGGTCGTTAACAGTTCTGGATAATCTTTCAATTCTGGACCATGTAGCTGATAAACGACTTTGAGGCACAAACAGAAAAAATAATATCATAGACTAATAATAATAATAATACCATAGGTTAATAGTATCGTGCAATACAGGAATTAAACATGTTTTGTAAGAATAAACAAGCGTAAAGTTAAAGGTCGCATTAAAAGAGTTGAGTTGAATTTGAGTTTAACGTCCCGTTCAGCAGTGAGGCTATATGAGAAGTGTACCTATTGATTAACGTGGAATCCGAACAATGTGAGCTCCCGCTATGAATCGAACCCGGATCTCCCACGCCGAATGCATGTACGCTAACCGCTTTGCCACGAAGAAGCTCCCATTAAAAGAATAAACTAACACAAATAACTGCAACTTTTGGGTGAGTAGTACTTAATCTTAAGACAGATCAATTTGATAGTAATGATCTATGCTAATAAATTTTACCTAATTTTAAGGAGATTGAAACTTTTCCCTAAACATTCTGTGCCATATTCGGAAATGATTTTACGTGTAACTAGCGTCGTACTTAGAATTAAGGAACATTTTGATTACGAATCCACGACTAAAGCTTATTTGGATAGAGGCAAGCCAAAATCTTTCAGCAGTGTTGTCTAAAAGCATTAGCAGAAAACAAGGTTAGGGGCATTATTATACACATTACTGTCTTACCTTTTAACTAATAATATATTTGGACAACCCAGCGTTAAAATCATGAATTGCATCGTCCGATAAAAGTTGTGTATGATATCACAAACTTGCTTCTATATACCGAAATTATAATTATGCTTTAACCAAATCCTTAGTATGACGTTAATCACATGTAGAATTGTTTCCGACTATGGTCCTCTAACTTCAAATATTAAAAAAGTCCCATCACCTCGACTATCTCATTAACCTCCTTAATTATAGCGAAAGTTCCGACGACGAGAAAGTGCTTTATTCCAATCGTTTCCTGAGAGTCTCAGGGACAGGGTTTTTGCTAGTCCGAAGAAAATAGTGAAAAGTTGTGAATCCTTCCAACTGATCCATGGACTCCTTCGTAGTATATGGCCTTTTGCACGGGAGAATCGTCGATTCCCGCTCATGTGATTCAGATCCCACGTTAGAATGTAAATTCACTTCTTGGTATGTTTGGAGGTATGAACAGAATAGTTGGCGTACATGAACATAAAACCTCTTGGTCTGAAAAATTTGCACAAAGCTAGGATGCAATATGTTCTCCATGTCATAGCCTATCCTGGATTATTCGATCCTTGACTGGAATCAGTTTTGCTGGGACAGCAGTTGTCATATAGCACAGAAGTTTGCCGCAATCCCGAAATACCCCGTATACACTATATCTTGAGGCATTTATTTTGTCCCTCGTGACCTATAGAGGATGTTTCCTTTGGTGATTATGCAAGAATACCTTCTCATCAATCTCATTTAGTTGGATCTGAGTATCTTTGTAGGAGTTCAATGTTTCACAACAAAAACACCAATAATAATAATAATAATAATAATAATAATAATAATAATAATAATAATAATAATAATAATAATAATAATAATAATAATAATAATGAAAAATAATTTGAATGGGTGCAAACTATGGTCCTTCAGATTCGTAGTTGGCTGCTTCAATCATTAGACCACAAGCAAATCTCCCTGAAGGTATTATTGTCGTTGATGTTTTCACTTCGGATCTTTTTTATAATTTTATTTTGTTCCTTTCTCTTATGGTGTTGTAATTTGTCTATATTATGTATTATTTGTACTTGTAACTTCTGTCCACTTACGTAATGTACAGTTTCCAACCTTCCATTGCCTTTCCCCAGAAAATAATAGCTTGAACTAATTTAATTATCATATTCTACACACCAGTCGGTACAGAAATGACAGACTTACTAACATTTGTACATTTACTCTGTTGACAGATAGTAAGAGACGAAACTTTTTCGTTAATGCGATATGTGCGAAACGTTAAAAAAGCGTATCTCTTTGAAACAGTAATTTCAAATTACGGTTTCAAATGCATTTATGTGGAGTACTTATTCTATACTTGTATCAGTCTGTGTTTAAGTGGTACATTTCAACAATAGATTATACCATTCAGGTAACCATGGTAACTAGTATTTTCAGTTGCGGGTATGAAATTATATAATGCGTTTAATATATACGAGGCTCATTCCGAAAGTAAAGAACGTTTTTGTATAAACACTTTAATAACTGATATACAAAGGCGAAATTTGTGTTACATACTGTGTGATACTTAAGTTACTTTTCGACATAGTCGCCGTGTAAATTTAAACACCTGTCATACCGTGGTACAAGTTTTTCTATGCCTTCGGCATACACAGTTGCCGCCAAACTGTTGAACCAATCACTAACAGCTTACTTAAGTTCATCATCATCGTGCAGCCCATCAATAGTGAATCGCCTATCCTCTTGAATTTTCCGCTCAATTCTTCCTTTGAGTTCGTCAGTCACAACAGAAGGCCGGCCCGAGCGTTCCTCATCGTGCACATTCGTCCGTTCGTCATTAAACATAATGCACCATTTACGAACTGATGCTTCATTCATTACATTTCCATACACCTCAGTGATTTGTCTATAAATTTCTATCGGACGCACTTTTCTTGCATTCAAAAATCTTATCACACTACGAACCTCACACTTGGCGGGATCAGTAATTGTATCGCACATTTTACAGTCGCACAGCGAAGCAATAACGGACCGTAGCGGATCGCAGCTGGTGCCAGACTGAGGCTAAAGCATGCCCAGGTCAATAACCCAGCGGCAGCGGGGGTGGGGGAACACGCTAGCGCAAAACGCTCTTTACTTTCCGAACGACCCTCGTATTTAGGCCAATAATAACTAAATTATCGTATTCTACATGAAACTGCACATTAGCAATATTATGAGAGTATATTTCGAATCTAAAAAGGGAGGAGGCATATTAATGATAGTAATTCACAATAAACTCATAAATAAGCTAAGAGAATAATATTCAAGGAGCTGCAATCTAAACAGCAGAAAATAGAGACGTAAAGAATGAAGACAAACACATTTGTATTTTGTTAAATTTAGAGAAATTAAACAATATTAAGTGTTTTTGTTGTGAGATGATAACAGGAACAGAATAAAGTGCAGATAAAATGTCATTTTCGGGACAATAGCTGATCTGTTGTTATAAATTGTTCATTAAATCTAGTGTAATCATTTAATCATTTTTGATATTCAAATATTTGCAGCAAATATCGCGACTATTTTGTTTAAATCGTATGTATGTGTCGACATCTGTTGGTATCTCTTAAATGTAATGCAATGGTTGAAGCGTCATCAAGTTGATACAACGTAAGTAGAAATTTGCTTGCATGCGTATAAAACAAGGTGAAATTATTTTAGCAAATACTTACAGAAATTGTCTAAATAGTATAAATTAACCATTTAGTAATTTAATTCCTTCATGTTGAGTGGACCATGGGACTATTTTGACATGAAAATAGTCATCATGTATTTCTCACGAAAACGAGGATGAATTCGATGTACTGTGATATAGTTTGAAGGAAGGAAGGAACGAAGTGTCCGTTATTTATAATCCGGTTATCAATTTGTGTAAAAACCAAGATTTCCCTTCTAGCTACAACTGATATAAGGTAATAACTAGTATAATAAGTGTTACTGAACCGTAATACGAACTAATTAAAGTGCTTGTATAATTTCGAAAGTGAAATCAAAAACAAAGTATGGTTCGTAGCTAAACTTTGATTACACTGTCATGAGCAGCCTAGCCATTGGTTTGGGCATTACGTAGATTTTCTCCCTAATATCATATACAATTAAGTTCAACGTTATTAAGAACGAGGTGGCCTCTAAATTTTAGTAATTTTAGAATTTGATTTTTCCCTTCACAAGTTCGGCTGTTAATTTAAAAATTACAATATGAAGATTTCAAGTAAATAAGTAGATATTAAATAATATGGTACAGATGGATTTAGTTTCAGCACAGTTTCCGAATTATTCTTTTAGCACTTTGGCATGCCAAAAATTTAGTAGTTTAGTTTAAATTACTGCAAACGATTGTGCATGTATATCTGAGTGAGTGAATGGGTGCATGTTGGTGATTGGTGCATATAGGGAGTTTCTGGTTTCTTGTCTTTTATTAGTTATTTCGTATGTTCTCATGTCCATAAATGTATTTCATCGTCATGTACATCATCATAACGTTTGTTCGATTTGAATCTAGGTGTAGCCTGATATGTGTTCCCTTCAGGAACATACTAGCTGGCTAAACTGGGAATTAATGCACCTGTCATAAGGTAAATAATATATTAGATTGTCTATACATGAAGGTTTATAAAAGTAAGCATATTGGAAACAGGTGTATTCCAGTATATATCCATAGCTCACGGATGGACCCTAGGAAGTCCACGAGATATTTACAATTAAAAAAGTGGAAAGTAATTAGCTATTTCTCTTGAAATGTAGTTGTAGGTGAAACTCCTCATAGGCACCAACTACTATTTGTCTTAGCTTAAATGTTTATAATTTGCATAGATATGTATTAGTTGCATGTATATGTAATCTTGTAATTTAAATATGGATCATATAATTCCAAGTACCAATAAATTAAGTGCAGATTGTGAAACTGTGCTTAATATTTAATCCGAACGCTACTGAAAATGTATATACAAAAGCTGTGCCCAATAAAAAAAAAAATCCAAGGAAGTTTTGAGGAAACATTGGAAAACTATGTTACGATTTTTTTTCGTGGACATATGACGTCATATGTAAACATAGGGTGAGTTCGCCAATAGTCGACCGCTGAAGAAAAAATCTTACTTCTGAACACTTATAAAACGTGATGATTTCATAATATTTGACAAAAGTGAATTATTTGCTTCATTTGCGTTCTTTTGTACCATACAGTGTGTTAACTGCTCATTTTAAAATTTTGCAGTGACATAAAAATGCATTTTACGAAAACTTATCAAAATTTCCACTTGCCGACCATCGTCATTCAGTAGTCGACCGCATTCATGCTATTAGTCGACCGCGCGCAATTTCTATCATTTCTATTGCTTAGAACTAATTGATTGCGTTAGATGATGTTTAGAAATTGTTTTATTCGTGAGATTTGAACTTGACAAAACGATGATACAGATTTTATCTAATTTTCTTAAAGTTTTTCTCCTTAGTGGTTATAAATTAAAGGATTAGGCTATTAGGGTTTGATACATAGCTACTTTATTTGGAATAATTTGATTATTAAATGGTTCTTCCACGTGAAACAAGATTTCTCTCCTGCGTTATATGCGCACCTTATCTTATCACTTATTATAGCTTTACAAATTCTAAACAAAGTACGACCCTAAAGCAAAAAAGCTTTCGGCCAATTGGCGCGTACTTGGCTTTTGGTTTCCTATGCTTGCACTTGAAACACATGCTTTCATACAATGTGCCTTTTGTTGTACTTGCAAACGATGCTTTAGACCCTTCGCAGAGCGTCATAGCTCACTGTCCGTTCATTGGCTATTGACTTGACTTGTAAAACGCTTGCGTCAAGCTTGAATTGAACACTGACTGCAAGGTAGCCTCCATTTAACTTCGTTACTAGAACCAAGCTTGCGGCATGCTTGCATGTTTTCCAATCAAGCTGGATGAAGCTTGGCCGACTTGTAATTCAAGCTTATAGCAAGCGGTTTGCAAGTTATCTCTACTACTAGGGGAGTCACTAATAATTTTTAAAAAATCCTACGTGTTCACGTTTCCCCCGCTGAAATAGATTTCTCTCCCGTGTTAGGTTTCTCTCCTGTGTTACTTGAGCACACCGAGTTATCTTCTCATATATAATATGGTTTCTCTTCTGAGTTACTTTAGCACATTGAGTTATCTTTTCATGTAATAACAGTAAGTCCCTCATTGTTTGTTCAAATAATTTATATGGTACACTCTGCACACAGGAACAGCTTATCTGCGAAATCTTCCCATGCATAGCCAGCGGTACATCAAGAATGGAACCATTTATCACATTCATCGCAAACCACTAGTTTATCCTCATTTTCCAAAGCAAAATCATTAATTATCACTTCACATTCTCTGCATATGGCTCCATGGCTATAGTAAATTACATCATCTTTATTGTGGTGTTTTACAACAGCAGTTGTTCTATAGTTTTTCTTCGATCTTTTCTTAGGATTTTCCGTCTTCTTGCTCTTTTTTACCTTTCTTTAATCTCTGTTGCGTTTCTTTTCCTCCTCTTGTTTCTTCTGTTTTGTTTCGTTTAGGAGTCGGTACTCGGCTATATTATTCTAAGCTAACTGCAAACGGTATCTTCTCTACTTTCCTCTTAGTTTTTTTAACTGGACTCGGGCCAGAACAGATGCTTTTTAAAAGTTGCCGTTATATATATATTGGTCTGATAATTTTAGATGTTGCGATATTCTTCTGATTTGATTCACTTGGTCCAGGAACAACTCGCTTTCAATGTCCTTTGTTTCTTGCTATGCTTCTGGTATATAAGCCAGAGCTTTAGTAGGATTTTCTTTGGGAGAATAAGTATCTTGCTGAATATCCTTCATAGGTTCAGTTCATTCAGTCGAGTTGATGTGTTACCTTTCTTCTCATTTGATGGCACAACATTCTGGAATAGAAACTTCCTTTCTCAGAATAATTAAAGGCCTCTCTGATTCTGTTGTTGAAGCACACATACAACTGATTCTTCGTTTGGCACAATACTGATTTCCTCTTCTGTACTGCAATGGTGTCTGATTCATCAAGTTTCGTTGGTAGAATAGGTGCTATATTCACTGTTTTCAGTTGTTACACTTGGATTGGCTTCAGCAGTCAATGACTGGAGAAGTTCATTTATTAAATCCTAACTAACTGTAAGAGTAGATTGAGGCAAGTATTCATTGTTATCATCAAATACAGGGATTTCACCAACTACAACTTCGTCATCTACTGGTAAGCTGACATTTTTATCATCAGTTTGTAGTGTTTCGTCCATCGGCTCTTCTGCTGGAAGTTTCAAAACTTCAAGGCCTGTGTTCAAGTCAACCGCAGCCTTTTGAAGTTCATCCTTGTACACAGTAATAACTTTTCTTGCAGTAAGAAGATCTTCTTCACTAACGTTTAGCTGAGTGGAAGTAATCTTTGTTTTTCCATACACACTTGATGCATTTTGTGTTGTCAACGGCGTCCGGATTGAAATGACACAGTCCACATTTGCGAAATATATTATTGTTGACGGTGTAGCTGCTGTTGCTAGGACTTCTGCAATAAGTGGTGCAAACTGAACTCTTGTAACAGAAGATAAATTATGTTCCATTAGATAGCTGCGGACGACGAATTTCCAATTTGTTTTTAACGCCTTGAAGTAGAATACGTCTCATGGTTGCAAGATGTGCGTTGCATGAGGGTACAGGGCATACAATATGATCTCGTTGTTGTCACAAAATTTGTTTACTTCATAAGTTAAGTGAGTTTTGTGACCGTCGATGAAAAGTATTACAGGCTTAGGTACATCGTAATCTAATAGCCATTTATTAAAACCGTTAGCGACCCACTCAAAGAATTTCTTGCTAATCATCCAGCCAGATTCGGATCGTTCTACCACAATCGAAGAGGGAATATTGGATACAATGTGCCTTATGCAGAGTCATTTTGACGTACAATTAGAGTCATACTAATGGCCTGACTACTGCAGGGAACACATGTTAGTCAAACGCTTTAGTATTACACTAATCACGCGTCAGAACGACTCTGCATAAGGCCCAATATCTCTGAGTACTCGCGACTTGTATGGATAAACAATCGTTGGAGCAACTGTTTCTCTCGAAGCACTAAACGTCCCTAGAAAAGTAAGCGTTAACTTTTCTTTTTCTTGAACCTCATAAATATTCTTTCCGCCCTTTGATCCCAAAATTTCCCGGATGATGGGCACAATTGAAAAGAAGATTCATACGCGTTAAAAATTCTAGGTGGATCTTCCAGAATGAAAAGATTGTTCGTACTGGTGAGATAAATCTTAAGATCATGGCACGCGTGCTAGCCATTAGATCAGCTAGGAGGGCTTCTTGTTCTTGTGAAAAAAAAAATCCACATTGAAATAGATGGTCAGAAAAAGAAACTTTCAACTAATGTTTCTGAACAAAATCTAGTCAGCAAAATGCAAAACACAGTATGAAACAGTGTGGTCGACAGCTGGCAAGAAATATTCCAATAGTCGACCAACATGAGGAACGCGGTCGATTTTTAGAATATGTCACGAAATCGAAAATTTTATACATGCATGTTGAAAAACAGGCCTTAATACCAAACAAGGAATAATTTGAAGCAATTTGGCGCACTCTCAAATAAATCCAATAATCGACCACCCTTGGTCGACAATTGGTTTGTATGGGAAAGGAAAAATGCCAAATTTCGACCACATTTTAACGCGTATTTTTTCATTTAATACTTTCCAGTTATTGACAAATTATGCTAGTACAGCTTCTAGACTAACTTAGTTATGTAACTAAAACATTTCTTACCTCACGTACTATCTATATCCTCAGAAAAATGAAAAACAACAGCAACACAAGATTCTCATTACACGCTGTCGTAAAGTGCGCACTTTAGTCGTAATTCTACAGATACGTCGAAATATATTGGTCGAAGACGACCAGCTAAACAAGACAGAGTTAAACAATGAATGTCATTGGTAGTATATGATGCAAGCTTTATCATGAATAATTTTTCGCTCCAAAAGACCATCAGATATATTTTATATAGACAATAGTAAGCAAAAATGGTCGACTATTGGATGGCGGTCGACTAGTGGCGAACTCACCCTATGTTAAATGATATCACGACAATCTACCACCATTAAAGAATCATATTTTGAACTCAGTGTTATTATTATTGTTGTTTACTATAAGCTATACGAATTTAGATCATAATATTGAAATGCAGTGAACTATATTTAGGCCTTACGGAGCCACAATGAATGGGTGTAAATTGAGTTAGTATAAATGGATTGAAGTCTCCATGGGATTGGGGAATGCTGTCCTTGGCAAAAACCTGGAAGCACTTATTTCCGTATTTTGTTCCTTTAAAAAAATCAGATGAGAATTCCGTTGCGTTAACATTTCTTTACAGCTGATCATGTTGAGTTATTGAGTGATTCAGTGTTGTTGCCGTGTTCGTTAGCTATTTATTTTCTTTCTTCCCCAGTCTTATGGACTACTACGCTTCTTCATTGTGTGACAAATATGCATATATGACTTACACGTAGAGAATCAACATAAACGGAAAGCTGATACATGGTTGGCGCTCATGCGTATTTTCTCAGCCATGAGTAGATTTCGGCTATACATCTACTCATTCAAAATTCTAAATTATTACAAATTTTTAATTATTTCGGTATTACCATTTTTGGCAATGATAATTCATCTTGATAACTAATAAATACATCTTGAGTCCACATTGGAAAAGGGTAGTGGTCCAGGGAAGAATATCCATTCATACCAATGGTTTATTTCTTCGACCCCCGTCGAAGGAACTTTTCCTTATATTTGCGAGCCATAGCAACAACTGTCGATAAGGAACGTAAAAACATAGGATAGATCCCAAATTATAATTCATTTCCATAGTGATATGAAATGTAGTTTATCACTCGGGAAATATATTCGCTCTCCATTCTTTATTCTTTATTTACATTTATTTATTTTCTTTTCCCTATTATTATTATTATTATTATTATTATTATTATTATTATTATTATTATTATTATTATTATTATTATTATTATTATTATTATTATTATTATTATTATTATTATTATTAAATATTTGCTGTTACAGCTTCAATAGCTCCTTCACCCGAGAATTTCTTTTGCAAGTGACACAATGATTAGTTATTTTATTCATCGGTTTCATGAAACCTCAAAATTTTCGTTAGAAACAAGAAATCACGTTTATATTATCTTGAATTTTTGCGAAATTCGGCATTATTTGTGATAAATGCTAGTGAAAACGAAAAAATGGAATTCTTGTTAGTTATTGCTAATAATAACTAAAAAGCGCATTTCCAGTATTTTACGAGAAAGCTCGGCGAGTTATTTGATCCAGAAAATGTTCACTCCATAAAGATGTAGACATGAACAAAACTTAACTGTTCTTTATATCCTTGACTGTGTTTTGTGGTGAAAATGTTCATGATATGTTGGTTGCTTACCGTGAACTTAAAAGTAAGGTACTGAAGTTCTCAGCAATGAGAGCAAAGAAGTTGACATTGTATCATTGTTAAACACTTTAAAAGTTAACCATAGGTCTTTTACTATCAGCTCGTTACGTTCAATATGGTTGCCAGTCTCGAGTATTGATGCTGAGAGATTCTTTTCCAAGTATAATATGATTGTTACTGACAGGAAAACAAAATTTAAAAAAGAATTGGTAATGTCTTGCTGCATGTTATCCTTTAACTGAGGATGAGGTTAGAGGAAGTGTTTAAATTTTTGCATTAATTTCTGCATTTCAGTGAATACGTTAGCTAGAATGTGCATCTAATCAAGATATATCCTCATTTTTGAATTAGATACACACCTTATTACCAAAATTATATTGTTTACAAGTTCCATATTTTTTTTCAGAAAAAAACGTGCTACGTTTAAAAAATAAATGCGAAAATTAATGCTACAAAATATCAAAATTGTTGCGATAAAGTTTCATCTCTACAGATAGTACATATTAATGTGGAATCCGAACAACATAGTCCCAGTTCGAAAGAGGTGAACGTTTACCATTGATCACGATTGAGCACATTCAATGGGTAGGGTAAGCAACCTCATATTTACTTTTAGTTCCGATATAAATATCCTAGTATCACTTGAGAAACCGCGCTTACTCCGGTAAATGTATAAGCTACAAACCAAATTAAATTTCTTCATTCATATAATGTAATATCACAGCTTTTAATAATTGCCTTCTCTCGCTTTTTTTTAAAAAAAATACTTTATGACACATGAATAAATAAGAATAAATTATGTGTAAAAGTTAGAAAGAATGTGAATTTTTTTTACAGTTCTTTAAATTCATTTTAAAAAGTATAAATGAAACATTAAATGAAGTATACATTTTTGAAATAATTTTATTATCACTTTCCTCTAAGTCATAAAATGTAATTAATATATTATTATATTGCTCAGGCTTTTCATACTAGTATATTGCACTGCTTTGGGGTGAATATTACAGTTTTTTAAATTACAAATACACTGTTTTAATAAATTCTTAGTCGTCTTTTGGAAAAAGGAAAGTTTAATAAGTATATTATACAGTACATTCATGTTTGTAAGTTCACTTTTTCTCTGGTCCGTGCGTAATAAAGTCCATAATAAGAAAATTATACTGCCACACGTCAGCTACACAACATACCAATCAGTACTATCAGTAAATCATATTTAATCACTTTGTTGACAAACGAGACATTTCACAGGAACAAGAAAGCAGTTCCCACATCCCCTTCCTGAAATTCTTAGACATGAATGCATACAAGATAGGGTTAACAGCAGAATTAAAATACATTGCAAGAAATGTCAACGGAGTTAAAATAGTGCTCAAATCGCTTCCGCCTTGATATGATGTGGACCAATATTGCCACATTTTGCGTGCATGATAAGGAAGGTTACACAATGCAAACGCAAGAACAATAACAATTAACATGCGAATAACGCCTCTTCTAGCAAGAAGGACTTGTTGAGATGATGACATTTGTAATGACTGTCGAAGTTTGGCTGATGATTTTGCTTTGTGTTTTGAAGAATTCTTATGAGCAACTCTGTTAGATTTTCTATCAATACCTTCTAAAGTGATTTCACGAGAATCTCGAAATATGCTACTGGATGTATCACTTCGCCCAAATGCACGAGATTGGCAGCTGTCACTGAAGGAACGAAGTCGTTGGAATCGCGATAATTTCCTAGATGGCCCAGTTGGTTCCAATGTAAAACTGTCAGTATTTGTAATAGCATATATTTCTCTGTTCCCCACAGAGTCCTCTTTCCTGCTCACAGAATTCTGAAGCGCGTTTATTGTTGATTCTCGTGGGCTCATTTCAATATATGAATCGCACAAATTATGGGACGAATCTGGATCGTACTGGTTGCACATTGAATGCATTTGCATTTCAATTTCACGACTACTGCTCCAAAGACCATACGCTATTCTGGCATACAATATCGATATGATAAGAAGTGGAAGAACATAAAGAAAGCCGAAGTTGATCATGTCAAACATTTTAGAATTGTACTTCAATCTGTCTGGAACACAAATAGTCTCTGTGTATCCTCCACCTAGATCATTGGTGACTGTTCCCACCAAAAATAATCGTGGAGCACTGTAACAGGCGCTAGATAACCATACCAGAACAATCACTACCTGGAAAATAGAAGAATATTTAACAATTACTGTATTTCAATGCACATTTTTAGTATTTACAGTAAATAAACAAGATGCGAGTAAATTGATCAAGTATGCAGTAACGAGAAAATTGAACTCATAACTAGTTGTATCTAGAAATATTGCTTGTCTTGTTCGGAAGAAATGGTTGTGATTTGTAAGCACTAGTAGTAAGTAGTGTGTGCTCCACACTATAGGTTGAAACAATGCTTAATCGAAAGTTCTGAAGACGCAGTCTGAAGTTTCCTCACCAACCACCCAAAACTTCATTCCGTATTTATTCAATTATTTAGAACTTTGTCATACACAACGTTGTGTGTATTTAAATCATTTGGTAGCAAACGATAGAGCAAATAACGACATCTATTAGAGTGTCTATTTATATTAGGAATTAGCATGACTTCAGACTGCGTCTTTTATTAATAGGATACAACATATTTCTAACATTTGATACTATAAAAATTATTACTTTATATTTCCTACTGTAGACAATATCTATTGTAAATTAAGGAGTTGGAAAAATACCATCCCAATATTCATTTCTCTTCCTCATCGAATCAAGGGTCTTGACTGTGGTATACAATCAGCGTGTACGTATAAAACAGACAGAAAAACTGATAATTGGCAACAGTATTTCAGCTGTTATATTAGTTTAGTAAGTTTTCAAGGAATAATACATTGATTTAGGTTTCCATTGTATTGAATTGTTAGCATGTTGATATTGCTTGTGTATGATCCCTGACTAGGTTCTTATAAGAACATTATTTCCATTACCAAATAGGTAGATCAGTTATTACATGAAAATTAATCTTGTCATTTTTTAATTTTAAATTTAGGACATTAGGAATGAAAATATAATTGATTGTTTTAAATTTATTGCAACATTTATACATAATTGATTAATTGAAATTTATTGCAACATTTACTCATAATTAATTGATTTAAATTTATTCCAACATTTATACATAATTGATCGATTGATATTTATTGCAACATTTACAAATAATTGATTGATTGAAATTTATTGCTACATTTACTCAATACTAAGTTTCACTGTATATACATATATACAGACTACGGAAAAATAATGCCACCAAATTCTGGGAGGTTTTCTCTACATTAAATAAATCAAAAAGTGTTAATAAATATGGATCGATAAACGTTTCCTTGCCTCCTTTCAGAGTTACATGCGAAAAACGATGTTTTAAGACACTCGAGAAGTATAAGACCTACCTCATGTGATTCAAGAAATTACTTAGTAACTCGTATGCGCATTATCTAACTATCTATGTTCATAATCCTTCAGTATTGGTGTAATGAATTGTATAAAGGAAATTGTGATACACGAAGGCGTTTTTAACTACTATTTAAACATTAATAACAATATTTAAGGATTTAGAAATCATTTTATTTCTCTCTTACTAATCGAAAATAACTAATATAAGTTTTCCTTATCATGTAACTGCCAATACTATCGCCAGGAGTTACGCAACCATATACATCATACTTTTTTTTTCAAAGAGAAGTTTTTCATAATGAAATGGAAAGAAATTTCAATATTCAAACATAATAAGGTAAAGGTTTCATTTATTAACTACTTCTTGTTTAGAATAAGAATTACATTTTTATCCCTAAACAGGATAGTGCTACTCTATAAGCTCTCGCTTACTTAACAGCTCTAAGAATTATTTTTTCCAGAGAAAGTAAACTATTCTGGTGGAATTTTAAATGAGATATTTTCTGTTATAATCGTGTAGCATATATATATATCTTCATCATATGGAAGACTTTGATACAAGTATCTACCAGTTGAACAAAGGAACTTGTTTGTCATACATTTATGACTTCTGAAAATGAACTAGATTACAATTGTTGACTATTGTTATCGATTACAAGTATGTCTAGGCATGAATTATTGTTGAACATTAAGATGGAGTGTATTTCTCTAATATTTGTTTTTAAACAGAAACATGTTAGCAATGGAAAGGTTGCCAAAATTATATTTAAATATCCAAATTTGATACATAATTTTTGGAATAAAAATATATGTTGTGACTGGTTGCACAACTTCTGGAGATAATATTAGTTGTTACATGCAAGGAAGAAGTGATTAGAGTTTCGATTACTAATAGAGAAATGAAGTTATTTTTAAGTCTCAATTACTTAAATACAGTAATTTATTCTTAATTAGTACTTAAATATATTTTCCCTTATCCCAAGTTGCTTTAAGCAATTCATTGTGCTGGTAGCACAGGAGAATCCAGAAACAAATATTTAGATAAAGCGCACAATAGTTCCTTCAGTTGGAGGCCTGGGTTGCCAAATGTCTACCCAATATTTTTTTTCATTACTTATACAGTATACAATATTACTTTGATCTGCACAGAAATTTATAGTCCACCTTGAAATTCCTACGGGCCTTATGACCAACGACTGGACAATTACTAACTCTTTCCATCAATTCGTTGGAATTACTGAATCCACTACGTCCGCCGATTTGGTCTTTTTTCTTTCCTATTGAATGATTTTTTACAACATGCGAACTGTATTTACAGCGATGAAATATGGCAGCCCTGAATTAGTGACTAATTCTGCTATTAAAGTTTTACCGCGTCATATTAATAATACTCGTACAGTAGTTGCCCTTGCAGAATATTTTGATACTCATAGGACTAACTAAATTGAGGAAAAATATATTTACTCACCTTTAGTCTAGCATGCGTAAGAATTTGTTTACAAGTGATAGGATGAATAATGGCAAAATATCTCTCAATACATATAACCATCAGGATAAAGATGGATGCTGTATAACTGATGCTGTGGATGAAGTGATACATCTTGCACAAGAAATCTCCAAGAACCCAACTGAAATGAAGGTAAAACGAAGATATTACAAGTAGTATATGCTTAAAGGAATATGCGTGTCAACGTTAGGAAAAGATAAAGAATAATAGTTAACATCGTATCTTGATACATTTTCAGTAAATAATAATAATAATAATAATAATAATAATAATAATAATAATAATAATAATAATAATAATAATAATAATAATTTTTCTTCAAACAAAATAAAAACCTACTTGTGTTTGGCAAACGAACAACTTGCTACGTACATTTTAGCTCCACTAAAGTTCGATTTTTACGGTATTTATGATCTTTGAAAAAACCTGTTAAACACTAATATTTGTAGAACTTATGTATACACGACTCCAAAAGTGCATTACCACCTGCAATTCTCCTTTTCCTGCAATAGCATTCAACCCAAAAGCTCGGCGGTTGGGTTGGTTGCAAATTCGAAAGGCGTTGGACTAAGCCTCAATTTTGTCACAAATATATCAGTGAGGCAAACTGCAAATAAGAGAATAAAACAAATTGTTAAGAATGACAATTTTATTATTGTGACGCAGTTGGATGACATCAAAAGTTACAAAATGACTTACTTAAGCCGTTCAAACAAGATGAATGGCAAGAGGCAGATATAAGAAGAAAGCATTTCTCTCTTCCCCCAATCCAACCCCCCCAAAAAAAAACTCATAAAAAGAAAAAGTTATATAATATAAAATTTTCATATAAAAGCCTAACAGCACAAACCAAATAGATAAACGAAACGAAAAAGAGACAAACACAGAATAGGGGACACCAGTGGCGTAGCAGACTTGCGGAGAAAGAAATGGGACCCTAGTTGTAAACCCCATTTTTATAATAATAATAATAATAATAATAATAATAATAATAATAATAATAATAATAATAATTATTATTATTATTATTATTATTATTATTATTATTATTATTATTATTATTATTCAGCATGTTTAATCACAGGGAGGGGTCAAGATTCTCGATTCATTTAATAATTCATCTTATATATATATATATATATATATATATATATATATATATATATATATATATATATATATATATATATATATATATATATATTCATTTCGTGAGGATAAAAGACTCGAAGACGTTTGTGTTTTTAATCCTTCAAAATGAGTTGGTGGTTGGAACTTGGAACACCACTTTGAATTTTGAATTTCATCATAATAGTGAATCTTTAAATCAAGGTATAAAACGGTGCAAAATGATGAGACAAAGGACACTGAATTTTACAGTGGTTGTGTTTCAAGTTAACACAGCTAAACTATTTAATATAAGAAACCAGTTGTCGACATCTATTTAACTCGGAATAAAATGGATATGATATAATAAAGCATAATAATAAAAGCATGCTCTACTGTGGTGAACAAAGAATGATTAAACAAAAACTTATAATATTGAAGTACTTTCACATATTATTGTTTAGCATGCTTTTATTGTTCATTTTAAAGCTATTTAGCTGCGACATAGCGTGGTTTTCTACTGGGGAGAATAAAAATTCATTGTTAATATTCTGCATCCCCTGAGAAATCTTAAATCGTTATTGCATTGCATTATTTATTTAAGCGTATTTTTCTGTTTACTTAGGGCATGCTACACCTTAATGGGAATATTTGATTTATTTGTGTTGAATGTACAAGTGTATGTAAATTCTATATTAAAAGGGATGATCGGAGAAATTAATAAGGTAAGGTTAGTAATAATTTGTGTAGCTAAGGAGAATGATCTGTGGTAAATCACTCACCTCTGGTGCGAAGTGTACCTGATTCGATCCCCTGCCAAGCGAAGTTGTAGTGGACAACTTTGTATTCGTGGATTTTCTCAGGTCCTTCCGTTACCTTCCACATCATCATTCCATCAATTATATAGCAATCATTAATCATTTGTCTACTCTAGCCTAAAAGGCATAACCGTGAGTCATGGGAGGTACAAACTTCATTTCAGTTGTTTACATAATCGTTTGGTAAGATTTGTGAAACAATTTCTCTTGAGAATTTGTACTGTAGTCAGTAATTCCTCTAATGGAGAGCAATACAAAATTATACTGACATCCGTATGACTCTGAATTGCAGTAGTCATGAAGTGATAGTCGTACATGAGCGAATGTTTCATGTAAAGAAGACAGTTTGAAATCAAGTTCTTGTATTCGGGAGAGAACTTAAAAACAACTCACCATCTTACATTCCTCTGTTTAGTAGTGCTTTACATGTATGTTTACACATAAAGTAATGTTCTGCTTATTAGTAGACCTAAGTGTTCAATTTGTAGCATGTAATAGCAAATGAAAATCCATACTTACAATCCTATGTATACCCCGTCTGTTTAAATGTAATGTTTGAACACAACCCAATCGAAACATATCATGATTTATTTCAACTTTTAGTTCACTCTTGACAGACATCATTTAAGGGAAGGTCCGTGAGTTTGCGATTTATATATATTTTTTAATAAGTAGTATAGTAATATATTAATGAATAAAAGGTAATACCCACCGCACTAAACTTTCTTGTTCCAATTCTTTAAGCTAAATCATGTGTTACAGTTATTAATGAAACACATTCTTTTTAAATATAAACAAAGTTACAGTCATTTTCAGAAAATTTCGCACGAAGAAAACACCCTCAAAAGTGAACTATCCCTTGTAAATTTTTCCAGAAGAAAATGTCTTTTCCCATATGTTAGGGTTATTAATGAAATATTTCTATATAAAATTAAAAACATTGCAGAAGACATATTTTACAAACCTGTCAAAAAATTCACCCCAAGAGTAAACTATCCCACTGAGAAAAAAAATTGTAGGTGGCGTACTTAAAAAGATAGGTTACATGCGTAATTCCTGTAGCTTTTGGACTTAACGTATAACTGAGAACGCATTTTTTATAATACTTTCTGTATAAGTGTTCCATCTATACGTACTTTCCGTATGAAACAGTGTAGGCGGTCAGGATCTCACATACAAGTGGACGTATATAACATATAGTTGACGAAAGTAACATAAGTATATGCATGTGATATACGGAAAACTGTTAGATGTCAGACATCCTGCAACGGCATGATGTAACATCTAAGGGCAGTGCCTATGCAGCACACGGATAATGTATGCTCCGTACTGATTTCTATAGTAAACAAGAGGATACCGTATATTTGTACAATATACCGCTGTCCGGAGAACGGATTTTTCTCTGTGCCCTTGTGGATATTCTCATGGAAGTTATTATACAACATTATAGCAATATTAATGAAATATTTGTTTATTTATGAAATGAACAACATTGCCTGAGTCGTTTTTGAGAAAGTAGTCTGAAAAGAACCTCACCCCATGAGAAACCACTTACGAATTTATTCCTAAGGAAAATTTTACGCAGCATTATAGAGTTATCAATGAAATATTTATTTATGAAATGTAAGTAATATTGCCTGAGTCGTTTTTGAGGAAATCACCGAACGAAACTCATGTCACGAATAAACTAACCCTCTCATATTTTTCAGGACAAATGAGCTGTGACATATTGTAGTTATTAATAAAATATTTAATTATCAAATATAAACAAAATCGCCTGAGTTGTTTTTGAGAAAATCGTCCAAAAAAATTCAAGCCAAGAATAAATTATCTGTCGCATGTTGTTTTAAAGGGGAAATGAGTTTTGCTGTATTGTGAGGTTATTAATGAAATAGGAACAAAATCATCTGAGTCGTTTTTGAGAAAATTGTCCGAAAAGAAAACCACCCTCAAAAAGTAAACTACCGCTTCTCGTTTTTTCCAGAGAATAATTTATACCACAGTATGGGGTTGTTGCTGAAAAATCGATTTATGAAATATAAACAAAATCATTGGAGCCACTTTTGAGGAAACTACAAATTTTCATTTTTCAGCCTCCAATAAACTACTTTTACTTTTAGGGGTAGGAAGAAAATTCGAACTTCTCACCTGGATCACATAATAACCATAAGTTTAAAATTTGGTCTCTTATTTAAATGATAAATGATATGGCCTCTAGGCAAATGTACATCAGGACAAAAGGACGAGCGGACGATCAGACGGACAGATGTCGAAAAATTACTTTTTGGTGTGTATGGGCTATGAAACGTAAATCTGTTGAAATTTCGAATTCAATTATTTTCACGAACACCATATTTTCTTCTCTCCTTTCGTCGTTCTATATTATATTTATATTTGTGGAGAATCTTCATGGTCGTTTAGTCGCCATATTGGATTTAAGATGGCGGATCATGACCTTTAAACTCTCATAACTCGGCCATTAATGGACCGATTTTGATCTTTCTTTTTATTCGGAAACAGAAAATCATACTCTACAATATTGTATTGCTGCACTTTTCGCGAGATCTGCGCCGTTTTCAAGAAAAATTGGAAAGTGTAGAATTGAAAATAAAATTTTATTCTATTTTCGTAATTTTCTCGAAAATGGCTAATAATTCAACATTTGAATAACACACAAAAAGAAGCAGAATTTAATAACCTTGAAAACAGTATACAACATGCTGTATTTACGTTAAAACTAGGCTATATATTAAAGGAAAACTAATAGTATATTTCCTTTTAATTGTTGTTACAAAAATAGCTTTTCCGCCATTTTTACCTTCTAGCAATATATTTGTACTGCAGGCGCTAGATCATCTCACGTGCGAAGTTTTATTTTCCCTTAAGTCTTGTTGTGGGGTTTGTTCAACACGAATACGAGTATGGGAATAGATCACATGATACAGATCATAGTCGTTTGGTTACCATATTTAAGAATGGACGCCAAATTACTAGATTTTTTGCCTAAGTATATCTCCGTACCCACTGGTTCGAATTTACAGCCTGGTTTCTCATTTTACTCCTTTGTAAAGTAAATCTTATAGTTCTAAATTATAGTGCTTTTTTTTTTTTAAAAAAAAAGATGGAACAATAACATATTTTCATATGCAAGTTTTAAAAAGTGGATTGAAAGAGCAAATAATATTTTTACAAATAGAAGTAGTATGTAATGTTAAACAAATACGTCGTAATGGATAATACTGATACAAACTAATAACACTGCCAAAAATTAAAACGAATATTGCAAATCTTTCAGAGTCGAGATAAAGACTTAAACAACATTATTTATGAGGGTTCCTGTATTGGTCCAAACTAATAGTTTTAAATTTACAAAAGTCACAGGAGAGCTCATTCGTGGCTAAGCGGTTACCATACGCGCCGGGTTCGATTTTCGGCGGTAGCTCATGTGGTTCGGATTCCACGTTAATCAGTAGGTCCATGTCTCATAGCCTCTGTGCTGAACGGGACGTTAAACTCAAAATCAACTAAACTCAACTCAAAGTCACAGCACAATATTTCTATAGGGACATACAGTTTCTCTGAAGCGCATCTGGCAATTACATTGCTTAGGAAAGTCTTCAGGCTCCGATGGGTCATCTGTCACCTGCGGAATTAAAATGCCGAAGGTCATGATCCGTCATCTTGAATCCAATATGGCGAATAAACGACCATGAATCCGATCACGTGACCAAAAGAAATTAACTCTCTTTTAAATGGGCAATGACATCCAGCAGTCAAAATGAGGGCATGTCAGCATAACTGCAGACGTAACATGGGCTAGCGCCCGCACTATATGATACAATAAGTGGCTGGAGCAGTCTGGCTCACTGGTACCTCGTGAAGTGCAAATGCATTTTACCAAATTTGGATAATCGGTTGGTTGGAGTTAGCGCCCCTTTTCGGCACCGATGCTACATGATACGTGGACCTAAGTTTACGGTGGAAATTCCAATTGCTGTAGCGCGTTCAAATTGAAATGTTTTCCCACCTGGAATCGAACCCAAGACCCCGTGCACCAAAGACGCGCGTGCTAGTGACTAGACCATCGGACAAGACTCCCAATTCCAGGCAGTAGCCTTAATTAACTGTTCGTGATTTATGAGGACCAGTGCCCCAGAAATGCCAAACAGCTTCTTTTATTGTACTTTGTAAATAGTATTACCTTCTGCTACTGAAAGGTAAAATTATCTTCATTTTCGCCCTACATTGAAAATTATAGTAAAAGAGTATGAAGAGAATGAGAGAATCTTTTTTCCCAGAATGACAGCTAAAACTCCCACGTAATTGGATGAATGAGGGCCGATGGAGCGATTCTAAACTCCTACGCTCAACATATTCTCAATTATCCCACTAGAACTTACTGTAGGTATTATATTATATTAACCAATAGCTTCTTAGTCATGATATAAATTGTGCTGACAAAGTAATCGTATTTAGTAGAATAATGGTTTTCTAAGAACTCTTGTTTCCTGTTCAATGAAAGCGATGTTCATGAACATTTTAAATGGTATTAATCCTATTTAAGTTGCCATTGAAAATAGAGAACAATTTAAAATATAATTCTACTCGATTATAAAGGAAAAAGATATATATTACGGTGAAGACAAATATATTATTTCTATTCATCCAAGAATATCCATAAGGGAACTTAATTAGTTCATAAACTTTAATAGAATGAGGTTGGGGTTTTCAGTTCAAGGAGCGTAGCAATATTCTACCATTCGACTCAATCAGCATTTGTGTGTTCCTTTGTCTCAGAATAACTCTCGTAAAACTTATCCGATTTTAATGAAATTTGGTATGCCTTCGTATTATCTTTCAAAAGAAGCCTGTTGTTTGGGGTTGCGATCTATCAATAATAAGGGCGTAAAATCAGTTCCATTATATATTTTTCGAGTTTCATAAAACATTGTATGTAATTAATTTTGGATATCCAATTATCTCCATTAGCTAGGTTGCAATTAGCGAAGAGAAAATGGATAAAAGAGGTAGGTTCTCTCAATTTTCCAAGTTTCCATATTTAAGTAATGTGATAAGGTGATAATTTGTTTTGAAATTTCACAAAGATGACTTGATTTTGATAAAATATAGACTATATTTTCTTTACGGCTGCCAGAAGTATCCCACTGGTTTAGATTAAAGAATGAATCCCGCGCATGAAAAAAAAAGTTCCACGGAGACCTAAAATAATGTTCGGTTTTGGTGAAATATTAAATACGCGTATATCTAACTGAATCATTTCAGTCATCCCTAGTGATTGGGATATCAATCAATTAAGAATAAAGGAGTGAATTTTACTCCATCCCTTCCCTGCCTCTTCGCTATGGCGATTTACGAAATACACTATGTGGTCAACATCAAGATGGGAAGTATGAAAACGATCATACACAAAACGCTTATACTTCCAGAAAATTACAACCAAAAATGCTAACGTTCGGCTAGAAGCAGTGTAAGGAAAACGTTTCGTTTTAGAAACTGCAATGATTTCAAACAGAAAGTAATAGTTTCCTTGCAAAGATAATCACCTGCGATTAGGGCTGGGTGCAGCATTACACTCCGGAGTCAAAGCGCTCCAGCATGCAGTGGAAGCATCCAGACTCGCCGCTGCCGAAAAAATTCAAGGCACAAACGTCTGTTGGCAGTGATGCGGACGGTATTTGTGACTAAGACGGCATGATATGTACAGATTTCCTCCCACACGGGACCACAATCAATGCGGTGTACTACAGCAACCTCCTCCGGACCAAAGTCAAATTAGCTTTGAGAAGAAAACGGCCACATACGATGAAGGATAGTGTCAACATCCTGCATGACAAAGCGCATCCTCGTACGTCTACGACAACCGTCACAGCTATCACCAAAGTTGGTTCGGAAATGTTAGACCATCCCCCGTATTGCACTGGTCTCTCGCCTTGCAACTTCCATTTTTTGGTTCCCTCAAAGAGCACTTGGGAGGACAAAAATTCCATACTGACAACGAAGTCAAAACATGTGTGTTAAAATGGCTGAAAGATCGTCCCAAAGAATTATATGCCGCAGGGATACGGACACTTCCGCACCAACGGGACAAGTGTGTCCGTGTACATGGGAAGTACCGAGAAAAGAATAGTGATTCATTAGCATGTTGATTTCTCTATGTAACAGAAATAACTTGAACGTCCCTCGTAACTTAATTTACACTGTTGAATATCTGACCCATGCTTATTCTTTATAGGCAGTTCATTTAAATGGATTATTACTTTCCTGTTTTATTGGAAATCATCTGAAATTTTAATGATGTGATTTTACTGATTTCTTCTACAAATATATAAGGTGTCTCAAACGTCCCCTGACATAGGACAACTCTGTTATTATGAAAGTTACGACAAAATGTAAGAGGGGAAACAGTCTCCAAATATGATGTTTTCAATCTAAAGCGAAGGATTAAAAAAAAAATTTGACAAACTTTTGGCTGTACACCCTTTTTGCGCCCAATGTTAAATGAAAATACAACGTTGCCATTTACCTAGATCCAGAACATAAAGTAAATGAGGGCATATTTGAAATGGAAGCTGGCCATCTATACGTTAGTGTAAAAGACAGTAACTTCATTCACTTCTGTTGGATCCAGGTAAATGGCAACGTTGCATTTTCATTTAATATTGGGCATATAAAGAGTGTACAATCCAAATGGCTCTTCCAATTTAAAAAAATTCCTTCATTTTAGACTGAAAACATCATATTTGGAGACGGTTTTCCTTCTTAAATCTTGTTGTAACTCTGATAATAAAGAGTAACTCTATGTTAGGGGACTTTTGAGACACCCTGTATTCAAATGTCCCTTATTTCGTAAAAAAATCAAAATGCTGTGGTATATAATTTTAACATTAAATTATTAATGTTATTATAAGTAAAATATATTCCATTTATCCATAGTACAGATTTATTTTGAAAAAGAGGGAACAGATTTTTAGAAGAAATCAGTAAAACCAGATCATTAAAGGTCTAGATGATTTCCAACAATATAAAAAAGTATTACTCCATTTAAATGAATTGGCTAGAAAACAAATATCACATAGATACTCAACATAGTTGCTGTTCTCGCTGATCTTTAGCTAACTCGTATGGCTTTAGTGCACATGGTCCCGCATTTAGTTCCCGACGAAAGGGAACAAAAATTTCACATTCACTTTTATTAATCACCTGTCCTTTTTTTCTTTTTACACAAAGTGCATATTCATCGGACGTTAAATTAAAATATAATTAGTTTCTATTTGTGTAAATTGCAATTTTTCTACAATGTGCAGACTTTCTAAAATATTACCTTTCCTCTATCAATTATCGAAACAACTAATACTATCGAACCTTTTATTCTTAGTTTACCCTTATTTGTTAGTTCATAAGTATGTGTTGCTATTTAGCATATAAATAAACGCTAAATTCTATTAAGACTTTAATATCAATAATAATTCAGTTGTGAAAAAGACCATAATAAACAAACAAATAAACAAAATATTAATATACAATTTGTATCAACGATATATTTTTCATTTACCTTGTAATTAGATATAGAGACAGATTCTGGAAGACACAGAACACTCCAACACATAAGTCAGCTACTGCAAGGTTTGCTAGAAAGAAATTCGTTATAGTTCTCAGTCTCCTGTGTAAAGTCACCACAAGAATCACCAACAGATTACCTGAAAGTACAAATGACAAAATAAATTGACATATTTTCCATTGTACCAGCTTTGCTTTTAAAACAAATCTGATTTAATCTACTCGCTGAGCAAAACAATACGTTTATTTATTTTTTAAATATTAACGTGTGAAAGTTTCGCAAACTATCCACTTTGGATTCACTAGACATTATGAATAGGTAGGTAGTGACAGATTTAATATAAGAGACAGCGAAAACCTTCTCTGATTGGTTACCATAGACTACTGCAGCCAATCTCCTTTCATTACAAACCAAAATATGAAACAGAAATAAAAATCGCTAATTCCCCCCCCCCTTGTTGGTACAATGTACATTCATATCTTATAACTAAGACTAGTAACCTTTACGAATAACTCTTAAATATAAATAATAATAATATATAAATAAACAATATACCGTTTATAAATAAATATATAATATATAACAATAATATATAAATAAGCAATACTACATAAATACTACACAATAATACTAAATATATAAAAACTACTGCTCATCAATTTTAAGTCCTGAATTCCAGTTCATGACTCTATCGCCTCCTATTTCAATAAATCTTGCTTCTTTCCATTTTTCTAACTAACCTTCTTTCTTCTTGACCCAGCATTTTCACTTCACTCCAATTGATTGAATGTCCCGTGCCTCTTATGCGGTAGACTGCATTTCTTTCTCTCTTCAACCTAATGTTGTCCTTATGTTATTTTATTCGCTCTTTCAATCTCCATCCTGTTTCGCCAATATAATACATATCACATTTACTGCACTGGATTCTATATACTACTCCTTCTTTCTCCATCATTCCCTCCTCGTCTTCTTCTCCCCTTTTTCTTCGCTTCTCTCTTGTTAAGTCTATTAAACTCTTGCTTCTTTTCTGTACGCAGAAATACCTACCATCATTTTCAGTATTCTTTTGTCGATCTCTGTCTGTTCCCTAGTACTCTCAACGGGTCGGCCGACCCGACCCGACCCGTGACCCGAATTGACTGACCCGACCCAACCCGTGATTCGATCCGATTGACCTGACCCGACAAGCCGACCCGAGCTGACCCGACTATGGTCACGACACTAGGTGAACGCCAAAATGCACTCCCATTGGGAATTAAACCTGGACCACGTGAACCGAAGTCTTACACGTTAATCACTAGCTAGATCAAGCGGGGGATTTGTATATGCATCTTAATGAATATTTGGCACTTTTGAGGTTTGGTTATTTCATTTTGTAACTGATACCAATGTCCGATGTGGAAGAAATTTATTTTTTTCTTGCTTTAGTTCTATGTGACGAAATTTTCATTCAAGGTCAGTGTTCTCACCTGCTCGGACGGCAGGGAGTCTTCTCGGAAGGCAGTAGCAAGAGTCTCTTGTCGGAGACAAAAGGAAATCGTTTAATTACAATGACAAGGGTTGAGGAAACAGGAGAACACCTGTGATTTTTTCCAACCCTTCAACTTTCATTCCAAAATAGGTTCTTATGATCCCGGGACTCGTGCCACTTTGATTTTTCTTTCTCGGTAATTAAAACGTATTTTACAGTATATATAGCTGCACGTAAGAAGATACATAATATGAATTTTGTAATTTAAAATTTAAAAATACAGTATGATATTTAATTATAAAGTACTAATTTTATTTCATCACTTTCAGCCCAACAAATGAAATTCGCTCCCTGGGTCTTGGTCATCAATACTGCGTCTTATTCTTTGTCTTGCACAGTCAAGTCTTGGTCCTGCATTTCGTAGTCTTGGTGGTCTTTCATGCTATACAGGAGCCAAGAATGCTCGCCTCATCGGTACAAATGAAGACCAAGTGTGATTTTGATTATGGTCCTTCATACTATACGGAAAGCAAGAAAATATGCTCATAGCTACTTGGTGATCACCAAAACAAGGCCAAGAGCAAGATTACTATGCACTTTGTCTTGCATATCCAATCTTTATCTTATTTTTGTATCGATGTTCTTGGGCTTGGTGAAATAAAATGAATTATTTAGTTTAAGGTCACTCGATTCTGCACCGAGGCTAAGGGATATGGTGATTATGAGAAATGAATGCAATGGTAGAATGAAGAAAGTGGGAGGAAACAGGATAACCCCGAGAAAACCCACTACACGGCGTTTCTCCACCACAAAGCCCACTTAGCACAAGCTGGGATCTAACCATGGACACCATGCACCAGAGAGGTACTCTCTACCACTGAGCCACCGCGGCCCTGCATGGGCCTGGTCGTCCATATCCAATCTTTCTTTTGGCCTTGCTTAAACAACTTCTAGTTTTGTTCTAAATCCAGACTGCATATTGCCGTAGATATTAATATTACAGTCGTACGAAAATAAGCATTTACCATAAAAACAATAGCTGCAAGTGTTCAAAATAGATTTGTGGTTTTTATAAAATCAATTGAAAATTGCTATTTTTAATTAGGCAGCTAGTGAAAAACAGCAGCTTTCGACTCCAGCCGAATTTAAGCTCAACCTAAACTCAGTTGACCAAAGTGAATTGACCCGACTGACCCGACCCCACTGACCCGACCCGAGCTGACACGATTGACCCGACCCGAGCTGACCCGACTGATCCGACCCGACAACCCGACTCGAGCTGACCCGACAATCCAACCCGAGCTGACCCGACCCGTAACTCGACTCAAGCTGACTCGTTTGAGAGCACTACTCTTTCCCCACACTATCTTCCACCTCATTTTCATTTCCTCTTTCTCTCTTTCCAATCTTACTACTGTTTTTTCTTCTTCTCTTACTCCTTTCCTTTTGTACCTTAGTTTCCTTTAACCATATCCATTTTCGTTTAACTGCTCGTGGAAGGCCTCTATCTCCTCCTCTGGTTTTCTTCTCTCAGTTTTCGCCTGGCTAATTCTTTCCTCCATGTCACTAAGGAAGTTTATTTTCATCGCGTAGTCCATTAGTCACTTCTAGCATGGCAGAAGTTTCCCGACGCACAACTTTTCTGGTACCATTTTGTGTGTATCTTTACTTCCTTCTTCGTTATCTTCAGGTCTAAGAAGACTAATATTTCATTTACCACTTCTAACTCTAGTTCTATGTCCTTTTCTTTATCTTCAATCTCCTTCACAAGCTTTTCCAGTTGTCTTTTTGCCCTCTTCCATATTTCTATACAATCATTAAGACATGTACTAAAACACTAATTTGTCATCTCCTTTAGACCTTATTTTCTTTCCCCATTCATGGCAATCTCTGCCAACTTCGGATTCAAACTTGAGCCTATGCTCAGCACCTTCTCAATTTTAGCCAACCTATCACCTGTTATACAGTAATTGTTCTTCCACATAAGACTTAGGGCCTTTTTCAGACCCACCCAACTCCAGTCATCAATTTTACTATCTTGCATCTGTTCTGTAATGACCCTCATTATATTCTTTATTTTTAAACTTCGAAACATAGCTTTCACATCAATATTAAACATTTTTAAACCCTAATCTGTTCTATTTTTTCCAACCTTCTCTTCAGTTTCACCGAGTACTTCACACTATTACTTTCTTTTTGCCCCTTTATTTTCTTTCGCTGTCTCTTATATTAAACCTTTCACCAACGGCGCAAATCTGTCTTCAACATGGGGGGAGGGAATGGGTAAGACCGTTTTTTTTTTTTTTTGTAAGCAATGTTCAAAATATTTATGAAGTTGAAAAACAATCCTGTGTAGGATCAGGAGAGAAGAGTTGTCTTTAACATTGGGAAGTAGGCAGATTTGAGACTTATTCTGGGGCGACATCAACTTCATCTCACTTTCCTTTGTGGCAATCGAACATAAATCATCACATTTCTGTCCAAACAAGATATTTCAAATCGGATTATTGGGGGGGGAACAGTCCCCCAGTTCCAAGATTGGAGGGGACATGTCCCCCTCATCCCCCAGGATTTGCGCCAGTGCCAGCCACTACCTGTGTATTCATTGTGTTTGATGAAGCCAAACTGGATAGTTGGCGAATCTTTTATACATTAATATTTTTACAATAAACGTACTGCTCAGCGAATGTTTAAATCAGATTTAAAATGAATTGATTGAGGGAACAATTCATATATTATTAAAATACATTGGTAGAAATACATTTAAGAGCACTTAAAACTATCTAACTAACTCTATGGACTATGGAATCCGGTTTCTACTTTGTATTTCTATTTATGCGAAATCCAACTTAATATTGTCCTCTCTTCTGCGCCTAGGTCTTCTTAAAGATCGTTCTGATTGGATTTCCAGTCAAAACTTTGAAATCGTTCCTACTTTTTTCCATTTTGGCTACATGACCTGTTCACCTGAGCGTCTTAGACTTATGACACTAACAATGTTTGGTAAACGGTATAAATTATGCAATTCCTTGTTATGAAGTTTTCGCCGTTCCTCATTCCTGCTCCTGTTGTGTCTGAATATACGTCTCAGGATTTTATTTTCAAATAATTTCAGTTTATCTTTTTCCCTTATAGTAAGCGACCACGTTTCGCAACCATACAGCACAACAAGCATGATTACCATTTTATGTATTTTAAGCTTCACATTCCTCAACAAAATTCGTGACGACAAAAGATTTTGAACTAAATAATAACACGAATTCATTGCTTTCAGTCCATATTTAATTTCTTCATGGATATGATTTTGGCCTGTTAATATTGATTCTAGATACTTGAAAGTATTCACTTTGTCTAAACTATGGATTTTTTTGACGCATACATAATTTGTAGTATTAAGATCCCGGCGAACTTTCACGCATTGAGTTTTCTCTGCATTTATTTCTAAATCCATGTCCCTGCAAGAGTTTAATAAGACCTCTGCATTCCTGTTCTCCTATCATCCCCTATCAAATTTACATCATCAGCATCGCACACCCGGTTGAAGAGTATTACAACTCAAAAAATGGAAATTTTGAGTTATCATCGCTCAAAAGACAATAGAGAGAGAAGCGGGTTCTACCTGATGGTGTTTTCGTATAAACATAACTAAACAAATTAACTCCTAGAAGGCAGAAATACCAGTATTCCAGGGAGCGATTTTGATACAATAACACACTTTAAAAGTCATTTTCCCACAAATGTGTATTTTTGACTTGTAACAATCTTCCACCGGGTGTGCGATATGTCAGCCGGTGAATACCATTCAGGTTTAGTCCCTGGTTATCTTTGTTTTTCCATATACTGTGCTCCAGAACAAAGTTGAGTAATAATGCCAACTACCCATCTCCTTGTTTCAGTCTATTCTCGATCTGAAAGTTCATGGACAAAAGTTTTCCTACTCGGACTTTACTGTACTTTGGGAGTTCGTTTAAACACATATTCATTAATCTTACTAGCTTTTTTACTTTTCATTTTTTAAGAATATTGTACAATGTTCCCCTCCTAACCAAGTCGTAGGCCTTTCTAAAAACAATGAATAATTTATGATTCATTGTCACTATAGTTATCTGTTATCTGCTACAAACAACGAATTTTTCAACATTCAAAGAACTGTAAGTTGTAAACCGTTTTAGATATGGACAAACTAATTAGTGTATGAGATTGTGTGAAAAAAATCATTGTTGTTTGATACCTCACACGGCCCTCTTTTCATTTGAAAAAGTTGACGTCGATCCAATATGGCGGATTTCAAGATGGCAGCCATGATCCGGAATGCCATAAAAACATCCCTCCTAATTCGATTTACATAGTTGAAGTCAGAACTATTGTTCCTCCATCTATTTCGAAAAAATATCGTTCTTGCAACTACCAAATTATATTCTACTTGGCTTTCCCAAATTCATGTTTCTATTTCGTTTTCCCATATTTCTAGTGCTCATTAGCAGCTAAAATTTTTGTTAGTGTCTTATATTCAAACCTACTCTAGGACAGTAGTTGTTTCCTTTTGCTAACGCAACGGCGAAGTGGTGAGGTCTACTTGGACACTCTGCTCGGTGGATACTCGGTGAGCCTCCCAACAGTGATGCTAACCAGGATTTCTTTATCGAATAAAATATTTTTCAGCTTAGAAAATTATCATATATCCTGTACAAGGAGAATGAATTAATTATAAATTATAATTTCTGAAAGTAAATGGGTAGGCGGGGCTTAAGGCTTCCCTGCACACAGGGCTACAAGCCTAGTCTCTTGTTTATGCTTGTTTAAGACATTATACATTTTGTGTCCACCATGTTATAAAGGGTGGGCATAAGAAATTTAAGTGAACCAAAAGAATTAGCATTATTCTATACGTAAATAACGATTTTTTCTTTTTTTTTTAAAAAAAATCGTGTATTTTCAGTATTTGCTTTGTATTGACAGGTCGTCAATCTGCACACTGCAGATTTTTTATCGTGTAAAATTATTTTTCCTTACAGTGGATTACAATATTGCGCGCTTTCTATATTATTTTTACTTAGAATTGTATCGTCTATAGAAAAGTTTTCCTTAGATTTTACTCTTTCTTGGTGAAGTACTAGTCTTTATTTGAAAATTTTTAAAATAGTATCCCCAATATTTGAAATCTATATATTTTCCATCAGTAAGTCTTCAAAATATTCTATGAATGTGAATACGTATTGTTCTTGTTTATGCTAGACTTCTCAATAGGACTTTCGCTTCATGCATGTGTATAAAAAAAAAAGACATGCTGATCACCAGGGCCCGGATCTTGTTGACCTAAAATTTTCTGAAAAGTGACCTATAAGTGACACTAAAGTTCCTGTAAAATGACCCTAAAATTCACAAAAATTGACCTTAAAACTTGTGTTTTTTAAAACGTTTATTTCGTTAAACATTGACATTTTTTAAAAATATCTATTGCATTTTAATTAACATTTCTCACTCATATTCAAAAAGTTTTTTTTTTTTCAGTTAGTTGCAGTCCATTGATCATTTATGTCCATTGATCAGTCCATCGTACGGCACTGTACGTACTGAAAGCGTCAATTCACTCCCGAGTTGAAACTAGGAAGCACTCATAAACAACAAAAGTTCGCAAATGCAGATTACATGAGAATAACATATAAAACCCTGTTTAAAATCTTTGTATGCCTTCTTATCCATTTTTAGTTATTCACGTGATCACATCCTTTGTGGTCAACAACCCAAAACTATCTGTTTGGCCACCTACCAACTCCCACCTTTCGTCAACTAGCTACACCTTAGTTTTCATTAGCCTGTTAAGAATGCAGTTTTTCCACCCCAATAGTTAGGAAGCATAAAAAGAGATTATTTAACTTTGTCTTCTTTTCACATCCGTAAACAGTGTTCATTTTAAGATTTCCTTATCATAAGTGACCTAAAAGTTACCTTAAAACGTTAAAAAATGACCTGAAACTTTAAAACGGCAAAAAGTGACCAAAAATTGACCCTAAAAAATATGTTTTTAGAACCTAGAGTTGATGGATAACGATTTTATTTAAACTTGCCTTATCCTATGCGTAACAGAAAAAAGTTGACTTGTGAACAAGATCCGGGCACTGCTGATCACCATGGTAACGGAGAGAAAAATGGCAACCCACATTTTCAATATATGTATTAAATTCGACTATTCATGGACAGTGTTAATTTATGGAAGATGGAAAAGAAAAAGAAGATCTAATTATCTCCAACGATCCAATTGCATCCAATTATCCCTGATTATATGATGAACACAGAGGTACACACTAAATTTTATGGCCACAATTAGAAGGAAATAATGAAAAGTTCTGTAACTTTACAAGGCTATCTCGAACATTGTTTATTGAGTTTCTAAGCATCGTACTAGGAAAATTAACTAAAAACACATGAGGGAGTATTTGTCCAGAATATTTAGCCCTAGTTTAAGAATTTGTGTGTTAATCATATTAGTATTTGTATATGTGTATATTTTCTGTTTATTTTTGTTCTTCAATCGTGGCTACAACGCAAATTGATACTGTACATTTCAAAATGCTTCAGGTGAAAATTTGATAGCACTGGTTTGGTTTAAATTGGCATGAAAACAATTAATTCCTTTAAATGAATTTATTTTCATGCAGGTTTATTTTCGGCACCCCACTTGAAATAATTGCTGAAAAATTAAAATTCTTTCACTGATTTCCTTCTTGTTGTTCCCTAAGACTCACGCTAGGTGACATGAAAATAACTCGCTTGACAGATAAAATTCAAGAGTGCCACCAGAAGTAATTGTTGAAAACTTACAACTCTTTTACGATTTTAGTATAAATACTGCGTCTGGATGTATAACATAAAAACTAGTGCAGAAAACAAACCAACCCGTGCTAGGTGATCACTAAAAGGCACGAATGCTATCTAACTGAGTCACGGCAGGACAAAGTTGGTGGTCACGCAAAATAGCACGGGGTGCATTCGAAGGGAACAGGCGAGTCAGGAACTGCGCATATACCCGTAAGGGAAAAAATGAAATGAAATCTTTGAGTTTTACGTCCCACGGTTATGCCGGTTAGGCTAAAGGAGACGGTGATGATGAGTAATGAATGAAATGGTGGAATGAAGAAAGTGGGAGGAAACGGGAGAACCCCGAGAAAACCCACGCACATGGTGTTTGTCCACCACAAAGTTCACTTGGCGGAGGCTACCCGTAAGGGAGAATAGTGAAAACAAGTGGGTTTAGGCAATGATACGAGTTTCAGTAGCACTTGCCATGATTTCATATAAGTAATGCTCCACTTGTAAACATAAAATAAAGCTTCTGTACACTGTGCAGAAGTAAAGCGCCAGTGGAAAATAGTATCTGATAGAGTCATCTTTCATATACACTCACTTATTTTATCCGTTGTAAAGCACTTGTATTGAGTTCACAGTAGTAATCCTACACTTGTAAGCCTAGGGTTGCCAACTGGCCGGTTTTTCACCGGTCTGGCCGGAAATATTGCTGTTATTTTGATTACTGTTACCTTTCACCATCTGTCAACGATTAATATATTTTGTTCATCAGTTTAGATAATTTTAAAGAGATGACAGGGACTGAATCAGGGAAAATTTAAAGTTTACTTATAAGGAATTTTATACATCTATTGAGAGTGCAAAAGGACTTGTTAAAGCAATTTCCTGTAATTGAAGTATAAGATTAAAGAATAAATTTAATTTTCCAAATTCAAAATTGTCATGCAAAGATTAATATCTTTTCATCTGTTACGGTAATTTTAAAGAAGTGGCAGTTACTGGTAAATACAATAAAATGATCAATGCCGATTTCAGTTTCTCATTTATAGCATAATGTATCTATTAAACTTATTAGTGAATGTATTAAGGGTATGCAGAATACAGATGCTAATGCACTTTTGTTCACGATAGCATATTTCTATGGATAGGTCCGAACAGAGATATTTCACAGTTAGACCTCTATCTTAGAAATTTATTTTTTGGGGTGCCTTTTTTTTTTATTTTCCGGAGTTGGCAACCCTATGTAAACGTAAAATTCAACTGTATTACTTTTATTTAATTCTGTCGCCTGCAGAAATTTGTTCCTTATAAATAGGGCCCGAAAGTTGAGAAAAAGTCCTCTTTTTTTACAAGTGTCCGAAGACGAGGCTTATGTTCATTTTGGTTCATTATGAGGCAGAAAATTGTAGATTTTACTTGTCGTTTTTTGCCTTTTTCGGCGTTTTTTTGTATATTGGTCTTTTTTAATCTTTTAATAGGTCTTAACATCTTTCTTGCACTTCATCTTTCGACAATAAATTTACTGGCCATTAACTCGAATCACGAACACCTCTTAAACATTGGAAAAGCCGTCAGCGAGATACTTAAACTAGTCTTTGAAAAAAATAAGGGGTAGAAACAGTGGCGTATTTACGATTTTGTTTCAGGGGGGATTTGCTAACTTTCGGGGAGCTTTGCCTGAAAATGTGAAAATTCTGCAAGATATTTCATATACTTTAATATAGTAAGTAAGATTTAGGGGGGAGGGGCTTAAGCCCGGAGTTCCCCTAAATACGCCACTGGGTAGAATAAATATACTATGTGCAAAGAAGATGAAATATTGAGGGGAGAAACTTCCGATGTAAATGTTTTAGAAGAGGACTTTTCACCACGAGACCTTGCTTGTTTTAAGTATGCACTCTTGAAGTACTCTGTTGTTGTGGAGAGAAGTTTCTCAATATATCGCAACGTGCTGTCAGAAAACCGACAATCCTGTATACCTAAGAACCTGGAGATGACTAACTATGATATACTGTGTCAACTCAGGTAAGATTTCCGAAGCACAATTTCTGTAACTCTAGTATGTTTAAGCAAAATATGATTTTTGTTACATTATAATTTTAAAATTCTGAGCTGACTCCCTAAGTTTATTCTTAATGGTAAAAATCGTTTATTCTACATTCTGCAAGTGTTTTTCAGTTGCTTTTTAAAACAACTACAGATTTCTTCAAATTGTCCAAATATATATATATATATATATATATATATATATATATATATATATATATATATATATATATATATATATATATATATATATATATATATATATATATATATATAAATAGATAGATAGATAGATAGATAGATAGATATAGATATGGATAGATATATATAGATATATATAGATATAGATCGATAGATAGATAGGTAGATAGAATACCTTATGTAAAGTCACTTTGACGTATGGTTAGCGTCATACTAAAGGCCTGACTACTGCAGTAAACATATGTTAGTCGAACTCTTTAGTGTAGGACTAATCGCGCGTCAGAATGACTCTGCATAAGGACCATAATGCCTTGTACGAAATGGCCAGGGCGGTCCAAGAGTGGGTGGTTGCCTGGGACGCCCTCGTCAGTGTGGAATGAACAAAAAATTAAAGTTTTGTACTTTTTTTTCTGAACAGTTGCTGATATTTTTCCACGGTATGTGTTATATGTTTAGAGCTGAATGGCGGTAACTTCGCGCAAATCGTAAGGGCTGTTTGAAGTGGCGTATTTAGGGGGACTATTGAGCTGAAAGCCCTCCTCAAATTACTTTTCTTTATAATTTTCTCGTATATACAAACGGAGATTTTGTGATCTGTGTAGTGCATATCCGCCCGAAACAAAATTTTAAATACCCCACTGGCTGCTTGAGACTGTGTTGCATCTCAGAATCGCATTAGAAACCCCCCTATCTCCTTCTGGAAAATGGCTTTTAATTTATTAAAATCACTGTAGTAAAATGTATACCATAGGTTAAGACTAGGAAAGGAGCAACAAATCTCTTGCACAGGTGAAAATTTTTGCTTTGAGCCGCTCCTGGAAAAGGCCTAATAAAAATTTATTTTCATACGTCTTGCTGCTCAAAGCTACCGAATTCACGTCCAGTGAGGAAGTAATTTTGCTCTTTACCTACAATTTAAAGCATAAAATATTTAAATATGCATTTTATTACATGCCAGATGACACAGATCAATTATAATTTCAGAGTATTACGGATCAATGTGGTGTCCTGGCCTTCTCCAAAAGTGTCCAGGTTCTAGATATCCTCCAAAAACAATGACAAGGGAGGCGAACGGGACTTGTATTTCGGGCGCCGGATTAGAAGCGCAAAATTGGGCAAATATTTGAGGTAGCGTTTTGGTTTGGTTGGTCAGCAGGTGCTAAATCGAGTTCTTGCCCCGGGAGACAACTAGCGTATTTACGTCTCTATCCAAAAGTATTCAAAGCGTAGGATTTAACTTGGACAACAGAAATAATAATGCAAATTGAGCGACAAAGCAAAGCATTTTATTGATAAAGTATCTTTCAATTGTATATTGTATACTACCAAAAGCCTGCATTTCTTGAGCATTATATTCATTAAATACTAGCTGAACCTGCGCTCTCTATACAGCGCATCATTCACATATGAGCATGAATTTCCTTGTCATTCGACACATCATCTGTACATGCCCCGTTAGAGACACAACTGAAAGACGTTTTGATAAAGCCGGCAAGGGGTACCATCAGTGGCGAAGAGTGATATTTTCAACAGGGTAGGCCGAATAATAATAATAATAATAATAATAATAATAATAATAATAACAATATCTGCATTACTTATATCATCTTGTAAATTAATTCCAAATGTCAGTTTTTCTTCTCATCAGATGTCTATTACTCTGTTCTTGAAAGCTGTATCGTTGACTAATATCCTTCAGAGTTCATTTCTGCAGCGATTGAAGCTAGCACACTAAGTCTGTTGTTACTCATTATATTCCTCTGGAATGTTTTGATTTTCTCCGGGGCACCTATGCGCTTGTCTTACATGGTGTTGTAGTAACTGGAATGTTTGAGTACACATGTAACAAACGAAGTCATTATAGGTACACTTCTTGCAGGCCGTTTGATGAGATGTATTGAACAAAATTAACAGGTCGAAGATACTGCTTTCCGTCGTAAAAGATAACTGTCAGTTCATTCCGCAGCTGATTACCGCCGAAAGTGGGACACAGTTTAAGAAGATTCCCTAGTTTCGTCCTAGCAAAATCACTATTGTAATCCTGAAACTGTTCAGAGTCAAGTAGTTCTGAAGATTCCAAAGAGAATAAATCACATCCACCCGAGCTTCAAGTATATCCAAAATTTCGTAGGAAAGTAGTTTTTAAGCTTTACTTTTCCTTATCACCGAACTGCAACGAACTAATATTTTAACAAATCATGTGCAGTTTCTTGTAAACGCACTCAATGTTTGCATCACTCCTTTGTAGCTAAGCGTATATTTTCTTTTGCAATATATAAAACAGATTATCGATAGACATAAAGGGCCTTATGCAGAGTCGTCTTGACGCGTGATTAGTACCATATGTTTCCTGCAGTAGTCAGGCCTTTAGTATGGCGCTAATCAAACGTCAAAACGAGTCTGCATAAGGCGGAAAAAAATATTTTACTACAGAAACACAAGACAAATTCACATGAATTTAACATAATTGTAGACCATCGACAGCACGTATTCGATCCGGATCTCAATTTTCGTAATGAAATTCACGTATGTGACTCATAGCTGATCTTAATTCGCCGTAATGCAATTGGGGAAGTTGGACTATCCCTTTACCTGAGTTTCACAAGAAACATATGCTGTTTCGTATACTTGTATTGAAACATACTCTACTTGTAAAATTTCGTCTTTAATTATATTGTTCAAAACACATGACAAACACTCAATCAAATCATTGTATGTCACTTACAATATCTCAGAAACACACACTCTTTAGTAAATTCTAATAAATATAACGAGTTTGGTATAATATGGGTATGCGTCAACTTAACGGAATAAAGGAGAATTAGTTTGTGATAATAGGCGTAGCAACTTTACAATCGCTTGTAACAGTGTTTGCGTTGCGTTAGAGTCCGCAAACTTAAGCAAAGTTGGTACGGAATGGGGCCCACATTATCTTGCTCTTTATTTGTTTGACATATCGAATCGAAATCGAAGGTCTCGAGAGAAAGCTTTATGTAGAAACGAATGTCGATAAGCGCTGAGGCCGGTCTCCTTCGCAGCTTAATACCAACACGTTCTGTCGCGGGATTTTCTGAGTAGCTTGCCACTCGTTCTACTGTCGCTTGAACAATGCCATCTGTCCAGGTGACATTGGCTTGAGACACTGCTCCCTGAGCCTCCCAGCAGTGGTGCTAACCACAATTTCTTTATCGGACAAAAAATATTTTCACCAGTTTGAAAATTATTATACATTCTGTGCAAGGAAAATGAATTAATTATAAATCATAATTTGTGAAAGTAAATGGGTAGGCCGGGCCTCAGAGCCTCTTACCACCCTTCGCCACTGGGTACCATACAGGGAGATTTTTTTCAATATCTCGCATCGTTTGCAAGATTTGAGCCTACTTCCTTTCGGAGTTTTTAATTCATATATGATCAGTGTTTTCTTTCTTCTTACATGCAGTATGTAATAAGCAAATAAATTACAAACACATAATTATAATGTCAGTGACATATGGTATTCATTGAGCAAAACACTCCAAACAATAAAGATTCATCTTAGACTGGAGAAATTTTTATCCTTCGTTTTTCATTATTTGGCCATGCAACAAACGCCTGAGAGATATGCAAACCCAGTACATAACAATGTGGTGTTTGAATGTATAACCGTAGGATATGATGGTTTACTTTTCTTAAAATTTCAACACTTCCAGTGTACTTCTAAAAAATGTAATAAAGAATTAACTGTCACGTTTTTTTTTTTAAAAAAAATATTCAGTTAAAACTGGTCAATCTACACAAAATTTGGAATCGAAACTGAAAACGGCACGTTTCTAGCGCTCCTAGTTTTCGAGATCTCATTGTCGGAAAGATTGGAGACAAACGACAAACATATAAACCTAGCATTTTAATATATAGGTGCAATTCTAGCTAAATTGGGTGTTATTTTTACGTCCTTTCCCAGTTTTTAGGTCCTCTTTTGAGATATAGGTCTTTTTAGGCAATTTTTAGGTATTCAACTTCCGAGCAATAATAATAATAATAATAATAATAATAATAATAATAATAATAATAATAATAATAATAATAATAATAATAATAATTATTATTATTATTATTATTATTATTATTATTATTATTATTATTATTATTATCATTATTATTATTATTTGCAGTTGGCATTATTGCATACTGATGATTATTTGGCTCACTTAAGATACTGATTTCGACAAACCTAGGCAGAAGCTAATGTTTATTCATAAAGTACAGCAACAAATAAAGATTCTTGGGTATGAGATCTCCACAGACCAACTGCACGAGATAATTTTTAAATTAGAAACTGGTCATTTTCTTTTTCATGCTTATTCCGAAATAATCCTTCCAGATATACGTCACATTATAATTACATCCAATAAAGACAAAAAAATTAAATGAAATTAAATGATAAGTGATTAAACCAATAGGTGATATAAATAAAAGATAACAAAATGCCATAAAGACTTTATTACGTCGAGACTTATAGGTCATCGCTCTTTTATATTTATAGTAGATCTACAACATTTGATATAGTAGAAAATATTTGGGTTTTATGAGTTTTATTACAAGGTAATAGAACAAAGAGAAGGAATTTGTTTAATTTTAGCAATGTTTTCCAGATTTCTTCTAGTGGCCAACGGATTTTTTTTTAAAATAAAAGTAGTTAAATTCTGGTTCTATGCAAGTGAAAAAATAAGTTTATGCAAAATATTTGAAAAGTATATTTGAATTCCATTTCCTATTAGATGTACTTGAATCGAAATGAAATTATTAACACCAAGCTTGACTGAAGTGCTAATTATGTTCGAAAATTAATTTCAAACAGTGCAGCCGTTATTTGTTTCTGAAAACTACCACCTTCACGCCTTAAGAGAAGCATTTCAATCAAAGTGTAATGATAGGAACTCAGGGCACGCGAAGTTCTAATAATGTTCAAGAATTCGTTTTCAATGTTTCAACTGTTTCCTTACGTTTGTTATTTTGCGAATACAAAAGGAGAAACTAGACTATAAAGCAAATTGCCCTACTTCCCCTTGAATAGCTCGTAGCATGACTCTATTTCGGACACAGTGGGGGCACTCGATCGAAAAAGTGTAGAAGCTTTTACAGGCCAGCCACCCTGAATGAGGTATTCCTGGGTTTTCCTCACTCACACCAAGCAAGTGCCGGTTGTGGTACTTTACTTACAACTCCCAGGACGCTTCCTTCCTTCCCCAATCCTTTATTTCCTTCCTTTTCCTCGGATAGCGTGCTCGCCAAGGGACGTCAATCTTCATAGAAGACGGGCTAAATGGTCATAGATGCCGAAAGCCCAGAAATCTATCCTAATCTATTTCAGACATAAATTTTGAATGCCTTTTATCTTAGGAACGTCATTCTGATCAAGCTGACGTAATAAAAACTCAGGTCAAATGCTAACTACGTTACAAAATTCATTTCTAATGATTCAGCCGTTTTCCTGTGATAATGAGACAGAGAACGTCAATTTGTATATGGAAGCAAAATATAGAAATTGACCCATTTTCCTTTTAGAAAAAGAATTGTCGAAAAAGCTAGAACATGTGTCTACTTATTTTCTAAATAAGGAGTTTATGCACTAAGTTTAATTTCCATAACATGGAAACTCTTGGTGTACTTTATTGGTAGCAAACATGTTAATCCTTCTCCTATACCTTACCTTTCATATTTTAACTGAAAATGACGTGATAAACACCCTACTCAACTGAAGTGCTATGTCAAAATTTATTTCACAGGGTTTGTTTGTATCCTTGTAATCATAAAACAGAAAACGCAGATTTGAACGTGAAAACAATGTAGAAATTATTCCTGTTAGAAGCGGAATTTTTAAAACGCCGAGACATATGTCCAATTTCTAATGGTGAGTTTATACACCGAATTTCATCTACCTAACTTCTGGGAGCTCTTCAGATTCTCTTTGTGGTATAAATTTTCAATACCCCCTTCACCGCCTAGGATAAGTATTTTAATCAAAATGTCATAATAAAAACTCAATTTTAAGTTACAGTAAGTGCTATATTTAGAAATTCATTTTAGACGGTTCAGTCCTTCCTCCGTAATGATGTAACACACAACGCTAATGTCATTATACTTTTTTCTTTTCTTTTTTCTTTTTCTTTCTTTCTTTCTTTCTTTCTTTCTTTTCTTTTCTTTTTTCTTTTTGCATTTATGCTACAGTATCTGAAATATCACAATTTTTGAAGTCTCTGCAACTGAGGCCGACTGGGCAATGCGCATTAGAAGTATTTTAGTGTTAAATACTATGGTTATGATATGACTATTTCGATTGAATAAGTTACAAGACAGTAAAAGTTTGGTTTTCCAAATGGTTTCGCTTCAAGAAACTGTTCACATAATTAGCACTACGTAATCCCATAGATGATTTTCAACAGACATAATAGCATTTACAGCAATATTATGTCTGAAACTGTTTCAGAAATGTTTTCTGGTGTTGTAATTCTCCTTAGTAATATTAACGATGTTTCCTTGTAACATTTTCTCATATAGTCAAGAGGAGAGTATTCATCTTGGGTTCCATTCAAGATGGAACACCTAATTTGTGACGTTGATCTAGGCAATTGGAGAACAATAAGTTATGAAACTTCGGTCTAGAAAAGCAGAACTAACGACAAGGGTGCTGATACACTGATTATGCAATACCTAATTGAATGTGTGCCTTTGGAGCACGGAGTTCCCGAAGTTCATTGAAATTTGAACGCATTACGGTCGTTCTTATTTTACCTTAAGCTGTAAGCCAACGTCTCATATAACCTTGTTGCTAAAAAGGGACACTAAATTTCAATAATCAGAAACAATTTCAGAATCAGTAGAGAAACCAGATAATACAAACTATTTAAGCGGCAAGTGAACACATATCTCGCACAACACCTTCCAATTTCGGAGTCACATTAGTGTAACCTTCAGTTACAGCTGAGGTAGTATACATTTTTTCCAGTCCGAATAATTTTTAACCAGACTGTATAAGAATAGTATATATTATCATGTTTTACTGTATTATCATGTTGTACTGTATCATGTTTATATACCAAATCCCCTTTTGTTTTCGTCCAAACAGTAGCGTACCCAGGAATTTATTTCGGGGGGGGGGGTTCAAACTAAATATGAAGCTATTTTATATTAAAATTGCTAAAATTGCCCCTAAAATTAGGCTAAATTTTTAAAAAGTCAAAATTTCGGGGGGGGGGGGGTCCGGACCCCCGTGTCCCCCCCCTTCCGTACGTCCCTGGTCCAAATAAAATTAATTTAGAAGTTGCAGAATAATTTAAAAATATAGGTTTTCGGGAAATAATTTCCTTTATTTATATATTATTTTTCCGTAAATTTTCGTGTATAGGCATCTCATTTGGATAATTATAAAATATGCATTATTATTTCAAGGTAATTAATAGGTCAGTACTTGTATAGAATTTTCTGAATTTTTCCACCAATCCGATATTTGGTAGAGGTCGCGGTGGTTTATTGGCAGAGCGTTCACCTCTGGTGCATGGGGTACCGGGTTCAAACCCTGCTCCTTCCAAGTGAACAAACACCGTATGCGTGGGTTTCCTCGGGGTTCTTCCATTACCTTCCACTTTCTTCATTCCACCATTTCATTCATTTCTTATTATCACCGTCTCCTTTAGCCTATCCGGCATAAACGTGGAACGTAAAACCCAACACTTTGGACCTTCGTCCCGATGCGATACCCATATCCTGCTAAAAATCTGGTTTGAGCTTCTTTTTACAATTCTTAATTCGTTTTGTAATCCCGTCGCACGAATTTCTTGCGTTGTGATTGGGAACTAGATGCAACTTCAGCAAATTGGCGCCTCTTTACCTCGTCTTTGTCTGTGAACCTTCATTGAGTCAACAGCTTTTCACATCACCGTGATTAAAATTTGGTAAATTTCGCAGAGAAAGCTACTAAACACCAGGTAACAATAGTTTAAATTGCTAAATAAACAGTATGGAAGCTTATGGAGTCCTGTACAATTGGATTTTATCCGAAAAGTCAAAGTTGAAATAAATATTGGAGGCCCATATAACAGACGCCATGTTTGCGAATACGAATAGTTGTGGACAGGATAGGCATTAAGATGAATTATTTTTCCGGTTGTGTGATCTTCCAGACTAGGTTTTGGAGATACGAAAATCACTTCAGAATTTCCCCTTTTCCTTTATTACAGAATCAGATCCGATAGCCTGTGCTTGACATAGTTTTTCGTGCGTGCGTAGTATATTTGTAATTAAGGGAAACCATGGCGGTGGACTTAGTTTTTGAATTCCTGAATAAACATTAAAATGTCCGAGTAAACTCTAGTAGGGACTCCTATTTACTTTCATTTCGCCTAACTTCCAAAACTCGCGATGGGTTGAATAGGGACGTGAAGATTATTTTTACTCCAGAAGGGGATCTTCTTTAAGCTATCCCCCTGTGATTAATTTTAGCAATATAATTTAGAAAAGGGGTTAGTTTGGAACAAGGACCACCTGGTCCTAATCATCATCCCCTTTCTCACACCTGAGCCGATTGATAGATATGTTGATTTTCAGAAAAGTGTATCCGTAGTTAGTGCAGATTTTTATTTTGTGTAGTAATACGTATTTATATTGTGAGTAGATGTAGGGTATGTGTGAGAATATTTAGTAACTTATTTAATGACAATATATTAATGAATTCCCAATTATTCATCTCTTTCTTCTTAACCTAATAAGCAATTCATTTATAAATCGGATCTGTCGTGATTCTGTATATTTATTTCATAATATATAACATGTAGTTTGTCTTTAATAGTACACAGCGCTTTTTCCCAGTGCAAATATCAATTTTCACTTGACAGCGCCATCTGACGCAAGGAGACAATCGCACAACGCGAGTCTTTGTTTACTGAAATAGTTAAGAAGTTGAACAATGTCAAAAATGACTGTGTTTTAAAAATATATTTAGAATTATTCGACGGCTACAATTTCCGTGAGTAATTAAATCGATAAAGAACCTTACTAATGACCAGTCCTAAAAATGTTTATACGCTCTGTAGTCAAATAAACAAACAGCGAATAAAATTAAACTTTAGACTCTACTTATATGCTTAACTAGAATCGGTTATTCAGAACTCTATTCCTGTCGTCGGAGAACGGAGCGAATACTCAACTGGTTGATTTTCAGAATATATACATATATAAATGAATACAGTACAGAAATATAAATCGTTTCACACAGCAATGTGCATGTTAGAAGTGTAAAGTAGTAAATAGTACTGAATTTAGTTTGCATATACTTTTAATAAGCTGCAGAGTGTAAACATAGGGTGTCGTTCGTATTGGGAGAAATTAATTTTGGTTCCTACGAATTTCCCGTGTAGTAATCAGTGTTCGAGAATTTTTTTATTTAAGTTTATAGCCCCTACTCCATCACTCTTATTGAACAATGTGAATATGGGTTATAACGAGTAGCTTAAGGATTTTGTTCATAGTGGCGTATGGATTGAATTTATAGAATGTAACTTTATAGGTAATTTTGGGGCATATTTAAGAATCGGATGTCTTGAGTATGAGTATTTATGATACGAAACGTAAATAAATAAATATAAATAAGTAATTATATATGAAATATAGTAAGTGTAGTTGAATAATAAGACACCTTATAGTAGATGTAAAAGACCAGTTTACTCTTTTTGCCACTAGTTAGTGTTATGATTTCAAACAGTTGCGTGACTGTTTGTCCAAAATAGTAAATATTCGATGAGTGGCCCCGACATTGGAAAATTCGTACGGAAAGGAACGTTGTATACATGGTTGGTTATGTTTACACTTGGTAACTTGTCTGCGCGATCGTAATTATTTAAGTTGAGATGAAAGCATCACGAGTGAAATGATTCGGCCGAGTGATGAAAGGAATGATGTTGAAAACGAGTAGCATTTCGAATTCTTCCCATTTACGAATTTTAGTAACTCAAGTAAACCCGATCTGTAAATGTTTGTATCCATTGACAGCATACTCGGCCTGACGATGTGAGTAGTGTTTGTTTATAAAACATTTTCGTATATTTCAAAGGAAATTACAAAACGTATAACCTAATAAGTGAATTGTTTGTGAAGTTAAAATATTCGTGTGCCCTTAACTTTTGACTCGTGATAGTACTGGTGTACTGTAAAACTTTTTTTCTTTCTTCAATGTTACCTTTACGGAATGTTACGGGTCGGTTAGTGTTTACCTAGGATGAGGGGATAGATAAATGTGAATAATATATTATGTTTATTATGGTAAAAGTTTATTTTTCCGTACCAGACGCCATTATCCCCTCCCCTCTTTATTGTATAACTATTATTGATTCTATTTATGAAATTATTTGGAACCAAGCGTTCAAGATTCGCGCCCTTGGAAGAGCTTGCAAGGTTTCGGCAAAACAACTAGCTGGTAGAAAATTATTTTTATTTACACAATTTTTATTATTCGGTTATCCCGTTTAGGATTGTTTATACTCTCTGACTTTACACTATTTTTCTCTGTATTCTGATCAAAATCTTTTTTGTTTCCTGAGGAGTCGGATAACTTTTTTAATTTGAAATTTCTAAACTTAAGGCAATGTTATCTTGCCCACCTTTTCATTATTCCTTGTTGGTTTGAGCCGGAGACGATTACTAGGTAAAAATATTACAAGGAATGTCTTGTGAGGTATTTATTACAAGGCATAGACTTGCTTCTTGGCAACAAGTGTTTCCACAATTGGCTGTGTACATTTAATAGGCCACCTGTTTCGGCATATTAAGACACATGTTTGGCTTTGAAGTCGATGATTGATCTCATATTTTTTATTCTACTATCGTTCTTGTAGTATCTAGTATTCTATCTTACCTTCTTCTGTACATTTCTGTTCTCCTTTTCTAGCTGTATATCTATTTCTTCTCTAAGATTTTTTAACCTACCTCCCGTTTAACTTGAAAATTTGCATAACCATTTACCGTAACTGATACAAATTTTAAGATATTATCTAGATATTTGTTTGGATTTGCACGAGATGTTGTAAGTTATAATTCGTGGATATATATATTCGTAGGACTTTTTACCATCGCTGGTTTGACCCACTGTAACTGTGGACGATTGTCTGGTTGATAATTAAATTATGTTTTCACTTTCTCAGCAGTGAAATAACATTAAAATATTTTACCCAAACTTTTTCAACCTTGACATATCAACATGACATATTGCGATTACCACCATCGTTGCGGTTATTGCGTTAAATTTTGTTTCAATACCATATTAAAGATGAATACCTACTGATTATGTGTGCGTGGACCCACGAACTTATTATTAAATTACTTTAAATTGTTTGTTCTGTACTGTAAACAGCCAAAAATATTTAATACTATAAATTGATTTGCATTAATTACTTATTATTACCTCGCACAGTGTATAATATTTCGCAGTCATGCCTGCCTGTTACTCTTAATACCTACTATTTTTGAATCATTAAAGATTAAGTATGATATAAACATGTTTTTGGGGTTTCGTGTGATTACTCCTTTCATTTGTCGAGTTTCTTCGTTGTATGTGATATATTAGCGCAACCTTGAAATTATAGTAATCGGATAGTTAACTGCAAATTGTAAAAGATGAGTAGATATATGTGTGTTGAATTATTAATATGTAACAAATGTACGTTTAATAGTGAACAGTATAGTATGATAGTAAGATACGTCGTTTTGATACAGATGAAGGATTTCATTACTTTACCAGATCGGATGCGATAGAACTAACATGTTCGTTGCTATAGTTTTCATGAATTCAACAAAAGATAAAATTTAGATATAGAGTATACTTCCTTGCACTTAAATATCATCCTTTTCCCCTGTGATGTAATTCAACCTATATATGTATCTAACATCTATGTATCACCTTACTAATTGCATGTTGCATGCAATGAAGAGGCAGGTTATTGTGATTTATGATTAATACCAAATTTATCCATAATCATTGTGAACCAAGAATTCTCCTATACAATTGTATCCATATTTCCTTTTCCGTTGCTTATGAATCTCCATTTTCAAATAAAGTTATTCATCTAAGTGACTGTGATCGCGTCGCAACAGTGATAAGCAATGTTTGCAATATAGTTCGAAGTTGCTATGACAAGTTCACCAACGACATCGATCATAATAAATAATTCTACTAATCCATCGTGCTTCTAAGTTGTATCAGTGTAACCCTAATTCTGACATATTCAATAAATCTCAATCTGGACTATGCACATATTTAAGTGATAAGAATACAGATTCAGTACATTTAGAACTGAGTAGTGGAATTTTAAGTAGTTTTTAAAAACGAATATAATATAATTTAATGACTATGTAAATCTAGTATGTGCTACCTTGAAATGAATAAGTATCATCGTATGTGGACGCTGAAAAGGAGATACTGCGTGCATGGACGCTCAATGAGTGAAATATGGACACGCAAAACGAATAATAATATTTAAGACGTTGAGAAAATAGACTCACTTAGTGAACTCCTTTCTTTCTTTTTATTCATCCTTTAAAAACTAACGAGATTCGAACTGTAGTTATGGATATTCAATTCGGTCGTAACCTTGTTGAATTCTAATATTAAATATAACTAACATATTTTCTTGTATTCATATTATTAGTAAACGTAATAAATGCTACAAAATTGTAGTTAGGTGTAGTTTTCTTTCGAAGCAATATTTTACCCATTTACATGTATCAATACATTGTCAAATACGGTATGAATGTGTGGGTGATTGAGTAGTAATTCTAGTTTTCAGTTGTGAATTCTAAAGTTTAATGCAAAATATTTATCTTTGTTATGTGTGTGTTTAATCGGAAAATGTGTTTACATATGAGTCATGACCTAGGTCATGAAGGTGACTAATCTGTGATTAATTCAAATCGACTCTGAAAGACAAGCCGAAGCAACGGAATTAAACTAGAGATGATAAAAGATTTCTCAAAAATTTCAAAAGCTCCGATTTATGGAAGATACGCACATCTTCTTGATTTTTTCCCTGGCTAACTCAAACATGTGTTTGGTTCACTTCATAAGAGTCAGTGAATGGATGAAAATTTTTTAATGAACAGAAACAACAAATAAAACAATTAACTTAGCACTTCTCATCATCTGGGCTGGGTCGAGTAACTCCAACTTGTGTAGTTGCCTGGATCCAGGTCAGAGTGGTACGAGGGAACATGTGTATTACCATGAACAGTTCACATTCGATTCTCGAGCAATAGAATTGGGATATGAAGTACCTTTAGTACTCATTTGAATCTCTTTACTGTATTTCAATAACTATCCCGAACTTTTTCTATCGTTTCTATTTCCTCTCCTCCCTCTTTAATCTTCTTCTGTTTCACCATAGATCGTCCAATATATCTATATCATAAAAGCTTTTGTCCTCCATTATCTCCGAGATAATATAGTCCTATCAAAAGATTTTCTGATCCCATTATTATTATTATTATTATTATTATTATTATTATTATTATTATTATTATTATTATTATTATTATTATTATTATTATTATTATTATTTCTCTTCTGCTTTAATTCACTTTTCCTTTGACTTCCTCTATATTCCTTTCTCAGTCTTTCTCTAGTTTAAATTAAAACTGAAGAGAAGTCGGGTTGTCGCTATAGGCACAGTCAATAAGTTTTATCCGTTTTCTCTTCGGAAGTCCGATTTTGGATAACCATTAAAGGAATACATATAAATATTAGATTTAGCAAATGACTTAGTTTGTTTCTCGAACTGACTTATTTGATGGTTAAATATTTAGAGTTTCAAGATGGCAACAACTTAGAATGTCTTCTCAATCACGACGACCTTGTTCATTATCAACAAAATGGAACTGTTCAATTTTACGTCCTACGGTATGTCCACTATGCTAAAGGAGACGGTGATAATGAGAAATGAATGAAATGGTGGAATTAAGAAAGTGGGAGAAAACGGTAGAACCCCTAGAAAACCCACGCACAGGGTATTTGTCCACCACAAAGCTTATTTGGCTCCCGCTGGGATCGAACCAAGGACCCCATGCACCAGACGTGAACACTTTGCCACGGAGCCACCGTGGACCCCAACGTTATCAACAAGATAAGGCAAATAAATGAAAAAAAAGGAAAAATGGTAGTTTGACGTGAGATCCAAACAATATGTATCCCTCCCCGTTGGTCTAGTGGCTAGTACATGGGATTTAGGGTTTGATTCGCTGTGAGAGAACCTTGAAATTTACACAGATTACTTTGATTTCGATTCCACCTTAAACTATATATCCATGTCATATACAGCCTCGATGGTGAAATTGGCGCTAAATCACTGCACCCTACTTCCACTGGAATTTGAATCAAGAACTCTCACATCAGATCTTTATTTAAGAAGGGTTTTATGAAATTTATTCTATGTTCTCTTTAAACTTACCACATTTGTTGGTTGGTATAGTAATTTAGTATAATGTCTTTCGATAATTTAGAGTTTTCCTATTAAACATGTAATAATGTTTTTCTCCAAGAGAACATACAAACCCTTCCAAGAACGGATGATTGAAATTGAACTGGATAACTCACATTTAACTGTCGGTATTATATTTCCCATTCATTTTACCACAATGCCTTTCGATAGACTCTGCCTTCTACTACTTTCATTAAAACCACAAACCGCTATTCAGGCGTTCGTTGAAGCATGTTGGTAAACAGCAGAGAAAATTTTAGAAAACTATTGTTCATTGGGATTTCTCTCTATCGGTGGTTAGACTGATTTTGTTTACAATACAGTTTCTCAACATTTCATTCAAAAGGATTAGACAAAAATTTAAATCAGGCTCTAGTGAGTCTGCCGTTTTAACAAAAGATTATTCGAGCTTTCAAATATCTACTATATTCTGTTACATTTATATTTTATTCATAGCGGAAATTTCGAGTTAAAGAGGTTGAATGGTAGAATACTCAACTCTTGAAGGAAAGGTTATTTGTTCGATTACAGGCTGTTTCAGCTAGTAAAAGATAATGCCAAGGTCGTGAGTTTTTTAAAAGGGTTTCTCACGTTTCATTTCAGTATCTTTATTCCATTATGTTCTTCAGCATCATTCGTTCTTCGTTTATTTTTATTACGTGTTTTAGACTGTAGGAAACAACTAAGCAACTTTAAACCGAGGGATCGAATTAATCATAAAGTTATGCTGCACTTCTGATCGTCCAAAAATATTACTTGGTGTTTATCCTTAGTTGAACATTATATTGGATATAAATGAAACTGTTCTATAATCTACTATTCTTAAAATTTGAACTATCTTCTTCTTCTTTATACCACGATTCACAATAAAACGAAGTCCAAATGTAAGGCATATACCATGATCCACAACAAAACAAAGTTCAAAGATAAGGCTTATACCATGATTCACAACAAAACAAAGTTCAAAGATAAGGTTTATACCATGATTTACAACAAAACAAAGTTCAAAGATAAGGCTTATACCATGATTCACAACAAAACAAAGTCCAAAGATAAAACTTATACCAATCTCGATAGATTGCATTAAGCTAAAAATGTATATGGATAAGTGTATATCCTTATGCGTAGTTTTCGAGAAGATCGAGAAAAATAATTTTCTTTTTAAATCTAAAACTTGATGCTGTATAATAAACACGCCACCTATTATGAAACTGACCGTGAAATATAGTGTCATGAAGATTTTTGTTGACAGTTGCAAAACGGTAGTACAGAGAATGATTAATGAGATGAAGTTCAAAAATTAACAAAGTTATGTGCGAAGATAAATGATCATGCATTGTTTTCGAAAAAATCAAGAGAAACGTGTTTTATGCCACTGAAATCTATGTTTTTTGTTGCTGAATTGTGTATTCCTCTACAACACATTGAAATCAATCAACTTCTTGAATTACAAGAACATAAGAAGTTAAGTTTGCTACGGAAACACAATAATCGTCCGAATTTAATTACAGGAAAGCAAGAATTGAAGTTAATAACAGAAAACTTCATAAATTCGGTAATTATTTGAAAACAATTTAAACAAATTACGGTAAAAATTATTAATGTAATTGTACATATATTAAATGCATATTTTCAAAAAATCCTTCAACAAATTAAACTGGAAGTAAAACTAACAATATATTTTAAGTTAACATATTTCCTATTCATTTTTCAAATCAAAAATATTAAAATGCACATATAAAAAATGAAGCAAATTCTATTCAACCATAATGGTATATCAACTTTAAGTGAATTCAACTTTGGTCTCAAGAAATTAGTCATTGAAGTCACAATTAACTGAAAAGTTTAACCGCTCATATAACAAGCTGCAACGCTCAATGACATTCTCTGCACATTGAATGGAAAACTTCTTAATTAGAGTGTTTTGTCTTCGGTGATTGGCCAATTAACCATGTCATAAGATGGATGTCAATACAGTCTCTGTTGATTTAATAATGAGTTCATTATGATCCAAATTTGTGCGTTTAAGACAACAAAACACCATATATATATATATATATATATATATATATATATATATATATATATATATATATATATATATATATATATATATATATATATATATATATGTCTCAAATTGGATTTGTACTATTATTGAATTGGATTGAATTTGTATTATATGATCCTACGAGTCACATCGAGTCATTTCTGAAAAGAAAGCATGTCCAAGATGATGAAACGTACAATTCTGAGGTAAAGTCATGACCTCTGGAACAATCTGCGGAAAAGCGTGTGTCCATTGAAGTTCCTATGTAGAGAAGGACCAATATCTGTACCTAATTTCGTTTATCTTAATCAACGGTAAATAAGTCAGAGGAAATCTTTAATGAATCTCGTACGTATATAACATCTACATCTTACGTAATAGTGATAAAATCTTGGAATTTGTGTCAAAATAAATTAATGTAATTGAAGAGAAAATACAATGAAGTGTAGTGTTTGATTTCATGTTTCTTTTAACTAATTGCACGAATTGCCAGAAACGACTTTCTTTACAGAACTTATTAAACTTTAAACATAAACAGCTCGGGAGGCTTGGTCCTGTAATCAAGGTTCTCTTGCAGACCTGAACGGCCTTAATATCATTTAGCGAAATTAGTTATATACCAAAGTGCCACGAAAAACATTTTGAAATTGATCCCGGCTTTAATTCCCAGTGAGAGAGCACGAAAGTTTAATTTCACAATCATTCACTTTCATTAAGTACCCATGGGAAGCTGAACTTTAAAAAATAATTCCATTTCAGTATCTTCAAGTTACCCCTTTGTAGACTTGTTTATTTTTTAAATAAAAAGGGTGTTGTACCATACCCACTATTAAATATCAGAAAAGTTGATGACTGTAGCACAAACTATTCCAATTAAAATCAAAATTCATTTCCACGTACTGAAATTGAATTTCAATTGAAATTTAAACGTTAATAATAATAATAATAATAATAATAATAATAATAATAATAATAATAATAATAATAATAATAATAATAATAATAATAATAATAATAATAATATATTAAGACGTCGCTGCTGTCTTGTACAGTGCAGTCTACCGATTAGCAGCTGTCATTGGCGCTGATCGTATAACATTAATAATGATGTCATAGATCTGAAAGAATAAAAAAAAAAAAAGAAAGAAACTGGTAGGTATTGAGACATAATTATTATGTTTATCAAGCCAAAATCGCCACATCACAAAATCATAATAAAACTTATACCAACTGTTAGTCCTACGCTAGTTCTTGTTAGTGCTACAATCACAACGTTAATGTTCCTACTTAAAGAAGTTATTAACAAAGTAAAGTGGCGTTTCTGGCTTGACGCCAAACCAAAATTGCCAATTTTTCAAATAAACTTTGTAGGAAAAGAAAAGATTCTCAATCGTTAGTGCTACCAGTGCTACAAACACAACACAAGTGCTACAAGTGCTACAGTACAATCGTTAATGCTCCTACGTACTATAAGTTATTAGCAAATTAAAGTGGCGATTCTGGCTTGATGTCAAGCCCAAATCACAACTTTTACAAATAAGCTTTGAGGCAAACGAAAAGGCTCTTAATTGTTAGTGTTATCTTAGTGCTGGTTTGTGCTACAAATATAAAATTAGTGCTCCTACGTATGGAAAGTTACTAACAAATTAAAGTGACAATTCTAGCTTGACAGTTGACGTCAAGTCAAATTAGCCACTTTTGCAAATAATTTTTGTTAAGAAAAGAAAAGGTGTCAATCGTTAGTGCTACATTAGTGCTGATTAGCGCTATCAGCACAACGTTAGTGCTCCTACGTACGAAAAATTACTAACAATCTAAAGTGGTGGTTAAGCCAGACTCGGCATTTTTACAAATAAGAATTCTAGGAAACGAAAAGTATATCAATCGTTAGTACTACGTTAGTGCTCTAAGGTAAGGAAAGTTATTAACAAATTAAAGATCACAACTTTTATAAATAAGCTTTAGGAGAAACAAAGTAGGTGCCAATCGTTAGTGCTTCATTACTACTGTTTAGCTCTACATGCACAACATTAGTGCTTCTACATAGGGAAAGTTATTAAATCAATTAAAGGGGCGGTCGATCCAGAATGGCAAATTCTACAAATTATCTTTGCCGGAAACGAAAAGTGAGTTAATCGTTAGTGCTATTTAGCGCCGGTTAGTATTAAAAGCATATCGTTAATGCTTCTACGTACCGAAAGTTATTTTGATTTAAAATGATGATTTTAGCTTTACATGAAGCGAAAACTACCACTACCACAAATAAATTTTGCGAAAAACTAATTGGTTGAGTTTGGGAACCAAGTTTTTCTGATAGGTGTTAGTCAGTCCAAATGTTATAATGAGAAGTCATTGCTAAAACACGCTATATACAATGGATTTTGTTAATGATCTTTTCAGAATAAATCAGCTCAGAATTGTGAACCAGGCACATCGAGAATCATGGTCAATACACCGTGGAACATTGAGAGCTGCACTGACTTCTTATAACCATGGGCATCTCTAGCATGTTAAAATTTGGAGGGGGGGGGGGACGACTAGAATGCTAGTAGAGCCCAACTAAAGTTACGTCAAAATTATGAATAAACTGGAATCTACTTTACTAATGGCATCCGCTCTTTCTATCTTTAGCAACACAATTCATCATAATTTTCTTCCATCACTGGTAGACTACTTGCCGATAAAAAAAATAAATAAAAATAAGTTTATATATAATATGGTTTCTAGATAATTTCTTGACCTTGACATTCCTACCGGTGAATTCCTGCTCAGTGTTCTTAAACGCATTTTGCAGCAGTGTAGTTTTATAGTCCTCATATATTTCGATTGCTTAGCTAACAAAATCTTCATTCTCTGAAAGAAGTCTTACGATGATACTTGATTTGATTGCGATTTTTTTTATTTTCATTCTTCTGTATTTTTAATAAAGTCAAAAGGTATATTATCTACCTTTTTGTTCGTCATCTTCCTGTATGTTTTTGTCCAATGAGCCATCCTCAATTACTTCGTTTTAAGTTTTAATGTCTCAAATGAACAGTTTATTCTTGCTGTCATCCGGCTCCTCAATGTATTCTTTCCATTTTCCTCAAACTCAATTCGCTCATTAAACACCCATTTCTATCTTAGTTTCTATATTGTCATAGTAGTTGTCCCTTGCTGCTCTTCTACAATATTCATATAAAATTTATTCTCATATATAATATTCAAATTTCTCTATCTTTTAAAATTCTTCTTGTCACCTTCGCTCCTATTGTATATTTCCCTGTTTTTATAGATTTCCCTTGTTAATTCGCAGATAAACTTTCTATACATCCTTTCATTCCCTTCTCCAGTCTCCCTTCGTCATGGAAACCAATTGTTGCTGCTTAAGCAATGAGAAAAATTATGTGCCTGCAGCCAAGACTACTTTGACTACCAAAAATCGTAACTTAAAATAAAATCCTTTAACCCTTTTAAATTATGGCTTCTTTGAGGTATGTTGTAGGGACTTTCACTCAATCATCTATTGCGTCAAAACTACTTATCGTAGGATCATGGTTCATACACCGTTTTGTTTCTAGTAAAGCAGTGTTTCCAACTGCGTTCGTAAAATGTCTCGAAAGTGTACCAAATGAGGGGAATAGGGGAAAAAGGGATTTTCGTTTTAAAAAATCCCTTTTATATCGCGAATATCTCCCCTTTGGTATAGGATACGATCATGCTAATGCTATTTAAAAAAAACTTTGCTCTATGATGAAGAGAATGAGATACAAAGAGTGGCCCTGGGATGAATAGTTTTGATGCTACAGCCGATTTACATATTTTCCCTTGATAATACCTTTTTAGTGAATTTCCATACTATCATCATCATCATCAAGACTGTTCATTGTGGGAACATGAATTGTACCTCATTTTCTGTACCATGAACCAGTCTTTCAAACGGTATCCCTCGCATGTCTCTAGCATGTACCATAGTGGAGAAAATTTGCGAAAAGCGGATATTTTTGTCAAAAAATCTTTTTCCCCGATTTTGGGCCCTCCACTATGGTACATGCTAGAGACATGCGAGTGGTTCCGTTTGAAAGACTGGTTCATGCCAAAGAAAACGAGGTACGTATCATGACTTTAGAATAAATAGTGATAATACTGTAGATACTTTACTAAAGTAATTGACTAAAAATGTGTAAAAAATGGAAAAAATAAAGAAATCGAGATTTTTTGACACACGTCTGTTGACTCTAGCAACATGAGTCGTGCCTCATTTTCTTCAGCATAAGGCAGCCTTTCAAATGGTCCACTCAAATTTCGCTATTGTGTACCTGTGAAGAGAAAAATTGGGAAAAGGGATTTTTTTCTTTAAAAATCCCCCCTTTTCCATTTTGGACGAGGTTTTCCCGCTTCTGGTACACGATAGGGAAATTTGAGCGGCACATTTCGAAAACCTGTCTCATATCGAAACCAACGAGATGAAAACCATGATTCTAGGATAAATAGTAATGTGTCAGTGATTTTTTGAAAAAAACTTCTCAAATATATCCTTTTTTAAACCCATCGTCCATGTTTGTGACGTAACAGCCCCCAGACAGAGCACGCGAGGCTGCAAAATGCCCATAAAATATGTTCTATAATGCTTCCATATTTGAATGAATGCAAAAAACCCGGTCTAAAAAGCTTTACTAGATACTTATAAAGCAAATGCCGAAGGTCGACGCTATGGCACAGGCGTTGTGCCATCATAATTTAACCATTGTATAGAAAATAGTCTTATACAATGGTTAAAAGTGACACACGTCAAGCGGACAATCTAATGTTTAAGAACAGACATAACTTTAATTTGTTCTGCCTTTTTACTTCTTCCATATAGATGTAAATACTTTCTGCATTGATCCATTTATCTCGTACTCAAAATATTTGGGGGGGACGCGTCCCCCCTGTCCCCGCCGCCAGAGACGCCTGTGCTTATAGCCAGACATTACTCACAAGTAGCATGTTGACCTAACTTCTGGCCCACTTTTCCCCCCACCCCCTAACTAACAAAAACTATGAAGCCACCACTGACCATTGTACTTTAACACAGAAGGATAGCATAAAGCCCCCTAACTAACAAAAACTATGAAGCCGCCACTGTGCACTTTAACACAGAGGGATAACCCAAAGTGAGATTGAATATGCTTTTATGACATTTAAAATCATAAAAACTTACACCTAAACTTACATCTAAAACTTACATCTAAAAACTTACAATCTAAAACTATTTCTCTTCTATCTTATAGTGTCCCCATGGTAGAGTATCTATCCCATTCTTTAAAACACATCTCTTATCATCCACACAACTTAAAGCTAGCTTATTTACTTCTATACTGTACAAATCGTGCTTATAACTTCTAATCAAGTTCATCTTCTTATAATATTCTTTTTGGCTAATCAAACAGTCCTTATATTCGTTAAATGTGAGTTCTTTATACACAACACTCTTCTTAACACCTTTAGCTTTCTTACAACACTTTTCTTTATCGAACTTACCTTTAAAGTCTTTATCTGTTAAATCTATTTGAGGTGCTTTTATACTGTACATCTTACTTCTTAAACCCACAAACTCTTCTATGATTGTGCCTTTAATCTCATCCTTCATCTTACCAAGTATTTTCTTATTGATTTGCGGTATCTTATATTTGTTATCTTTAGGGTAGTCACTGGTATCGAAGTAATCAATGTAGTTTTTCATGTCCTCGTACACATCTTCTGTTTGAATATGGTATATATAGCTATCAGTATCTGTATAACATACTTCTATTTTGTCTTGGTATTTTGGTTTCATCACATTGTAATGGAAGTCGTACATTAAATATTTGGATAGATCTAAGATACTCATTCCAACATATATTGGTTTATTGAAAGTTAATTTTGTTTTATTCATTATGATCGCACATAGATTCTCAGTATAAATAATTCTATCTTTAAAATTTGGTTTAGCAATTAGTTTTTCCACTCTTGTTGGATCACATTCTATTTTTATAGGTTTACATCTCTTTCTAATATTTTCCATAGTCTTTCCAAAAACTGAATTGTTCATGAGCTTATAGAAGTCTTTTTCAAAGTCATTTGTTGCTCTAGTTCTCATCTGCGTGTTTAAATCAATATATTTCTTTAACCAATCTGATTGTTCGAACTCTATTACTCGGTGTATCTTGTTAAGTTTTAATCCAAGTGAAAGACATTGTTTTAGGTTTCGATAGTGAATTACATATTTTTCTTTGTCATATAGGGTTGTTAAGAGTTTTGATTGTTTTGAACCAGGTGGACACATGTTTTGAGGTGCTAATGGGTAGTCTTTGTGATAGTCATGCAATTCTTTAGGATATTCAAGATCAACTTCTAATATGTAACCAGTATCAGAATCATCAGGTATGTTTGTGAAATCTATTTCTCTTATCTCATCTTCACTTAACCATCTGAATCCCTTATACGGCATATATTGACTCATTGCCCACCCATACAAGTTATTGGCATCTAGATACATTAAGTAAGAATCTTCTTTATTCTTATTGTAATCTTCCATATACTTATTGTTTGCTTTCACATATCTTTTTGAGCATTGACTAATCCCACCTCTTATACCTTTCTCTACCATTAATACCATATCGTAATCAGTTAATAACTCTAGTTTTATAGTTGTCATCTTTAACATTGCATCCCAAGCTAAACCTGGTGCTGTCATATACCAAGCTGGATCGAGACCATAAGCTTTAAGACATGTTTCTCTAAAGTTCTCAAACACATCTGCTAATAACAACACATCGGTTTTTAGATATAAGTCATGGTATTGTCCGAGATTCTTAATTTTAAATGTTTTCCACACTTTCTTTGCATGCTTATAATCCTCATCGCTTATATGTGTGTTGTTAAGCTTGTTGTAGAATGCTTCCTTTGGTGGTAATTTTCTTTCTCTAAACCTATCCCAATTGTTAACATAATCGTACGGATAAACACCTTTTCTTGTTACAAGGTTAAATTGTTCTTCATCAGGATAGAAGTGTTGTGTGTGCACCATTTGTTCTCTCGTTAGGTTTGATGATAATTTGTCTAAACTACATGCCATAAATCTAAATGAATCTACGAATTTTAATTTAATAGTTCCAACTTTTTTACTGAATGATATGTAGCGTTGCTCGTTATTAGGTATTAATTCTATTGGTTCTTTATTACATCCTAGCTCTTTTATAAACAAGTGAGAGTCATATCCAGATAAGTTATGTATAATCACTGGTACGAACTTAGGCATTTTAACTTTTAAGTTACAGTTGTTACATAATGCAGCTACAAACTCTCCTGTTATATGATCGTGATGTTTAACTTTATGGTTTTCTGGCGTATATTTTACTTTACAGTAAGAGCAGGATTCGGATTTGTTGAACTCTTTTCTCTGACTTTTTGTTAATGGTAATTCGTTGTTTTCTTTATATATGTTCGAAATTTGTTTGGCTTCTTTCTTTAACATTCTTATGAACTTCTTAGCTGCATCTTTACCTCTATACACAACAGGATTTGTTTTACTTCCATCACTTTTTACAATATAGTAACAGAACCCAGATGGTTTGTGCTGCTGATATTTTTTAGTATATGATTCATCTTCCGGATAACATTGTTTACATCCCATAACCTTATGTAGCAGACATTCAAAATCAGCGTAAATCGTAAATGGCAACTTCATCGTAAATTGATAGTTTTTAAATTCAACGTATGTATCTTTCGGTGGCATTTCTATCTTAACAGCTTCGTGAGTGGAACAATCTTTTTCGTGTTTATCTAATGCACATTGTGAGTAAAAATATAACAAGCATCTATCACATAAGTATTTTCGAGCTCTCCATTTAGTTATTTGGCTGCTTACTAATCTACTTAGATCTTTAATCCAACAATAGTGTGTTTTAACTTGGTCTTCATTTTGTTCTTTTACATATAATAAATTCACATGGATGTCTTTCTTGTTTTTAGTATGATATAAAACGTATATTGTATATTTTCTATCATCACTATATGTATAAACGTTAAATGATATATTGAGCCGTCTTTCAATTTTTGGGATGTCACTTAGTTTTACAGGAAAATGAATATCTTTTAATATTGTTTCTAAGTCTTTAACAACTTGCTTGTACTTTGGTGGTCGTTGTGGATGTTTCTCAACAGGATGCAATGCAGAGGCAATTGAATACAAGAAACATTTTTCATCTTTGTTCTTTACATTGATAACAGCTTTTTTCTTTTTAATTTCATTTGGTAGTTCTATGTATGATGATCCTCTATATGGCGCATATTTATTAAGAGCTAACTCTAAGTAGTTTATATTTGTAAGAGCCCATCCAGAACCTCTAGCTTGGAACTCATCCATTCTTGCTCGTAATATTTGTTTAGCATCACTTAAGAATTCTTTTAGATTGGTTGATTGGAATACCTCTTTGTTATTAATGTTGAAGTAAATGTCTTGAATCTCTTTACCTTTCTTATATTGACAGCTTATTAGGAGATTAGCCTTTAACGATCCATGTTTTTGTAAGCTGATGTTCAATCTATTTATTAAAGCTTTCGATGTTGAGGTGATATATTGCTCTAGAGGATCATGTTCTTTGTAATCTGTTGTAAATCTCCATGTTTCTAATCTTGATTTGAATGCTGTGCTTTTAAGTTTTACATTGATTGGTACTGATTCAACTTTGATTCTTGGTTCTTCAATTACTTCTTGTTTAAATGGGAATATATCTCTAATCTGTCTCCTGCTTTGTTCATCGTCATATTGTTTAAGAAGGTCTATCAGTTCTGCTTTTCTTAATCGGGAATATCTTCTGATTCCCCTCTCTTTACATTGGCGCCTTAACTCTACTACGGTAAATTTACTATAATTATTCATCCTATTTATTATATAGAAAATCTTTATTACTCTTCAATTTTTATCTTCACCGGGTTATTTCAGTTCATTTTCATTTATCCTAGTACAACGCTTAACATTGTACACCCCTGCCATTGTCTACATATTACGCGTTGTATTAGAACACGGCTTTCATGGGATTAACCCATCAAAGTCACATATACACATTTAAAACTGAATCATTTTTGTAAGCTTACTCATCATCATCATCATCATAATCATCACTACCATATTTATATTCATCATCACTACTCAAATCAGATGTTTTTTGTTGCATTACTAATAACTCTTTTTCCTTTAACAGTATTTGCTTCTCTAGTAGTGTTGCTAAGAGTTTAAGATCATGATGAATTAGTTCAAGTCTATCATGTAATAAATCAAAATCTTTCTCCATATTTGTTATATAGAAAACCAACAAAAATGAAATAAATTTAAAAATCTAAGAATAAAAACAAACATGACTAGTGCTAAGGAAATATTATCTTACAAACCTATATTTGATTGTGTATGTAAATATTTAGATATTGGTGGTTACAATGATAAGGACAAAATAAATTTTAGCGTGTCCATAGGTATGTTAGATCATTTGTTCAAGAAAGCCACTAAAGAAAAGAACTCATTTCTCATACAAAACATTCTCTATGCAAACGTTATGGACTTATCCGATGAGATATTAGATTCACTAACTAATGAGCAATGGTTATCTATAGGCTACGATGATTATGAGGAGGAATATAACTATGATCACATTACAGAAGATTTCATACGCAAATATCTGTCGAAAGTTAATTTGAGTGAAATATGTTTATGGAAAGAGTTATCGGAAGAGTTTATAAGAGAATTCACTGATAAAGTTGATTGGGAGATTATTTCAGGAAGCCAAGACTTATCAGAAGACTTTATAAGAGAATTTGCAGATAGAGTTGATTGGAAAGAAGTATCGTATCATCAAAAGCTATCTGAAGAATTTATTAATGAGTTTATAGATAAAGTTGATTTTGATGCTATATCTTACAAAAACGAACTCTCTGAAGCCTTTATACGAGAACATGCAGACAGAGTTAATTGGTGGTACATATCTGGAACTCGTCAATTATCAGAAAACCTTATAAGAGATTACGCTGACAAAGTAGATTGGGAAATGATTTCAATGTCTCAAAATTTAACAGAAGAATTTATTGCAGAGTTCAAAGACAGAGTTCATTGGTATAACATTTCAACTTATCAAGACCTCTCTGTAGATTTTATATATATATTTAGACATTACGTAGATTGGAGAGCCATAATAAGAAAATATCATAATAATCCTGATTTAGGTAGTATGTTGAATTTAGCATTCGATGTTATAACAGATGGTTTGTTTAACGCTTGAAATTGTACTTTGATGGATTAAACCATAAAAGTCGTAACCTATCATACAAGCAATCTATACTGTTAATCAATTCTTCTGATAGGGGGTGTCCAAAACTCATACCCCTTACCTTTACAAATCTCTTATACTCAAAAACAAATCAACAACAAACTCATCGTCGTATTCTCCTTCAATATCCACGTGACAACCATACGAAACAACACAGCTGTATTTTTCTTTGACTTTGTTTAGGAGGTTGACTGAGTTTGGATCTTTAGTTTCTGATAACACTGACATTCTTGGGTACTTTTCTTTAAGGCACTGAAGTCTTGCTTTGATGTTTCGCTGCTGAACCCTTCCAACCCAATATTTGTATGACTCGTAACGCCTAACCTGATCGTGTTTGTCTGTGTCGTACTTGTCTACTATGTCTTGAAGCTGACCAACTGTGAGGTTCTTTTTAATAATAACAAGCTTGTGTACTTTCCCTGGATCTTCTGTATGTTCAGCTGCTATATCTCTAAGTCTTGTGTTTTCTATTTTTAAATCGTTCATTTGCTGTTCTATCTCCTCTACTCTTCTTTGCAACTCTTCTTGATCTTCTCTATATTGTCTAAAGTCTTTTGTGTAATAGTCGATAATGATTTGATTGCATTTAAGGTAAAACTCAGGAGAAACCCATCGAGATATATCCAAAATCAACTCTTTACATACATATGTTCCTCTTATTTCGCTCCATGTTTCACCTTTACCTCCTGTTATTGTTTTAATAATTTGATCTCCTATTGATAGAGTAGATAAAATGTACTCTATCAGTTCTTTAGAATCTTTATTTTTAAGCCAGTTGTCAAACCTCTTACCACCACTCTGACACAGTTTAGTAGCATTGAAGTATCCAGTGTTCTTATCTATAATCAGTTTAAAGTCACCAAAAATTCCATACCAATACTGATCCTTGATCTGCTCGTAACAAATATCGTTTAAACTAAAAGAACTATCCATAGTATCCATATTTATTATATAGAAAATCATTATTTTTAACTTCATTTTCGTTACCAGCTAGTTTTTACTGTGTAAGATGAGTTTCTGAAGTGGCCGGAATCCCGGCCATTTCGAAGTTTGTTGTGTTGTTAATTTTCGGTAATTTCATCGGACCGAATTCGGTCCCTGGAAATGGGGGTAGCGTTTCGATACCCTTATCTCATTTAAACATTTATATTTACACTACACTAAGGAATATATGAGACTTGTTAATGAAGATTGTATGAGGATGTACACTTGACAATGTCCTGGAAAACGGGACCTTGATTTGTTTGTATGTAACTTTGTTTTGGAGCGACTCCCAGAGTTAGTTCTGGGGGTCGGTTATTTTTTGATAATTTTTAGACCCAGCATACCGGTTCTGGAAATGTATGTTATGGGGGTATCGTTTCGTTACCCCCTTATCTCATTCGAACTATCCTTTTATGGCATAATAACCATAAAAGACAAACATCTATATTTACACTACAACATTACTCTTATCTATCCAACTATTATGTGAATCATCAAACCCTAGCCATTTGACATATACTTTATCACCTTTCTTTCTCAACACCTTTTCTACCAAGTATTCATCTTTATGCCTCGTCTTTAATAGTTCTGGTTCGTAAAATCTACCTTGCACATCCTCTTCTTCTAAATCTTTAATTCTATATGTAGGCGGATTAGATGGAATAACTTCACTAATAACAAATACTTCTGTTGACCAATTAGGCGTATATCCTTTCTCAAATAACCCTTTCGACTTACTTATACGAACATGATCACCTAACTTGTATTTGGGCTTAACACGCTTATATTCTTTTTGATACACTTTCTCCAATATTACTCGCTCATTCTTTTTGCTAACTTCTATAGGTTTTAAACCAATTGTTCTATGAATTTGATGATTATACTCTTTAACCAGTGTTGGTAATATCTCTATCCATTTGTAGTTCCCTTGTGTTGTGAACCTTTTCCACATGTTCTGCTTAAGCGTTCTATTGAATCTTTCAACCACAGAAGCTTTCTTACCACTATAGGTTGAGTAGTGATTAATCTTATTTTCCTCCATCAACTTCTTAAACTCTTTATTGTAAAACTCTTTACCTTGATCAGTTTGTAAGTTGCTAGGTTTTCTCGTTCTTAATATGTATTCGAATGCTTCTGTAACATTCTTCCCACTCTTATCTTTAACAGGAACAGCAAACGCATATTTCGAGAACACATCTATAATCGTTAGCAAATACTTATAACCTTTATTGATTTTGGAAACGCCTTTTAATACTCCGCTATCCATTTCTACAAGATCAGCCTGCCAAAGATCATCGATACCTTTTATAACTACACTTAATCTGTCAAAGTTTTTTCTAGATGGTTTGTGAATTTCTTCTACAATGTCTTCTCTAACACCTTTACCTTCTTCTAGTCAATCAGGTTTTTTAACGAATTGAGTTTTAGTAACACCACATACAGAACAAATACCTTTCTTTAGATATCTTCCATTCTTTGTTTGTTCAATTCTAATAGTATCTTTCTTCGTATCTGTCACTTTCTTACACTTAACACAATACATCCTGTTTATTATATAGAAAATCAATAACTACCGTTGTTTAATATTATGCTTTCAACATTCTCACCATCATCATCACTATCTTCGTCTTCTCTTTCTACATGCATAAGAAGCAATAGTAATTTACCATGTTTGAGACCAGAATCTTTAGAAGGCCTAACTGCTAATAGATCATTTGTATTAAAGTGCAATGGAAAAGTTTCAACTAGAGAATCATTTAAATATAGATCTATATAATACGTATTGTAAGATGACTCTATGTGCATTAACCTACCTTTATAAAGAAATTTGTATGCGATAGATAGATTATGTATTAAAAAGAACGGAGTTTCAACATTTTCTGATATCAATCGACTATGAAGCTCTATAACATAACTCCGTTTGATGAAGTTAAGCTCTTCTTTCAACATAGCAATGTCTTTTCTCACAACTGCATTATCTAACTCTGATGTCATTTTAACATTACCAAAGATATCCATATTTATTATATAGCAAACGTCTTTAGGAAAGCTCTCTCTCTATATACATTACAACAAACAATAATTGTCCTTCTTCCATAGCAGAATTTTTATTTGGTTTAATCGTAATTATATCGTTCTTCTTAAAGTCAAAAGGTATCTCTTTAACCAAAGTATCACCCAAATATATATCTAAAAAGTATTTATCCAAACTTAAGTCCATGTGCATTATTTTCCCATTATAGAGAAATTTGTAACCATTAGAGAGATTAAATATTCTAAAGATTGGCTCCTTAACGTTTTTAGCTCTTAATCGATATAGTAGAGGCATGGTTTCTTTCTGCATAACCAATCTAGTGGTATCCATTCTAATCTTTTGAAAATCTTCTTTCTTGATGTATGTGTCTTGTAACGTTTCTAATGCATCTTCAAATCGTTTTCTATCGTTCTCTAATTGGGTTTCTATTGACCTGAGTTGACTTATGCTAACAATATCATTTAAATTCTCCAACAATTTTAATTTTTCTTCACTAATATCAACATCGCCTTTTCTATCTTTAACATTACCAAATATATCTATACTCATTTATTATACAGAAAATGCCCATCCTAGTTTTTCAAAACATTTCTTTAACATCTCTATTTGTCTAGGTGAGCGTTTAAAATCAATATCAACATGAACATCGTGCTTTCTCAACAGATAGTGCAATACACATTTCAAGTTAATAAATAATGCTCTTTCCGGATACAGTTCTTTAAAGACCTCGTGTAAGTTTTCGAACTCATTTACAAGTGTTTCCTCCATATGCTGTAATTTTAATGGTTTTTGATCGGTTAGGTGATAGTGTATTAAATAGACATCGTCATAATATTTTGTGTATTTGTTTTTCTTTAGTACTTCTAAAACATCTTTTGTTGATATTAAATCTCTTGGTATATCTCTAAGCTCATCATTTAACACCTTGAGCACCTCTTCGGGAATAATTCTATCCTGTAAAGCTTGCAAACGAGATAACTGTAACTTAAATCTTTTTGTAGTATCGTACCATGGTTTTCTCGCACAAGCAGCTCTCATTCCTTCATTAGTATCGTAAACCCAACCACTCTCTACAGAACAATCATCACAAATGTAACCTTTTGTTAACGACTTACTACCACAATTACTGCACTCTAATGGTCTAGAGCTATAATTCGACAACAAGTCCTTTAAGGTAATTATTGGACGTAACTTTTCCAACTCTTCTTCTGTGTACAAAAATTTTGGTATTAGCATTTTCCACAAATCAATAACTGTATATACGTTGTTTCTATCTCTTAAGTCTAACTCGCTAACATACTCAAAATACTGATAAAAATTATAACTATCTAGTGAATCTAGTTCATCCTCATGCTTCTCAAAATAATCTAAAAATCTATTGTGTATAGCTTCCATATTTATCTTAAAGCAAAACTTTTATGGATACAAACCATAAAAGCACTTATTCATTTTTAATCATATACATAACGTCGCTAAAAGAATACCCTTGATTTAAAAGATTTAAAACCTTAACACAAAGATGACCACATATAACTGAGTTAAAGTCTTGTATTCGTTCGTCATTGTAAAAGAAGTTTTCGGTACCAAGATATTGTACTAGTTGTTTAGGAGGAACACCACCATAAGAATCGAACACATACTTTGTGTTGTTATCTTTCCAATAGCATATCCAATGAGTACCAATGTTTTCTGATTTATCAAGGTTAACTACGCCACACTCATTTACATAAGGTTTTTGTGGAAGTTCATCACTCATAAATACACCTCTAAATCGTTTTATCTTTAGTTCTTTAACCAACCTCTCTATATCGAAGTTGGTCAATGGTTTTAGTTTTTTGACTTCTTTGGTTTACCTGCCCCTTGCTTTCCTTCCATAGCCATATTGTGTCTTTTTTGTTCTTCAAGTTCTTGTTTATTCTTCTTAGCATCCAGTACAGTTTTAGTAATCGCTGCTGCACCACCTGCTAATGAACCAACTGCTCCTAAAGCTGCTAGAATGGCTGGAATTGTAAAAATAAAACCGCCAATATGCTCTTTCTTAATCTTTTTCATTTGTGCAGTAGTTAAAGTTAAATCCATTCCTTTACCTTCTTTAATTTTCTTAGCTTTATCGTTAAGTTGTTTCTTTGTTAATACATGATCAATATTTAGATCCTTTAGTTCGTTATAAGGAACACTAAACATACAACCTTTAATAGAACACATCTTCCTATTTATCTAAGAGAAAATCTTGGTTTGTAAAAGTACAGTTGTTGTAGCTCCACCAAAATCAATTAAGGAATCATTCTCATCTGTTATCCTTATCTCAAAATTGTCAACCTTGTCTTTGGATATAGGGAAAAATAATGGATAAGTGGGCTCGTAAATAATACTATGTTTGAACTCAGCATCTGTTTTGAATGATGCTATAATTCCTGTTTCTCTATGTGTGTATTCTGTATCTTTAACAAACATGCCATCTGCTATATTACAGTGAACATTTATAGTATCAAACGGATGAAACTTTGGCAACTTACTTCCAATATGTGTTTTGTTCTTTTCTAAAACTTCAAAAACATTAAACCCGAGGACAGTGCCTATACTCCCAATTGTAACATCATTACTATCAGTTTCAATTTTGACTCTATTTCTTAAATGATCTTCTGATAATGTTATGTTGATGGATTGAGATTTTAAATATTCATTAAGACTGTTTAAGCTGTATTGCCCTTCTGGTATAAAAACTTGTCTATCACCATATGAGAAACTGTTTTTTTCTGTTGTTATGTTTGGAGTTAGATATGTACTGTAAAACCCAACTAGTCCTATACTTAAATAGTTGCTCTTGTTGTCTAATTCGTAATAGAGTTTCTTCTTTAAAACAGAAGTATCACTCGTTAGCTTAAATACCTTAGCCATTTATTATATAATAAATGAATGAGTTTGATTTACCTAGAGATATTCCAAGAGAGAAAGTAATCAAGTTAATAGAAGATGTCATTCGAAAGTTAGAATGCAGTTTAAAGAAGAAAAAGAGAAAACTACGAATTGTTAAATATGCATACTACACTTTGATCACGTTGTCGGTTATTCTTTCTGCAACAACTGGGTTTATTAATATTTTTATACCTGTAACAATTTACTCAATATTAACAACATCTCTTGCAACTGGAAGTGCTATAATAACAGGTTTGTCTTCGAAGTTAAACATAAGCAAAAGAAAAGACGAATATAAAACCATTGTCACTTGTATTAACTCATTTAAAGAACAGTTAGAGATGATAATAACATTGAATGGGGAAATGGATGGTGAATATATAAAAGATACGTTGCTTAAGATTAGAGAACAACTTAAAGATATAAGATCATAAGATTTGCCCCGCTGTATTCGGAGGTCCAAAATGTTCTTAAAGGGTGAGCAAAACGCTCACCCTACAGTTCATCCTCAAACTGTTTGAAAGGGGGCCAGTGCTGGTGGCCCCTGATTTTCTCTATAATAAATGAGTAAGAAAACTATTAATTGGGATGTAAAAGAGATGATAAAAGAAACAACAGCTAAGAAAAGAAATGGAGAGCTTATACCTGATGATGTTCGTTGTCTTATCGTGGGTCCCTCGGCGTGTGGAAAAACGTTTTTGCTATTTAACTTCTTATTACAGCCAGGTTGGTTAAACAATAATTACTTCTACATATATTCTAAAAGCATGAATCAGCCAAAGTATGAGCAGTTAAAAGATCGATTTGAAAAGGCAGAACTAAAGTTTAAGAAGCAAATAGCAACGTTCTTAAGCGGTAATGATTCTATTGTACCTATTGATGAATGTGAAAAATACTCTGTTGTTGTGTTTGACGATTACATTTTGGAGAATCAAGATACTGTTAGAAATTACTTTACAAGAGGTAGGCATAGACATTTAGACTGTTTCTATCTTGCACAAACATATTCAAAAGTACCTAAACAGCTTATAAGAGATAACGTCAACTTCCTATGCATATTCAGACAAGATGATACTAATCTTAAACATGTGTATAATGAGTTTGTTGGGGGAGATATGTCTTATGATAAATTTAAAGAGATATGTTCAAAATGTTGGCAAGAAGATTATGGTTTCATAGTAATTGATATGACAAGGAAGGTAAACAATGGTAAGTATAGGAACAAGATAAAACACTTCTTAAACGTTTGATGTTTATTGACGTTTTACGTTTTAACGTTTGACGTTCTTTGACGTTTATTGACGTTTATTGACGTTCTTTGACGTTCATTGACGTTTGTTCTTTGACGTTCATTGACGTTTGTTCGTTTGCTATACAATAAATGGATGAGAAAGAAATTGATAAGAATATTAAGCTGAAGGAGTTCTTGATAAAGGGCTTCAAATCTTGGAAGAAAGAAAGAGCAGGTATATACGATAAATTTAAGACACAAGAGCAACCTGTAATCGATGCTATTCAAAACTTAGGAAGTGAGATCAAAGAAGTAGCAGAACAAAATAAAAATCTAATAACTGAACTTGTTCCGGTTGCACATAAGACGGTCTCAATAGATCCCAGTCTACTAGAAACACCTAAAAAGATAACTTACGATAGTTCTCCAAGTAGTAGTGATACACCTATAACGGGAGAAATAAAACAAATGAGAAAACAAATTAAAGACAAAGTGGAAGGAGTAGAACCTTTAACAACAGCACAGTCATTTGGTAAGATTGCAACGAAATATTATAGTAAAAGAAATGATACTGTGTTTGGAATAAGAACTGTAGAAGAAGATGGAAAAATAATAAATAAGATAGGAAATTTGGAAGTTAAAGTGAATGGTGATGATTTGATAATTAATGGTAAAACTTATAAAGGAACAGAAGGTCTATGGGAATTGTTAACGACGAATACTAATAAAACCATTGAAGATTATGATGATGATGATTTTGAACAGTACAAGGAAATAATAATAGACTCAGACGCTGCCTTCCAAAAATATAATCGAGATAAAAAGGTAGCATCTAGTAGAGGTTCAAAGTACATTAATATTATCAAACCTATTTGGGATAATTATATTAAACCAACTTTACCTCCAACTCCTAAAAAGAACACGACACCTAAGAGGACTGGTGAAGGAATTAAACAATATACAGAGATACCTAAAGAATATATATGGATGGATGATGTGAGAAAGTTAATTGATCGGTTAATAGTTATAGATGGAGAAGAAAGGGCTGGAAATCATAACTTTTACAATGAGAAAGTAGGTATGGTGAGTATGATTAATAATAAGCTTTCGCAATTTATTCCTAATGATCCGAAAGGCATAGGTTATTTGATTAAGATCTTAAATACATTACCCCCACGATTCTGGAATGATAAGAAGCTTGGAAAAGGATTAGTAAATGATTTGATTAATAAACTCCCATTTGAATTACATATTCCAGGTTTCAGATTTTGCGGGCCTGGGACTAAGCTTCAAGAAAGGTTAGAGAGAGGTGATGAAGGTATTAACCCATTAGATGAAGCTTGTAAAGAACACGATATATACTACAGAGACAATAAAGATACAGAGTCGAGACATATTGCAGATAAAGAACTGGAAACTAAAGCATGGAAAAGAGCATTTAGTAGTGATGCGCCAATTGGTGAACGATTAGCTGCTTTTGGGGTTGGTACTGCTATGAATGCTAAGGTTAAGTTAGGATGGGGATTATAAGTATTTAATTGTTATTATGTATGATTCTTTTATGGGATATACCCATCAAAGCGCTGTTTCAAGATTTTCTTTATAATAAATGGATAGTGTTGAAAGCTACGAGTTACAGAGTTTTAAAGCTAACACAAGAACATTTAATAATTTGAATGAAGCTAACAAAGATATTGAGTTCGATTTTAACGTGGGGGATGGTTTCATACATCCACACAAAGCAGATTGTCATATGACTTTTGAGGTTGTTGGTGCATCAGTTGGAGGAACATTTGGTGCAAACGATACTATAAAACTTGTAGATAACTTCTTCCCATTCTTCTTTTCTCAAATTGAGGTTAGAAAGCATGGTGTTGTTATAGATAAAATCGAACTACCTGGAATTACATCTACAGCTGTCGGAACATTAAAGATTTCCAAGCCTGAAGTTGAATATTTAAAACAAGCAGGATTTGAAACAGATGATAAACTTGGTCTAAGAAAGGACTTTAGCGTTTTGTATCCATTAAGATTAATTCCAGGCTTCTTAAGTGATTATAAAGAGGTTATGTGGAAAGGTGGATTGAGAATAACATTTACAAAAGCTAACAACAATAACGATGTTTTGTACAAATGGACTGGATCGGGAGCAGCTCCTCATGATGGAAAAATAACAATAAAAAGTATGGAGATAAGAATGCCTATTGTTGAATACGAATCTAATTACGAAAACAAGTTAAAGTTGAATATTCTTAAAGAACCAAAAATCATGTTTTCATTCCATACTTATCAGTGTGTTCAAAAGACTGTTGCAGGTTCTTTCTTAGAGTTTGATGTTACTACGCAATTTAATTCTAGACAATTTGATATGCCTGATTTCGTAGTTGTAATGTTCCAAACTGATAGAAGTGGCAAACAAACAGCAGATGCAAGTAAGTTTGATCATTGTAAGGTAAAGAATATCTATCTTAAGAATGGGAGAAATGAGGTATTTCCAAAAGAATCAAGAAACTTAGATATTGCTAACAAGGATTATTTCAAGATGTACGAAGATTATACTGCGTTTAAGAGAATAACATGTGGCAACACCGAAATGTACTATGACCCTAAAGAGTTTATAGATAACAGGCCAATGTATGTGATTAATTGCAGTAAGAGGAAGAATGTATCAGTAAACGAAAGAACAAACATAAAGATTGTTGTAGACTTTGCAGAAACTGTGACTGCTGATACTATTTGTTATGCGATTTTAATTGGACGAAAGAACTTTACATATGATCCAAAGAATGAAAAAGTAGTAGAAGAGTTTTAGTTAGTTAGCAAAATATCAACGGACATAAGGGTATCGAAAAGATACCCTCAAACTGTTTTATGGAAGTTTTTCCATCAAACGAAATTGACGAAAATGATTAAATATTTTTGATTTTCTATATAATAAATACGATGGCGAGTCACATTGAACTTTTAAACAAGCTTGGAAGTCTTGAGCAAAAACAAGTTATTGGATTAAGAGAATTAGAATTAAATACAGAATATAAGATTGTGAAAATAGAAAAGATTAAAACTAAGTTTGGGAAGAGCATTTTAGTTGAATGTGAAGAGTTTAAGATATTTCTTCCACCTAGATTTACAAAACACTTAACAGATAAAATGATTGATGAGATCGTTAAAGATGGAATAAAAATCAAATACACTGGTCTAAAAGAAAACTATCCAACTGTTGAGTTCTGTATGTAAATCCAAAAATGAATGAAAATGAACAAAAATATGTTGTCAGAACCAAAAAATGGAGTGTTTAGAAATGGATCCTCAAAAAAAGTTCATTCTTACTAATAACTTTAATGTAATTGTGAAAAATGTGCAAACCGAAGTTCAAGTGGTTTTTGACATTAACGGCTGTCTATTCAGTTTGAATTACGATCAGTGGACAGAGTTTAAGAAGTCATTGTTTCCTATTGAGAACGAGGTTAACAGAAGATTCCATTATCAATATCCGAACTTGTAATTTTAAGTATGTTCTAAGTGTTTTATGGTGATAAAGCCATAAAACTAAGACCTTTGGATATACACAATGCATAAGGAGAAGCAGTACTTTTGAATGTCATTCGAATTTTAAAGATACATGTATAAATAAGAGATTTATTTGAGTTTTTGTAATTATATCCTTAGAGTTATGCAACTTATAAGACATTCGATAGATAGGAAATTTATTTGTCTATTGACTGCCGTTTGAATTTTGAAAATCGGTTAATAAACAACGGAGATATAACAAATTCGGAATAGTATCCTTAGAGGTATGCAACCCACAATACAGTCAAAAGATGGCAAATTTATTTCTCTGTCGAATATCGTTTGAATTTCAAAAATCGGTTAATATTCGGTGAAGTTACAGAGAATTTTAGAAAAAATCAAAATTTCGGGAACTTTTTACGGGTTTATTTTTGAGTTTTCGGAAAAATGTTATTCTTTAAAAAAGTCTTAGAATTTTATGTAGATTATGCTAGTATTTTTTATTTTTCAAATTTATGAATTTTATTTTTTGCAGTGTATACCAACTCATAATTTTTTATCAGAAATTTGCCAACTTTTTTATTTGATGAGTTAGCACATTATAACTATGGGGACGTAAGACTACCCTATTAAAAATATTTTGGGTAAACACTATAATATTGGGCAAGTGAGTTGGCAACACTGACATTTTTTTCTTTTTTGAACATTGATGTTTGCTAGCTAGGTGGACATTCTAAGAAGTTACTCAGCTACTCAGTAGATAGCGCTGTATATCATGTAGTTTATCACTTTGCTAATAGATGGCGTTGCTTGTAGAAGTATTTGTTCATATATAAGGACCAATTTTCACTCATATATACAGCGTTAATCCGTAGCTCAGTTGGTTAGCGCGCAGTTCTATAAAGCTTGTGGTTCGTAGCTGATAATGTAAGTTCGAATCCTCGCCATGGAATTGCAAATTTATATCTACGGCCGGGGTATAAATTTGTAATTTCTCAAGGAACTGTAAAGTGAACTGAGCTATACTGCTGTCTTTCATCACAGATGGTTACAGTGTCCTCACCTCTGACTCATGTGTGGATATGGCTGGACGTCTCTGTTACTTGGGACAGCAAAAGGGGGGGGAAGAAAGGGAAAGGAAGGGGAACCTGGCGCCAGGGATGGGACGGGATGGATGCAATAAGATTGTGAGCTGTGTGGGTGAATGTTGTGACTCGTATTCAGATAGGTAGCTATACTGAGGCTGGGTGGAAAGCCACAAGTTCACTTACAGACCTCAAAGGAAGGAAGGAAAGAAAGAAGGAAAGAAAGAAGAAAGGTACATAGAAATTGAACAAAAAATCCTAGGATCTATCTGGGGGGAAAACAACAACAACAACATCAGCGCTGACCTCTCAGATGGATCCTAGGATTTCTGCGACGGCAGTTTTGCTGAAATAAACTCTGATTTTTTTAAACATATTTCTTATGATCTCGTGTTGTGGTGTTCCAATGTTAGTACTGGAATCGTTCAAAATGAATCAGTGACAGATCACCTGTTCCGAAGCTGTATGTATTCCTTCTCATCGAGTTTTTAAAGCTAATTATTAACGGATTTTCATGATTCAAGTGTCAAATGAAAGATTATAAACTGGAGATTAAGATGCAATAAATATATTTTGTGTAGGATTCCATTGTAAGTTTTTATGATTTCAAATGTCATAAAAGCATATTCAATCTCACTTTGGGTTATCCCTCTGTGTTAAAGTGCACAGTGGCGGCTTCATAGTTTTTGTTAGTTAGGGGGCTTTATGCTATCCTTCTGTGTTAAAGTACAATGGTCAGTGGTGGCTTCATAGTTTTTGTTAGTTAGGGGGTGGGGGGAAAAGTGGGCCAGAAGTTAGGTCAACATGCTACTCTCACATTATCTGTTACGTCTGAGCTTTGTACCCGTTGTACACTTTACTCTTAATTAAAAGTTGTTCTTAATTAAAAGCTCTAATTGTTTACATTTAACAACTTCATTGCAATTAAATCGCCATAATAGTTTTAAATTGGTAAATTGCTTGCACTCTAGTGACATCTATTATCGTGATATTTTATTATTAGGAATTAGCGTGACAAACTGATATTTTTTCCGATTGACATTAAGGTCTTATTTCATTCTTAAAACTATTTTATTGAGTTATCTGCACTGATTATAGCACTTTCTTTTTCTCACCAATAATACATAAATATCTGTCGTAAGATCCGGCGGCAAGTATTTCCTTTCTGCATTTTTCGCCAGCTACATCGGTTGTTCGCAGAAGAATTAGGTAGTAAATTCAATTCCCAACGGAATTTCTCATTTTCTTTAACAGCTGAGCCTCACAGAAGCATCTCCAGTAACCAAAAGTAATCTATAAAAGTGGCAGTGACTGCTTTTCTAAGTCGATAGATTAAATAAATTGGGATTCATTTCTTATTTATTATAATATAATTTCATAAGAGGGAACGTTCCATACCGATTAAAAAGAAATAGTCTTAGACAATGTTTAATTTCAAATTAAATAGTTAATTGTAAATACACATATACGGAGTGCTTCACTGTTCTCCAAGACTAACTTTTCGCTAAAACTCTTGTACTGTATACGTAATGCAGAGTACGATAATCTCGTATCAATTACTTAAATTTGTTGTCATTTGTAAAGACACTGTTCACTAGTGATGAATAAATGCAAGATCAAGACCTTTGTGGTCTTGATCTTGCACACCTCGTCTTCGTTATAATTGCAACAATCTTTCTTGCAAGTCATGCTTTCAAGAAATGTATATTATGCTTTCCATAGGTAGCTATATTGTATACTACGTATAAAGGATAATAAAAGCCAAACGTATCATTTCCTGTGCTAATGTGTCAATAGTAACGGAAATATGTTATTCAATGTAATATTGTTCATCTTCTCTTCTGAGTATGATGTGATAGTGTACAGAATTACTGAAGTCCAATACCACATTTCGTCTTGGTTTTAGAAAAACTTTACTAACATGCTTTGTTAGTTTACTTTTAGTTTATGTACTGTCAAAAGAACACAACTATTTTTTACTTAGGCTCTCACATAATCCAATCATAGGCTATCCTAAATGAATCAAATGATGACCAAAGTAAATCAGGCACTGAAGTTCTCATCTTGTAACAATGTTATCTGCACACCGTCCTAATGCAATTCCATTCTCTATGTTCCAGGTAAGTCTCTAAGGAAAAACAAAATTACACAGAGATTGCATTTGACTAACACTTATTCTTGTTGCTTGCTTTTACTAAAGAGAGTTCGTGCTCACAACCTCAGACAGATAAAGATGATGAGGCTAGTCATGGCTCAAGAGGGTTCTGGCAGGAAGAGGTGTGTGATCGAAAGTAAAGTTACTCTTGAGATTGAGGAGCAATACTTTGCTATGGAACAAACGTACCAATGTAAACCTGTCAAATTTGAAGAATTTTCATAACAATATATGCATCTGTTACATCTTATTCTGAAGGAACTTTTGTTTTTGATGTAAGTTTAGTGTAGTTACCGAAAAAGAAAGAAATATATTAGAAAGAAATATATAAAGTCTATAAAGTAATTATGTACATTCTATGCAACGGAAAGAAGGCTTAACAATTGCATTAGATCTATATGTTTTATATTTAGCTTTACTTTATATAGTATACGTTTTAAATTCGTGCTTCTTATGGACATTCTGAAGTGAGTATAAAGCAAAGAACTATGTATATTTTAAATGTCAACAATTAACACTAATAAACTGTACTAATACGTTTCTTTCAACAAGACATAATTTCGCACATACTTGTTTAGTTTACAGTTTCTAAAAACCAAGTGTCAAACACACTGAAGTATTATGCACTCACACAAGGTTTGGTAGAGATGCGGCACAAGTTCTAAACGGCACAACACCAAAACGCCACAAGACTTAAACGTCACTGGTCCTAAAAGGCCCAAGACCTAAAAATCAACTAGTTACACAAGCTCTAAAACAAGCCTAAAACGGCAGAAATCCTAAATTGCACGTCCCAAAGTGCACAAGTAGTGCTCTCAAACGGGTCGGGTCAATCGGGTTATCGTGTCGGGTCAATCGGGTCGAGTCAGTCGGGTCAGCTCGGGTCGGGTTGTCGGGTCAGTTCACTTTGGTCAACTGAGTTTAGGTTGAGCTTAAACTCGGCTGGAGTCGAAAGCTGCTGTTTTCAATAGCTGCCTAATAACAATAGCAATTTTCAATTGGTTTTAGAGAAACCATAAATCTATTTTGAACACTTGCAGCTAGTGTTTTTATGGTAAATGCTTATTTTTGTACTTGTGTGTACTTTAATTTTTAAACGTGGAAGATTGATTTTACCAGTCGACTGTAATATTAATATCTACGCCAATATGGACTCTGGATTTAGAACAAAACTAGAAGTTGTTTAAGCAAGACTAAAAGAAAGATTGGATATGGACGACCAAGCCCAAGCGGGGCTGCGGTGGCTCAGCGGTACAGAATTCATCTCTGGTGCGTGGTGTCCATGGTTCGATCCCAGCTTGTGCTAAGTGGGCTTTGTGGTGGAGAAACGCCGGGTTCTCCTGTTTCCTCCCACTTTCTTCATTTCACCATTTCATTCATTTCCCGTGGTCACCATCTCCTTTAGCCTCGGTGCAGAATCGAGGACTTAAACTGAAGATTTAATTTCATTTCACCAAGCCCAAGAACATCGATACAAGAACAAGATAAAGATTGGATATGCAAGACGAAGTGCATAGTAATCTTACTCCTGGCCTTCTTTTGGTGATCAAGTAGCGATGAGCATATTTTCTTGCTTTCCGTATAGTATGAAAGACCATAATCAAAATCACACTTGGTTTTCATTTATACCGATGAGGCTAGCATTCTTGGCTCTTGTATAGCATGAAAGACCACCAAGACTACGAAATGCAGGACCAAGACTTGACTGTGCAAGACAAAGAATAAGACGCAGTATTGATGACCAAGACCCAGGGTGCGAATTGTTTGAATTTCATTTGTTGGGCTAAAAGTGATTAAATAAAATTAGTACTTCATAATTAATTACACTAGTTAACAAATTTAAACTTTTTGTTTGTTACATGAGAGAAATCACCTGATCTTAAAGAAACTTTTTGCGCTGAATTCGAATATGCACTCGGTTTCTCTCCATCACGTACAGCTTTCCCGTAACAGAGGGATTTTTGGGAAATTCCCTCAAAAATTTCCCTTTTTCAGATATTTTATTCCTCTAGCTCCTGTCCCCTTACATATAGTAACATAGAAATTATACCTAAGTATACCTTGATTTATATTTAATAAACCCTAAAAGTTTCGTAAAAATCGCTTTGTTCTTTCTAGAGAAATAAATATATTTGTATGTATACTGTGTGCACTGTTTATTGCAACTGATAGTAATGCTTTCAGATCTCCTGAGTTAGGGTAAAAACGATTTGCTTTATTACTACAAACACAGACATAAAAATGAATATTTACAATAGTCAACAACACACTTGTATTGCTCTCTGTAAATTAGAAACGTGTATAAAAATAGAATGTACTTCCAACGTATATTTTTTTAAACGTACAGTATATGTATATCTTAATACATATATATACAATTCTCCAAGTTTTTTCGTTTTGTTCATGAAATGGTTATCAATATTTGTTATCAAATGTAACAGAATGCAAAAGAAAGAAAGAATGGAATACAGACTCATTGTTGACAACAATGAACTAATGCAGTCTGAATTTTCCACTACGGTATCGTTTCCCCCCTCCTCCCGCGCATTTCTTTCTTTCTTGTGTTCTTGACACCTGGTGAGGGAGTTTTGTACATTTTTATATTGACGTGTGCTTTAACACTACTTCACTTTCAAAGTTGTCTTTGCTGCTAAGAGTGCTTTCATGTTTGATCTTAACGGCATTATACCCAACTAAGACCAGAAGTTTAGTTTGTGATCAGTACAATGGCGTCAAGAGAACGGCGTTCGTGTGTTAACTCACCAAATAGTTTTTGTTATGTGTGTGGCCAGTTTGTAGTTAAAGGACAGTGTAGATCCATTACGCCATCGGTGAAACTAGCATATTATATATATTTCGGATGTCGTGTGAGAGATCAGGACAAAACTTGGGCACCCAACATAATTTGTGCGTCGTGCTACGTCACTTTACTTGCATGGGCCAAAGGGAAACGGAGGTTCATGAAATTTGCTGTACCAATGGTGTGGAGAGAACCCACCAACCATCTGGATGATTGTTATTTTTGTCTCACAGTAGTTAAGGGACATTCTAAAAAAAGCAAATACACAATAAGTTATCTCAACGTTAAATCCGCAATTAGACCTATTCCGCACGGGGATGAACTTCCACTTCCCGAGCCCCCTACCAACTGGGAAGAGATATATCCAAAAGACTCTGATGATAATCATGACCTTGATGAACCATCGACATCAACATGTACATCCAAGGATCCAACGTTCATCCCTGACTGTGTTCGCGAGCCACATTTCATCCGGCAATGTGAACTTAATGACCTAGTCCGTGATTTGCACCTGACAAAACAAGAGGCGGAACTTCTGGGATCAAGGCTCCAGCAGTGGAACTTATTGGATGCAGAAACGAACATATGGGTACAGGAAAAGGCATGTTCAATTTTCAAGGTATTTCTCAATGCAAGATAATGTGTGCGTATGTACGGATATAAATGGGTTGATGGCGGAGCTACGAATTCCTTACGTTCCAGAAGAATGGAGGTTATTTATCGACGCGTCAAAGGTCAGCCTTAAAGCTGTCCTTTTACATAATGGAAATAAAAAACCTTCTATACCACCTGCGCACTCAGTGAAGATTAAGGAATCCTGTGACACCATGTCAACTTTGCTAAATCTTATAAATTACAAGGACCATTGTTGGCAAATATGTTGTGATCTCAAGGTAGTTGGTATTTTATTAGGACTGCAGTGCGGTTACACGAAGTACCAATGTTTTTTATGTTTATGGGATAGCCGAGCTGATGACAAACATTATGAAGTGAAGGAATGGGAACCTAGAGTGAATTACGTACCTGGAGAATGCAACGTCAAATACGCTCCTTTGGTAGATCCTAATAAGATATTACTACCGCTACTTCATATCAAGTTAGGACTTATGAAAAACTTTGTCAAAGCCATGGACACATCTGGTGAAGGTTTCAAGTATTTGCGAGATAAGTTCCCTAACCTGAGTGATGCTATGATTTCAGCGGGAGTGTTTATTGGTCCCCAAATTAGGAAATTAATGCTTGATGATAGCTTTGACAGCAAGTTAAACAGTGCTGAGCTAGCTGCCTGGACAACATTTAAGTGTGTTGTGCGCAACTTTCTGGGCAATAACAAAGCTGAGAGTTACACAGAAATCGTACAGGACATGATACAGAAATACAAAGAGTTGGGTTGTAGGATGTCTTTAAAAATCCACTTTTTGCACTCCCACCTCAGCTTTCCTGCTAACCTAGGTGCTCTCAGCGACGAACAGGGGGAAAGATTCCACCAAGATATAATGGCAATGGAGAAAAGGTACCAGGGACGATGGGATCCTTCAATGATGGGGGACTATTGTTGGGGTCTTGTTAGAGAATGCAACATTTCTTACAAAAGAAGGAAGTAGTGTACGTTTTTGTAACCCAATGGAAGTTTCATATATTGTGATAGTTTTGATTGTCTTTTCATGACCTTTTGGTACATTTGTATTATTGTTTATTGTAAATTGTCACACTTGTAAATTATATTGTATTATATTTTATATATGTGTTTGTGGTAATAAAGCAAAACGTTTTACCTCAACTTAAGAGATCTGAAAGCATTACTATAAGGTGCAATAAACAGTACACACAGTATACATACAAACATATTTATTTCTCTAGAAAGAATAAAGCGATTATTACGAAACTTGGAGGGTTTGTTAAATATGAATCAAAGTATACTTAGGTATAATTTCTATGTTAGTATATGTAAGGGGACAAGATCTTGGGGTGTAAAATAAACGAAAAGGGAAATTTTTGAGGGATTTTCCCGAAAATCCCTCTGTTACGGGAAAATCGTACGTGATGGAGAAAAACCGAGTGCATATTCGAATTCAGCGCAAAAAGTTCCTTTAAGAACAGGTATTTCCTTTTATGTAACAAAACCTTTGTTAACTAGTGTTATTATACTGTATTTTTAAATTTTAAATTACAAAATTCATATTATGTATCTTCTTACGTGCAGCTATATATACTGTAAAATATGTTTTAATTACCGAGAAAGAAAAATCAAAGTGGTGCGGGTCCCGGGATCATAAGAACCTATTTTGGAATGAAAGTTGAAGGGTTGGAAAAAAATCACAGGTGTTCTCCCGTTTCCTCAACCCTTATCATTGTAGTTAAACGATTTCCTTTTGTCTCCGCCAAGAGACTCTTGCTACTGCCTTCCGAGAAGACCCCCTGCGGTCCGAGTAGGTGAGAACACTGACCTTGAAGAAAAATTTCGTCACATAGAACTAAAGCAAGAAAAAAAATTCTCCCACGTAGGACATTGGTATCAGTTATAAAAAGAAATAACCAAACCTCAAAAGTGCCAAATATTCCCTAAGATGCATATACAAATCCCCCGCTTGATCTAGCTAGTGGTTAACGTGTACTACTTCGATACACGTGGTCCGGGTTTAATTCCCAATGGGAGTGCATTTTGGCGTTCACCCAGTGTCGTGACGTAGTGCTGTCAAATAGATCGGGTCAGTCGAGTTAGCTCGGGTCGGGTTGGGTCAATCGGTTCAGCTCGGATCGGGTTGTCGGGTCGAGTCAATCTGGTAGGGTCGGATCATCGGGTCTTCAACCCGACCCGACCCGACCCGTTGAGAGCACTAGGCACAAGCTCTAAACGGCATAAACCCTCAAATTTCTTGTGGCGCTACCGTTGCGTTCATGCCAAGAACTGTAAAAGCAACAAACGAATGCCGCCATATTTTATCGAATATTTAGGTTTGCAGTTTGTAGCAAGGATTATCACAGAGGTGAATAGATTTTAAACCACAATGCGTCATTGAAATTTTAGACCTTTCAAATGGAACGTAACGAAAACTCATGACCAGGGGTGCCCACAAGGGGGGGCTATGACGCAAACTGCGTCATTGAAATATTTGGGGGGGTTAAAATCTATATAAATATGTTTGAGGGGGTGTAAAAATTAATCGAAAAGTTTTTTTTTCATGGAAGAACACCTACGGATAGACAATTGAGGGGGGTGCGTCATGGACATGAGGGGGGTGGGCACCACTGCTCATGACAAACCTAAAAATACGACTTAGAAATAAAAACCTCGTATTATTTAAACTAAGTTTAACAAGTGATGCTGTGCATTGTTGAAACAAGCGACTCTCCTTTCACTAAATTCGATCTCAAACTATAAGAATGAGTCTCTGATCTTCGACAAAACATGTTCTATAAAAATCTGAGCGCGTTTAATAAATATTCAGGAAAATTTATAAAACTAGCTTTCGGCTAGACTCTCCCTCCCGGAACCTGAATTTGCTCGGGCTACGGGCTCGCGCTCTCACATCCCTAACATATCTCTGATCTTAAGGGATTTCGAGATATGGCCATCTTATTATAATAATTGTAATTCCAATTCCTTTTCTCATCTCATTCCCTTTTCTTACTTTCTAGGTCAAATATATATATAAAAACGCAGAAAGACCTGTCTAATTGGGACTTCATCTGCACCGATACTTAGGCTCCCTCCAATCTTCCCCATTCGTCATCATGCGCAAGTCTCGTAGCTGCTCGTAAGGAGACCGACAAAAGGAATAAATATATTAATTTCGTTGACAAATATTGGTTTGTTCCCATTGCCATCGAGTTAAGTGGTACTTGGGGTCAAGAAGGAGCTAATTTTATAAAATCAAACCATCCATCGTATAACATTTATATCGAGAGATAAACGATCTAAATCATTCCTTATTCAACGGATCAGTATCGCCATACAACGGATTAGAGGAGATCCATCTCATATAAGGAACCCCGTAATTGTTCAGAAGAATTTCTATTTTTTTAAAATTATTATATTATTATTTAGTGTAAACTCATGGAACGTTAAATTCGAAGAGACAATCTATTATATAAAAGAGAACGCACAAATCCTTTGTTAGCTCATCACGCTAATACGGCTGAACCAATTTCTTTTATTTTTGGGGGGTTATTAGGATTTGGACCCTAGATGGTTTTTATCATATCACTTTAATTTTTAATTACCAGTGTCTTGAGATAATTGACCATTCAAGTGTCCATAACGTACAAATCCTTTGTTAGTTCATCATAGGTATAAAAATAAACGTATTTATATGCAACCCGCATGACCGTGTTACTCGGCGGGTTAACATAAATGACAGGCGCTATAATGTTAACATTAATGCAATCTTCTATGGTTTTTATCATATCAATTGAAAGCGAAAAAGTAAAAATTATCTAAGTAACAAAGTTTATTGCGTTCCGGGGTGACCGCAGCGAAGCGGGGCGGGTTAACATAAATGACAGGCGATATAATGTTAACATTTACTGCAATCTTCTATGGTTTTTATCATATCACTTGAAAGCGAAAAAGTAAAAATTATCTAAGTAACAAAGTTTATTGCGTTCCGGGGTGACCGCAGCGAAGCGGGGTGAACGCTGCTAGTAAGAAATAAAATTCACAAATTATAAATTCGTTATCAGACATTTTAAATCGTTGTATGTCAATAATGTATTAATAAATGTAAATTGTAACAAAATTTTATTGCTAAGTAACCCCAAATTGAATGATAGTTTACCACATTATGGAGATTGTACTAAAAAGTGCTACGTTACGTACCTGTCTTGTAATCCATATTTAGTATGAACAAATCCTAGGACACTATTTATCTCGTCAAAAATTATATATTTTATAATGTAAAAAAAAGCCTGACAATTTACGAAAAAGAAGGTTCCTGTATAAACTGATCGTGATAGTATCAGGCAACCTCTGTAATAAATTGATTTTGCCTGTCTAATTATTTTAAATGAGAAGTAATTTCTCTAACTTCCAGATATTCGAAGATATGACCATTTTATTTTGTTGTTGTTGCTGCGTATTTTAACTTGCCTGTCCGGTATTTTTGGTTTCTGATTATGTCATATCTGAGTATCTGATTATGTCTTTCGATTTTGTTTTGAAATTTTGGTAACATAAGGTATTTCATGGTTGATTAAATGTATTGATGTTTACAGTCCCTTTTATCACCAAGGTTATATGAAATATTGACCTACAGCATATGTGGGATCCGAACAATGGTCTTCTACCGGAAACGAACCATGACCCTTCGCGCGAAAGACATATATGTTAACCGCAGAACGTCCAGAGAGCTTATATACGGTTGTTATGTAAAATATACCAAGTGTTGTAGTCTTAAAAATTTTCACAGGGTATATGTTGTTTTGTAAACATCTATAATTGGCATGAAATACATATATGACAATACAAAAGGTATTTTGCTTTAACAAATTAGAATGCAAAACGCACATACTAATAACACAGTTTATACGCATTTTATGCTATTTTCTTGATGATACTCCTGAGATAAATCACTCCATTAATAACATAAATGGTTGCAGAACCACTGCCAGAAGGAATTAAGAAAATTGTAGTGAGGAGTAGGGTGTAAATATACACGTCAAAGTTAAACAAATCTTTCCTACTGATATCCACTGATCAAAACAACACGAACTTCGACAGAGACAGGGTTCACGGTCCTCTCTTTTAATTTGGAGTCTCTCTATTTTGTAATTCTCCCTCGTGGTTATATGTGCTTTCAAGGCGGAGACTCGTCTTCGATTCCCTAGGGGTACTCATGTGATTTGGATTCCATGAAACGTGAAGCTGTAGGTTCATGTTTCATGTAGCCTCGATGCCGGAAGAGAATCCTCTCTAACCTTTTTTTTGTGATCATAGAGGACTGAAATAAATGTATTCTTGCGCATAATCAATTGAATAGTGACACCCACAGAAAGAGAAAAAAATAAAAAGAGAAAAAAGGAAAAGATTAAAAGTAAATGAAGAGAAAAAGAGAAAATTATAATATTTTACCGCATTTCTTAAATGATTGTAGTTCCTGATATTTTCATAGAGTGGAGAGGAGGAGGGGGGGGAATGTAAAGTTTGAACAGACTTTACCAGGGATGAAAGAACGTATAATTCCGAAATCGTGGCGCTGAGGATCTTTTAGGTGACAAATTAGACGAGAGTTTCTCTGTGGTATTTTCGGGTAATTTTTTACACTTCTTGTAACACAAATGATCGGCGTTCAGAATGGAGATGAGAACTTAGATCGGAGATTAAAACCTTGGATCCTCCATGGTTATCTAACTTTATTCTCACTCAATAATACATACTTTCTACCTAATAAAACGGAAAACAAACACGAAAACAACAAATTATTTTAACTTAAAAATACCTAAAACTGCATTTTCAGGAAATCAATTTTCAGAATCTTTCGGGGGAGGATCCCCGCTAAGACTGAGTAGTATTTCTACCTCGAGATCTCCGGTCGGGAAATGTGAGAGCAGCCCCATTGATTTTCAAAACCCGGACCCCTTCATTACTGTTGTGTTGATGCCTGCCTGAAAGTGATGTTCATATTGTTTTAGGCAGAAATGACGAAAAAATGTCTGTCTGATAATGTAATACTCCTCAATTTGGAAGAAGAATTTAGCAAAAGTGCCGGTAATGTTTTTGATGCAGAAGTGTTCCACATGTTTTTAAAAGTTTGGTCAACTTTTGTATACTGTACAACAAAACTATCAGAAACACCTTTTGAATTTATGAAAAATATTTCTGTGCTCCTGTTTGTATACACAGGAGAGGACCCACGCAGGAACCTTCCAAGATCTTCTGTTACTGGGATGACCCCAGGACAACACTTTTTAAACAAAATTCAACGCTCTTTGTAAACAACCCTGTCTCAAACTTTTTCACTCAAGAAAAGCTTTTCACATCATAAGTCGATACACTGTAGTAGAATGAAGTTGTTGAAAATGTAATCAAATGTTTAAAAATATCATAAATAAATACAGTGAGTAGAACACTGCAACTGCTTCCTTTATACCTCTGATCAATCTTTTATTTTTTGTGAATTTTATGTAATACATAATGCACTTTCTAATATTTACTTATGCCTAGAATGCAAAATGTGATACGCAAAAAAAAAAAAAAAAAAAAAAAAAAAAAAAAAGAAAAAAAAAGAAAAAAGAAAGAAACGTCAAACTTTCCATTGATGTATGATATATAATTTTTTTTCCACTTCTACGTTTCGAGATCTGATTTTCTTTTTAATACGCAAAAGATCAGCATTCTTGGGAAGGAGTGTCTCAGAGCCCAGCATTCAAAATGTTAAGATGCCAAAATAATGGAGCACTATAAACAGCGTGATATGTTTATTACAATCAATATTAGGATAAGTTCAAGTACAAACTATTGGATAAAATAGAATTTTTGAGTATCAACATTCTGTGAACTTCATAAATAACAGTGTAGAGCTCCTTCGTGGTTAAGCGGTTCGTGTGGAAGACCCGAGTTCGATTCGCGGCGGGAGCTCATGTGGTTCGGATTTCACGTTAATCAGTAAGTTCACGTCTCATACAGCCGGACGTTAAACTCAAAATCAACTCAACTCATAAGTATCAGTGCCTAGTTCGTGGATAGAGATCATTTTTAGGGAAATTACTTGGAGATTTTTTTTTAAAAAAAGAAATAATATTATTATGACTAGCTTCGTTATAGTGGCTCAGTGGTAGAGCGTTCACCTTTGGTGCACGGGGTCCTTGGTTCGATCCCAGCTCGCGCCAAGTGAACTTTGTGTTGGACAAACACAGTGTGCGTACGTTATCTCGGGGTTCTCCCGTTTCCTCCCACGTTCTTCATTCCACCATTTCATTCATTTCTCATCATCACCGTCTCCTTTAGCCTAGCCGGCATAACCGTGGAACGTAAAACTTAAAGATTTCACTTCATTTTTTTAAACCCTCGAATCCAGTATAGAGAAAGTGTTCTGGAAGCAGTTCCTAGTTCACTTAATAACAATTTGTAGATACTATCTGATTCATTTTATAAACTTTTTTTATAATTCTACTTTTAAGAATCAGCAATTTATTTAGAGGCATGACGTCTACTTACCAAAGAAACAACAACAGAAGACAATAGTGTACAGGAGAATGAAACTTGCTCGAACATCCAATCTATCAAAAATGTATTCGTTTACATCATCATAATAGTCATAGCCACTAGCATTTGTAATGTTACTACTGACATTATGACGAATTGTCAAAACATATGATTCCACAACTGCATTATCTTCATCAGAGACAGTAGAATTATCTTCATAACTTTCTATCCACGACATCATCAATAATTATGAAAAATATCCTGGCATTATCTCTGAATACTTTCTTCAAAAACTGTGTCAGTTGAACATTAAACATCTTCAAACAAAAACATGTATGTTATACTAAATGTCAATATTAAATAAGCCACGCTTCATACTGCTTTTGCCAAATTACTGATATTGCTAGTTATAAAATTTCGAATTCTTGTTCATCTTCTTCAAATCTCACCCGTATGATATCATTCATCTGAAAGTAAAAGAAATAAACAAGTTAATAGCTTTCATAAATTTGAAATCAATTTGAGTATAGCTGTGAGTGCAATATTCAAAAGTTTCAATATCGTAAGTTTACGGTATGTTATAATTCTAGAAATCTATTGTAAATTAATGTCTATTTTGTGCGTGAACTCGAGTTCGATTCAACCCTCTCTGCCGGTCTGATTCCTAGCCCACGCGCTTTTGGTGTGTGGGGTCTTGGATTCGGTTCCCGTTAGGAAACTTTTGAAATTTAAACACAATATGGTGGTTCTGATTCTATCTTAAATTGTAGTCCCACGCCTAATACAGAATTGATTATGAAAAGAGAAGCGAAGGTACTACAATCAAACGAGTTCCACCGGATAGCATCATCAATAAATTGGACAACTGCTTAAATTAATTGAAGGAACCCTGTTTAGACATACAGAACTCTACGCACTGACCTAACAAGGGAAGGTCCCACAAGTCGCTCAAATCTGATTGCCATATAGTACATCTGACAGAGCATCATGAAAAATGAAAATGAGCAAAATTTAAGGCGCTATGAACCAGAAGGATAGAACCTACGGGGCGTCGATATTTAAATATCCAAAAAATTATATCATGGAAATATATATGTTTTAAGTAAATATCTTCCAAACCGTTAAAACAATCAAAACAAAAAGGTGCACAATATAATGAGAAAAAATGTAATATCGAAAACCTCAAACAGCGTTGCCATAGATAAAGCAGTGTTGCCAACTCAGCACAAAAGTATTTTGTTTGAAATAGTACCATATGCAAATGTGTACAGATTTAAAATGCACTATTACCACTAAACATAACAGTGAAGTGTAATGGTACAGTGTCGCGCACTGTTGGAGCTAAATGTGCTGAAAATGTACAATGGAGAAGTCTGATATGTAGCAACAGAGGTTAATAAAGGAATCTGGATCCCATATTATGAATTTAATTCAAATGCAGAATAACACCGATAGTATAACATAGCGAAATGTCAGCAGTGTCACAAAAGATTGATGCATTTCGAAATTAAATTAAGTGCTACCATTTTTACGTCCCGCGCCGGAGCTACATAGGACGGGACCTCAGCGTAAACTGTGATCCGAACCACATAAAAGACGAAATGCGAGACGAAAAGTACAAGAAACCTCCAAGGCAGAATTGGAACCCGCGATCCCTAACAAATCGGAGGCCTAGCTTCTAGACCACACAGCTATCCGGACCGACTAAAAACGAAATGAGGTAGTAATAAAATAATTATATTTTCAATGTGAATTATATTTTCAATGACAAATTACTCTATCAAATCTGAATAAGATAATCTGGAAAAGCAATTTATAGAATTAAAAAGGGGTTTATTTCCTCGTGAGTAACATTTTGTTTTCGCGAGTTGTGTGTTTGTTCACAAGGGCTACGAATGTGTAATGGAGATCTCTCACTTACTTCTAATGCATTCCTTTCTTACGCTTCTGTTGCCACATATCAGACTTCTCCATTTCACATTTTCAGCACACGTAGCTTCAACAGTATGCAACACTGTACCACTACACTTTACTGTTATGTTTAGTAATAATAGTGCATTTTAAATATGTGCACATTTATATATGGTGCTGTTTCAAACAAAATACTTTTATGCTGAGTTGGCAACACTGTTTCATCTATGGCAACACTGTTTGTGGTTTTCGATACTACATTTTGTTCTCATTATATTGTGCACCTTTTGTTTTGATTGCTTTAATGTTTTTCAAGATATTTACTTTAAACGTACATAATTCCATGATTTATTTTTTTGGATATTCAAATGTTGAAGCTCCGTAGGTCCTATTCTTCTGGTCCATGAGCACCTTAAATTTTGCTTATTTTCATTTCTCATTATACTCTATCAGCTGTGCTATATGGCAATCAAACTTGAGTGACAACTTGTGGAACCTTCCCTTGTAAGTAAAAGCTGACTGACTGACCAGATACATTCTTGAGTCGTGATGTCAGGAAATGTTATATTATATTTCGAAAGTGTATTAGTAACGCAAAATATTTCGTTTTGTGTATGGATAACTTCAAGAGTTTAGATTGCTAAATACAAACACAGACGATTGTAGATATCTACAGTATAATGAATATAAAAATGGCCTGTAACAAGGTAAGATACTCATAATAGATAACGCAGGTCCCAATGCATGTCTTATTCTCAAGAAGATTATTAGCACTAAATCTTGAAAGTAAAGGAATAAGTAGTATTTGGTAAAATTGCCAATGTATTTCGTTGGTCATCTAGTTAGTGCCATCTTGTCGCTCTTCTCTGTTACTATTAGGATTAAAGCTCCGCGCACCGTCACCTCTGGTGCGTACGGTGCCTAGTTCGATCCCAGCTCACACCAAATGGGCTTTATGCGGAGAAGTACAAAGTGTGAGAATTTTCTCCCAGTTTATTTGTTCCCTCCCATTTTCTTTATTTCATTATTTCACTATTATCATCATCCCTTAGTGTCTGAGCATAATTGTGGGATGTTAAACTATAAACAAATAGAAAAATAAAGTTTGTTAGTATTTCTTCATTAAGGAAAATGTAAAGCAAGTACTAAAATGTTAATTTGCTTTGCAAAAATTAGAAAGTTTTCTTTTCTTTGATTCCAATAAAATAAGAGATTACGAATATGAATTACTGAAATAATAATAATAACACAAATGTGAATTTGCTTAATATTATTTGAAAAAGGTTAAGAATTTCAAAGCTTGCTTGCAAGTTTAAAAAGTAGCAAGTTTGAAATGTAAAATATATACCAACAGTTTAAAAAAATAAATTTAAATTTAAATAAATTTAAAAATCCATGCGTGTGCTATAACGGACGTTTTCCCTACAATAACTCTGTGTATGCACGTAATAATGCCTTACAGAGTTCATTAGCAAAACAGGTGGTTAATCATTGTTATTTAATTTGTTTTTGTAAAAATAGTGCAAAATAGGCAAATAATACATAAGAAACCTAACTAGATAAGAACGGTTATCTCTTTTCAGCACTGATAAATATACGCGTAATATTAAGACAGCCGGGGAGTTGAATTTGGAAACATGGAAATATTCCCGAGAGCGTTCTGTATTTGTGTCACGATTTTACTGTAGATGAGATCTGCATGTGGTAGGCGTGTCACATATTTACTAATAAACAGTGCACAAAGAAAAGAGCCACAGGGAAAGAAGAAGAAGAAGCGAAAACTGCAAAGTTTCTCTATAGCAACTTTTTTATATTCATTTACAGAGTGTATTTTTGATTAGCTACTTATGTCCATACAAGAGTAGTATGCATTCCGTATAAATTCTTTCGTGCAATATTTGCCAGTTCAAATGTACCACAAGTCATTTACATAGTAAAGCAAAATACAAGTAGATAGTGGTTGAGACATTTCAAAATAAAACAGATAAATTTATTCCAAAACTAGTTCATTAACATTAAAACTTTCATGCATTTTTTTTAAATTTTACAATAAATTCAAAATTATACCTCTTTTTTAATTGTAAATAATCTAGATTTTTATGGATAAATTATTTGTACGTTTTTTTATAATAAAGTTTCAATAGTAAAAGTCCATCCAAGGTTTTAGTAAAAATATGAATTACATGTTTAGTCAAATTTGATAGCAAACCTGTTTTGTAAAACTGAAGACGTGAATTTTTAAAAAAAAAAAACATCCGAAGTCCACTTTTCTTTTGCATTTTCAGAGTTTTTTATTCGTCGGCATCTATGTTCCAAGCAGGGTCGTCATTTGGAGAGAGTAGCGGGCAATTGCCTCCCATGAGTTTAAGAGAGAAATACTTTTTAATCGATTGTATGTAGTAATAAAAATATAGTACAGTAATAATAAAACATGAAATTATTATATCTTTGGAGCATCTTGCAAAATCTGAAATGACCCTACTAGTTCCAAGGGCTGCTCATTTGAATAATATCACAGCCTAAATCCTACTCAAAATCTTATTTTAATACAAATTAATTTCAGCTCAATAGAACAATATCCAAAACCAAATTACTTGGGATATTATTCAATTGACTTGAGGGATTTAGAACGGTTTCGCATTCAGCCGCACTGGATCGTTACAATGGAAAACATCAATGAATGAGAAAAGAAATTATTCAGCTATAATGCTTTATTTGATAATCGCAAACAACGAGAAACCAAGTTTAGCTGCCTCTAAGACAGTTAACCCTACAATCACAACGTGGGGCTACCCGCGACCCCAGTCCATATGAAATGCGTTCTACGCTTGCGCCGCTGTGAGGGTGAAACATGATATTTCGTCTAGCTTCAAGTCAGAACATGCTGTTGAAAGTGCATATTGCATTGATGTGTTAGTGCGGTAATTTCTGTGGTCTTTTTAGTGCTGGGATCATATATGATCCCACATTGTGATTAACGAAACATTTTTTTTTCTTTTGAACAACCATATACCAAAGTACATTCTAGTGAGCAAATTTCTTTAGAAATGGCGAAATCAAGAAGGTATTGGAGTCAGGAAGACATTGCCCGCATTTTAGATGAAACAGATGAGGATATGTCCGATGTTGATGAACTGGTAAGTGAAAATTAGGATAATGAGAAACAGGATGAAGAAGATGAATTTGAAGCTGATGCTAATAATGATGATGTTGCAGACTTCGGTTGATGTTGCAGACGAAAAGTAATTTATGGGAAGATAAACCGTTCCACGAAAAATCTACTAGAACCTTGAAGAAAAACATCGTTATTATCTATGCTACACTATATTGTATAATTACACAGCAAAATATGAGGTGTTGAAACAATGAGGTGTTGAGTGAATGACTACCACTTTAGCGTGTTACTTGTGTGTAAATTCAACACCAAGTTTTCTTTTTTTGTTTACCCGTTCAAAGGGTTGCGCCCTTTCTTTGGTAAGAGTTAGATAGAATAGCATAAGAGGTCCAAGTTATCATTAGAGGGTCTAGGTGCTATTTAATTATCAATTTATTTGAAACTTTATTCATTTTCATGGGGAGGGTCATCTATTGAGTGAGACAAGCCTCAGTTGCAGCGAGTGCTGGTCAAGACTGGCTGGCTTGCATACAAGTTATGGTCTTGCTGGAACTGCAGTGCCTGAAATGAATAGATACAGCAAACAGATGGTGGTTAGTTGAATACATGAAGAGCTATGAAAGCATTATTTTTAACAGCTAAGTATATGACAGTCATTAGATCTGTAATGATGGATGGTATGAGGTGAAGTGCTACGACGCCACAACACATGGGTAATGTTAGTTAGACAAATGCTATTATCTTCTGTTCCTGGGGCGACGTAGGAACTGATGAAGACAAAGGCAGCCCTGTTAGTGGATGGTTTTACTGTGCATGAGATGGATAGATGAGTGGTGAAACTGAGCTTGGATCATAAATGTCAAAAACTTCTGGATCAATGTTGTCTTGGCCGATGTTGAGATGGTAAAGGGTCATCAGATGCTGAAGAGGTGTGGAATAATATACAGCGGGTGTGTTATAGTCTCGGTCATTGTAGAATGCTCAGAAATATGGGATGAGCAGCATCAATACGTTTCTGAATGTACGTTGAGCGGAGAGCCTCAAGATGTGATAATAGTGGAGGAAAATTGATGCGCTCATAAAGAAGGCATGTGGGATGCGGGAGACGGATGCGAAAGGCTAAACGAAACGCATGGCGTTCGAGAATGGCTAACTTACGATAATATTTAGGGGAAGCTGATATCCAGGCTGTGTGGCCATAAGTTAGAATTGGGCGCATGAAAACCTTGTATGTATTGAGGAGAGAAGAATTTAGACCCCACGTGGTACCTGTTAGGCGTTTTAGTAAATTGAGTCGGTTTTTGGCTCTCCCGATGACAGTAAGAAGATGAGGCATCCAAGTGAGCTTCGAGTCAAATACAACGCCAAGATATTTAAGAGTACTATGGATTGTAACCGGACTGTTGTCAACATGGAGACGTAGCAAGTGGGGATTTCGATGGAACCGTGATCGTCGTCCAGATGGTAAGAAAACGGTCGCTTGCGTTATCGTAGCATTGATTGCCAATCGCCAAATTCCGCACCAGTCGACAAAAGCATCAATGGCCAGTTAAAGGCGATATTGAATAGTAGTAATTGTCTGACCGGCAGCATATCCAAATGCTGTATCGTCAGCAAATTGGAAAAGTTGTACGTTAGGAGTAGTGGGCAAGTCAGATACGTACAGCAAAGATAATAGGGGTGAAAGAGAAGATCTGTGGAACGCCAGAATTCAAAAAGATTGGAAAGGACAGAGCATCATTGATGGAGATGTGGGCAAGTCGGGCTGTAAGAAAGGAATACATAACTCTGATGTAAGAGCGGGGAAGTTGAAAAGAGTATAACTTGTATATAAGAACCTGGTGCCAAACTTTATCGAACGCCTTTTCTAGATCGAATGTGACCAGAGTAAATGGATGGCCTCGATTAAATTGGTTATATATAGAGCTACTGAGACGTAACAGGGGATCTAGAATGCTAAAGTTAGGTCGAAACCCAGCTTGGTGCAACGGAAGTAACTCGTGATTCTGCAAATGGTCATAGAGGCGCCGAACTAATATGGGTTCCAAAAATTTTGCTTAGTGTAGATGTTAGTTGTATCGGCCGATAAGACGTGAGGTCAGAAGGAGGCTTATTAGGCTTTGAAAAAAGTAAGTCTTTTGAGTACTTCCAAGTTATGGAAAAAAATCAGTTCGAAGTATGAATGTATAAATGATACTTAGTATGGTGAAGACAACAGAAGGGGTGTTCTTAATCAGAGTATAGGTAATAGCGTCAAAGCCTGGAGCGGAATTTCGTTTGTTGAGGAGTGTGGCCTGGATATCAGTAGGTTGAATCGGTACTACAAGTGGATGATCTAATTCCAGGGCGTGATTGGGATTAGGTTCAACACCAAGCACATCGCCTTAGAGGATATCAGAAATGCCTCGTTACTGGCTGTGAGTATTTGCATTGTTTTTTATTGTTTGGTATGAGGAAAGCTTTCCGAAATATATTTCGCACTTATGGCAAGTAACTAATAACATTCTATGTTTTCTGTAATCGGTCACAATAATATTGCTGTAAACCTGCGAATCATCTGACAACAGTTACATAAATAGCAGTGCTTCGATCTGTTTTCTTTATCTGTTATTCTTGTGTCCTAGCACGTATGGACAGAAGATGGTAGAACTGTTGCCTATGTAACTCTTGTCAGACGATCCACAGGTTTACAACAATATTATTGTGACCGATTACAAGAAACATAGAACATTATTCGTTACTTGGCGTAAGTGTCAAATATATTTCGCAAAGCTTTGCTCATATTAAACGTTAAACACGAATGCAAATTCTCTCAGATAGTAACGAGTTATTTCTGATATGCCCGGAAGGCGATGCATTTCGTGCTGAATTAACACAAGTAACACGCTAAAGTGGTAGTCATTTTGTGTTGTTTCAACAACTCATTTTTTAGTGTAATAAAGAAACTAATTATATCCACAAATATAAAACGTATAAGATGATATAACCTAACAAACCTAACCTCACCTGACCAACTTCACCTAACCTAACCTCACCACAACTAACCTAATCAAACCTAACTAACCTAATCAAACCTAACTAATCTAATCAAACCTAAGCTCACTTCATCTCACCTCACCAACCTCACTTCACCTAAATTTATCTTACCTAACCTAACCTTACCTTACCTTACCTAACATAACCTTACCTTACCTTGCCTAACCATAACTAACCTGATTCGAGCCGTATGACCCCACGTTATGATACATGTCCTTATGAAAGCACGTTGCGATTGTAGGGTTAATAATAACATTATTGGACTCTTTAGCCTACCCTTTGAAGTCGGTGCGGTAATATTTTTTAGCTGTTTGCTTTCGGTACATTTTTATCCGTAATATCACAACAATCAATCATCAATATTCTAACACAACAAGTGGCGTCATTTCAGGATTTGTTTTGTTTTGGGGGAAAGAGGGGGTAGCAAGGCTCTGCGATGTAAATCGTGTTTCACATTTTTCACTAGTAGACCTATATTGAAATGTAACCAATTATTCACACTTTGAATATGTAACGGTACTTAACAACACACAAATATTTGAAGTTGAGAATCTGAATTGAAAACGATCCTAAATTCACAAATATATATACACATTTTTCACGTTCATATATCTGCTTAACGCAGTTGTGATTTATTAAGGAGGGACAATACCGTTGGTGGAAGAGGCAACAAGGAACATAACTAATAAGAGAAACCGCAAAAATCAGTAGCAAACAAAATATTCAGCATTATATTTTTGTTTCTCCAGAAAAAAATACTCCGGTGGAATTGGGACGTTTTCCAATGGAATCGCTGAGTGGGAAAAAAGAACAAATTCCAAAAATAAAGAACATTCCACGATAGCAATTTGTATATAACTAAATACCCAATTTTGCTACTTTGGGAAATGAAAGATCTTAACATAACTACAAGTGCCACATAAAAAGTATTTATGTTTATTAAGCAACGGTGTTTTTGGTGAGCAGTTTTGTTTCTCGCTCGTTTTCCAAAATAACAGTGTTGTAGATTGTTCTCCTGTTTCCATTCAGCGATTCAATTCAGGTCTTCAATTATTAAATGATAAATTTACAGTTAAAATTTGAAGGCTCGGTTCAGAGCTTGCTTGTAAAAGGTCTTCTTTGAACTCCGATAACAATAAACGAACCGAAACGTCACTCTAGAAATGTTATTCTTCCCCCACCGATAATTTAGTTTAAACCGTATTTTGTCAAAGTCTTTCCTAAATAGGTTGCTGGGGAGTCCACTGACAAGTTCAAAACATGATTGAAAATAGATGAATGAATTTAGGGACTCTCCCGTTTGCCCTCGCCACGGCCGGCCTTAAGTAGTGCAGGGCCGGATTAGGAACATTTTGCAAGGCCCCAGGTTTACAACTAACTTGCACCAAGTTCTGTAGAACCATTGAATGAATTTTAAAATGCATATTTCACCCTTGTGTCTCGCCATTTTTCAAGAAGATTCTGTATCAGTATTTCATAGTTTCTTCTCTTACAAGTAAACCTATCGATGTCGAAATCTTCTAGTTTCTTGAATAAACGTGGCTGCGAAGTATGGAATATCAAGAAACGACGGTAAGCAAAATTTAAAGTGCTTCCGTCTACAAAGACGGCCGGAGAGGACTAAACTCTGATTGATCAGAATAAGTCATAAAAATGTGTTACAAGTTTTAAAATTTTATTTTTTTTAAAGGGGTAAAGGGGCGAAAAAAAACATTAACCGACACTGGAAGGAAGTAGACATCTATTTGAGGGTATGCTTATCATGGCCGCCATCTGGAAGTCGGCCATCTTGTGTATCGCTTGATATTTGTAAATAGAAAGGGGGTCATGTGATATATCAAATTGGTTAGAATTTTACGAGAAATACAATGGTGAGGTTTATGTTTCCATAAGTTTATATTTGTAAGGCATAATGAAATGCACATTGATATGGACTCGTTGGTGAAAAGATTTCTTAACAGCTGTAGCTTTTCGAAAACAATTCAAGTCAGGAAAACCTAATGTACGCTACTAAGAACATGGTAGGTAGTTACTTATGAAAGGTATAATCAGCTTGAAACCGTTAACGAGTGCAGACAAAATGAAATCGTGATGAAACCATCACAAACCTTAAGGAACTGATGGGAGATTGATGACATATTTTCGATTTATTATTTGATTTAGAAGACAAACCTTCAAAAGCGGCCATCTATTCAGTAGGCACTAGTATACATTCCGTTTTCCTTCCGAAAGATTTTATGGAAGCTTTCTTCGATTAAATCTCTCGTTCTCATGTCAGTTTCGTTTTATGCGTAGTGTATTACACAGAATTTTCGATATTTCACAACAGTAATCCCTTTTCTTTTTGCAAATGTCGTTTGTCTCACTGGCTTCTTTTTGTTTGCCATTTTTTCTTCAGAATAACTGAGAACACATGAATTTTATGGCGAATGTGCTACTATTATCAACTTACAGACAGGCAAGGACATAAAGAACATAACGAATTGTTTAATACAACGGCAATTTAAAAACTACATATTACATACTATGTTAAGTGCTATTATCTGTCTGCACATGTAATAAGAATACATGCCCAACGCAATAATTTCGAGAGTTGTTTGATAACTTCACATATCAGCAGGCATGTTTGGAAGTTGTATTCATTGTAGAATAGCAGAACAAGTAATTTCAAAAGAACACAATGAAACCGCACAACAGTAATGTTAGTGCTTTGAATTTTTTCTATTATACCATGGACCAACAAACCATAAAACTTCCTGGGGTATGTCTTGGTACTGGGAGTGTCATAATACAACGAATGAGAAAATAAACTAGAATAATTTGTATCAGTTGTTTTCTATTAGAAAAAATAAAACGGAAAATTTACTCAAAGTCATTCGTACTTCCATGAAAATCAATTATTATGAACCCTGTGGAGACTATAAAATACAAATTTCTTCTGTTGTTACTTGAAGGATCAAGACCAATTTTTCAGTTTAAATTGAACATATAACAGAACACATAAATACATGTTATTATTATCTAGTTTGCAGTGTTGCCACGTAAGAACTAAAAGAATCGCGTGAAGGTACTTTTTTAGGGAAATTTTCTTAAATATCCCTCAATCATTTTTCCTTTATACACAGAGATGTCCCGTTTATTACGTAAACTGAAAGCCTACACTGTTACAAATCGATCGAGATATAACCTGTTCTAGTGTTGCAGTAACGGTCTGATCTACAGTCATTTAAAGAGATCTCGTCGATGTCTGCAAATATACACGGGTGCTAAAGGGTTAAGGACCCAGGACTCAGGTGTTGCACTTATATGCTGACGAACAACTATCTTTTTATTCTAAATACCTAAGGAACATTTCTAATATAGTGGCAAAAGTTCCCAAGCGGGGGACAAGTTATCATCCCCTTGGCCCTTGATCTACAAGTATATATATATTGCATTACAATTACACCATTTATATAAAAGGCGTATTTATACAATTATATCTAGGCGTATTTGAGCAATTGAATGCGACCTGTAACCGGAAGTCCCCGAAGCAATCAGTAATCACAACCAACAGATGTAACCCAACAGATCCTGTGTAATCCATAGACGATGAAATTTCGTAAAACAAGGAAAATCTCGAGCCTACTTAGGTAATTCTAAACAATATGATTGCCCCTCTCCCCCCCTCTTTCTCTATTCATTAAATCTATAGTTTTATTTTTATTATATGACTGTATGTGTGTTAAAGTATTCTATGAAAGGTTATTGTAGAGGCTATGAGAGTATAAGCGCACGAGAATCACAGAAAATAAGAGCTAGCTATATTATTGTCTAATTACGAGGGATTTGAAAATCTAAGCAAGCGAATCTCTGGAACTACCGAAATGAAAAACGATTGTCGCGTAGAATATGAGCAAAGCCGTAACCCCAAACAGCACTGTATTGAATTTTCTTATATAGTCTCTATTCAAAAATTCTGTATTATTTTTCTTGGAGTGAGAATATTAATAAACATGAAATTATATTTTTTATATTCAAGACTATCTTGATTTTGAAATATGTTACATCAGGAATCGAGTACTTAATTATTTGCGCTCTAGTAACGTACGTTATTAATCCACTATAAAATTCTGTAGTAATGATTCTCCAATATGTGATTCTGATTGTTTATGGGTCACTGGGTCTTTCTATGCCATCGAGTCTCTTTCTTTTTCTTTTTTTTTCGTTCCGGTCTGTCTAGTTCACCGGGCCTGAGAAACGAGACACAGACCTGGGCGACCTACGCAAACATCGTGACATCTAAGTGACTCCGTGTAATCCGTGATCCATGCTATCAACAGGAATTACATGCTACTAATAATGCACGGCATTTTTTTTTACCTTCACTTGAAAAAAACATGGACTTCATAGCCATGCACCTCACACTACTCGCTCATTATACCTTGTCACCACTGCCTATCACCTTAAAATAATATTGCGCGCCTGTGTAATTTAGTCTAGTCTCTGGTATGGAGGTATAGGGTATTCAAAATCGATGTCGACCCATAACAATTTCTTATTCTTTGTAGGCAAAATAAACATTTACGATTGAACTAATATTCGAGGTAAAGACTTTTAAAAACAAAATAATGCATACTTTCACTTCCCAAGTCTTAACAAGTTGTCCTAAAATACCTTCTATATAAAAATATTATACACTTAATGTTACTTATTGTTATCACTTGTCCTGCCCGCTGCCGATGGCAATAACTGAGTGCTTCGCCTTCGATTCATGAGGCGCAATTCACTAGGAGTTTGAGTCCCTCTGAAGAGCATGCTCGGATTTATAACTGTCCTTGATACTTCTGTGTTCATATTCTTATGTTGGAATAGCTACGTAGAATTGAAGGAGTCTCGTGTCCATGCGAATTAAAGAAAAAGTGACTAGCGCACGCCTTTAATGCACAGAGTCCCAAGGGAAAGTCTTCCGATCATTCCGATTCAACTTTAAACTGTAGATCAACGTCTCATATAGCCTAGGTGCCCAAAGGATCACTAAAGTTGAAACAAACAACCAGTTCTTACTTCTTTATCAGACAGATCTGCGTACATGTTTCAATTCTTTCGCGGGAAAAGAGTTGAAGAGCACTGACCAAGTGAGTTTGTGGTGGACAGCATCGTATCTCGACCTTATTCTGTTTCATTCCATCAATTATTTTCAATCAATCAGTTTCTTTAATGACCGGTCTTCTTTATCTAAAGGGCATAAACGTGGAACGTAGAGGTGCAAATTTCATTTCATTTCCATTTGCATTTTCATTTCTTTCATGATTTTTAAAAATGAAATAACAAGATACAACTACGCGCTCTTCGTACTAAATACTAAATAATCGTTACATCTGTCTTTCGTAGTCTAAAATTTTCCGATAAATTTATTTGCAATTTATTTCCTCCGATAGGGGAGTTTTTCATAAGTAAGTATAACTCAATGTTTAAAAATGCTTAAAAAAAAACAAAAAAGAATCAGAATAAACATAAATATACATGCTAATACGTACCATGTCGTGTAATAAAAGAAGAAAAGTAATCACATATGCACAATTTTCTACTGTTTTTCACAGCACTTTTTTCAAAAATGAATTGATATTCTGTTTGGTAGTAGAAAACGGATTGAACGACACTGACGCGTTTCGAGCGTTTGTATCGCAGAAGAGAAATTGTGGAAGGACAAAAGCCTAAAACTCTGTCCATGCGGGAAGAGGTAGTGAAGCAATGAGACGCGAGCGCATGAAACTGTTCATATCATGCGCAGTAAATGAGTTCGGACCCTTATGTCTCTCATTTTTCTATTTTCTCTCGTCTTTCATATACAGTGAATGCACACTTTAATATGTATATCACTGTACTGATTTTTCTAAAGTTGACATTGAGAGAGAACTTTATATAACAGAGAATTGGTTTCTAAATTGTTTAATATTTTATGATGTAGAATGTAACAGTTTATTACTACCGAACAATGAAATTGTGAACTCTATTTTTTGGTTGGAGGTAGAAATGAATGAAGCATTCAACCAGAGAATGGGTCGAGCTATTTACGAGAAATGAATAAAAGGTTTCATAAGTTTTCTTTGTAAACTATGTAACAACAAACATTATGATAATTTTCAAAAGTAGTCCATAAAATGCTAATGAACTAATTATTGCTTCCAAGATCTTTCCTATACTGTAGAAATTTGAGTTATGATGTAAACTGCGTACCTATACTTTTGGCCTTTAATAAGAAAATAACTCAAAGAATTATTAATTAACCCTATAAGTATTAACTGGGGTCTAGCAGGTAATGGGATGATTTTCCATAAGATTCTGAACATACAGCGAAATCTAGTTAACCTGGGAGGGGAGATAAGTTGACCTTATTAACGAATGTCCGTATTAACTTAAATAACCTTAAAACAACAATGAAAAGTGCTTTAAAACTCTGTTCATAACAACTAAACAAGTTACATATATTTACTGTATTTACCAACAATGGGAAAATACGGTACAACAGTGCTTCCCAATCTGTGGTTCACGGGTCCCCGTGGACGGCAAGACATGGACAAGGAGTCTGTGGAATATTTACTTTTCATTAAACTTCAACTTATCATGTTGCTTAAACTGGATGTTTGCAAGGTACATTGCTGGAATTAATAATTTTCCCTTTGGCTTAGGCCAGGGATGCAAATAAGCAACGAAATTGTACTCGCCCAAGGAAAAAGCTACTAGTCCACATTCCACAATAGAAGTCGTTTACTTACCTTCGATATGATATTAAATACTCGCCCACACCAATGAACACTCGCCCCGGGCGAGTGGGCGAGCGGTTATTTGCATCCCTGGCTTAGGCATAACTGCTCAGAATAGTAAATTTACTATCGGCAACACTGCTCTTGTGCAGTCGACTTTCTCTCCTGTCCCTCTTTTGTCCACCATATGAATGATGCACAAAATTCAAACGCAAACGCATGTTATTAAAGCACGAGTTTATTAAAGCATGTTTTAAAACATTTTCTGCCTGAGAACATTACCTAAAGTGCTACTCAAGCAGAAGTGTGAAGGGAGGAAAGGACGGCTTTTTTTTTAATTATTTGTAAGGAAACTCCTATAAACATCTGTTTATTTTCTGCATTAGGGATATATGACTCAAACGCGATAATTACTGAGTTTCAAGACCTAGCAGAAAGTTTTAGTTGATTGATATATGGTCAGAAAATTGACCCAAATGCAATTGTAACTGGAGTTTCTAGTTATAACAGATGGCTTTTAGTTGAGTGATGTATGAGCCTCACATTGAACCTCAATGCATTTGTTACTGGATTTCTATACCTACGAGGATGGTTTTAGTTAAGTGATGTGTGGTCAGCACATTGGTCCTAACACGTTGTTACTGGTTTTCTAAACCTATAAGATTGCTTTTGTTGAGTGACATGTGGTCAGCACATGGATTTAAATATAAATGGGTCTCTAGGTCTACCACGTGACCTTGGAAATTAGAGACATCGCTGATTTTACACTATCATCGCCTACTCACTACACACTGGCGTCTTACCCCTCCTTATGTAGTACACGCTTTGCCCTAATATACTACCATTAACAGTCATGAGCGTTGCCAACCCAGAGTTCTGACGAGGTTTCAAATCAATTACACGCACACACACACACACACACATAGGCGTATATATATATATATATATTCACAACATAGGTGAATGAAACTACTGTTTGAAATGGGAGATAGCAATTGACATGTTAGTCTAAAAGACAGTAACTTGATTCACTTATGTTGTGGGTCCAGGTAAGTGGCAACGTTGCATTTTCATTTAACATTGGACATATAAAGTGTACAGACCATACGGCTCGTCCGATTAAAAAAAAATCCTTCGCTTTAGATTGAAAATATCATATTTGGAGACAGTTTCCTCTCTTACATTTTGCTGTATCTCCGACAACAACAGTTACCCTATGTCAGGGGATTTTTGAGACACTCTGTATATGTATATGTATACAGGATTTGTCCGGAAAGTAACAAGCCTAATTTTTCTCTCACAATTTATTAATCGTACACATAGAAAAACTTAATATTCCTCAAAGTAATACCTTACGCATCAATACACTTTTGCCACTGCGATTCTCATGCTGTATATGCCTTTTGAAAGTCCTAGGCTAGCATGTTCTTTAGAAGAGCCGTTGTGGTTGCTTGGAATTTCTCCACAGTGCCCAGATGATGTCCTTTAAGCACCCGTTTCAATCGGGAGAACAGAAAGAAGTCCGTCGGGGCTAGGTCAGGACTGTAGGTTGGGTAGGGAACCTTCTTGTAAGAGCGCTCGTGTCTGTCCCCCCAAACGTGTATTGGTTGCTATAGTTTACCAGTAAGTTTTCCGACGAATATAAGAATATAGATTTTGTCAAGAATACCGCCGTGCACTCACGTAATTTTCCTTTTCTTCTGAATAGATGTAAATGATAACCTATGTAATTATTTGATGGCATGTATTAAAAAGTAACGGCAGGTCTAAACGTAACCCACATCATAACGAATATTATCCCTGAACTACCAACCTAAAACCATTGTGGAAAGTGTACCTTGAATCCTTCTCACCTGCATATGTATCCTGTGACTTGACCAGTGTTTCTTTTTTTTATCCTCAATTTAAACCGTCATACTCCTTACTCCTGTGGAAGATCGTTTTAAATCCGAACCATATATACATATACACAAAAGTGATCTAAAGGAAAGGTCTCATGACGTGTCCCAGTGTTGAACAAATAACTTGAAATTATTCGATTAATAAATTTGTGAATGGACTATCTAAAAGGAGAAACATCCTCTGGCGAAAGTGATTTTTTTTCAAAATCCCGAGATGGGTATAAACGTCGCAGTGTGCGAGTGCAGATATAAACTGCTAAGAGTTACAAACTAAATATAGTCAATGAATGTTTTTTTATAAACCAATAGTTATATATATATAGATATATATATAAACACAAACTAAGTTAAATGGAGCGAAATGTTTTGGACGCTACGAGTAGTGCGTGATTTGTGATTTGAACGCTCAGAATTATTAATATAAGTGATTTTTTTCAAAATCCCGAGATGGGTATAAACGTCGCAGTGTGCGAGTGCAGATATAAACTGCTAAGAGTTACAAACTAAATATAGTCAATGAATGGTTTTTATAAACCAATAGTTATATATATATAGATATATATATAAACACAAACTAAGTTAAATGGAGCGAAATGTTTTGGACGCTACGAGTAGTGCGTGATTTGTGATTTGAACGCTCAGAATTATTAATATTTTATTTCTCAATGTGAGGTAGAGACTCATATAAGTCCTAATACATCTAAAAGTTTTTTTCTTTTCTTTCCTCTTTGTCCATATTTTTTTTCTTTAAGTGAAATAAGTGTCTCTTTGCGTATGTCGCAAATCATAATTTTGCTTTAGCATGCCTAAGATATAATACATGTAATTATTTTTTTTTCTTTTTCCATTTGTCAAGATGATTGAATATATAAAAAATTACTAAAATATAACTCTATGTATTCTATTAATATATAACCAAGAACTTGTGCTTTTAAGATTTTCTTTGTAATTATTTTTCCTTTTCACTATGAATGTAATAAACTATTTGTATCTTTGTAGTTAGTTGGTTTCCTTTAAACATATATACACTGTCCTGAGTGAGTGAGCGTGTGAATGCATGATAGATTTAATATAAGTAATTTTAGTGATATCATTTGTTGTATTAACATCTATAATATATGTGTCATGTTTTAATATATGTGTTAAGGTAAATAACCTAGGTCATGAAGGACCGCTACTAATGGTTTAAATCGGCTCTAAGAGTGAAACGGAAATAGCAGGATGAGCCTAAATACGACATCTTTCTTCCAGAAGTTGAAACTCTTATTGATACGATACATAAATTTATATTGAGTTTATAAGTTTGATTTTTTTTCTTTCTTTCTTGGCTAATTCATATGTGTGGTCGATCCTAGAGAACAAAGTTCAGATGCTGGATGGTTATCAATCACCGGTTGGAATAACAGTACAAAGAATGATTTCAATTTTCTCCTTTCCTGGTCTAGATCTGGGGAACCCCACGAGCGTGGTGCCTGGAGCTAGGTCTGGGTGGTATGAGGGAACATGTGTCTATTCCGAAGCATTCCAAAATTGAGTAATCGTTAATAACATTTAGAATGATTCATCTTTCAAGGACTTTCTCGATTTCTTACTATATTTCCGGAATTATCCAGTAATCTGTTTCTTATTAAAATACCCTATTTCTTTTTCCTACCTCCTTCTTTTACCCTTCTACTTTCTTCTCTTTCTTTTCTATTTCTGAATGAAAGAAAACGTAAAAAAAGAAGAAAATGTAGTGAACGAAGAAGAAGTGGATGTAGAGGAGTCGCTAAAATTAATTCTCTTTGAACTAGGGCGATTACCAAACAACACCTACTAATTGAAATCTTGATTATTTTCCAATAAAGTAAATTTCAATAAACTTTCTTGTTATTGTTCGTCCCTCAATGCATACTCATCTCATTGTTAATTATCCCATATCGGACTCCCGAAGAAAACTCATCGAAACAACTTATTGACCGTGCCAATAGCGACTACTCTCAGTCATGACTCCGTCCAAAACATTTCGCTCCATTTAACTTAGTTTGTGTTTATATATATATCTATATATATATAACTATTGGTTTATAAAAACCATTCATTGATTATATTTAGTTTGTAACTCTTAGCAGTTTATATCTGCACTCGCACACTGCGACGTTTATATCCATCTCGGGATTTTGAAAAAAATCACTTTCGCCAGAGGATGTTTCTCCTCTTAGATAGTCCATTCACAAATTTATTAATCGAATAATTTCAAGTTATTTGTTCAACACTGGGACACGTCATGAGACCTTTCCTTTAGATCACTTTTGTGTATATGTATATATGGTTCGGATTTAAAACGATCTTCCACAGGAGTAAGGAGTATGACGGTTTAAATTGAGGATAAAAAAAAGAAACACTGGTCAAGTCACAGGATACATATGCAGGTGAGAAGGATTCAAGGTACACTTTCCACAATGGTTTTAGGTTGGTAGTTCAGGGATAATATTTGTTATGATGTGGGTTACGTTTAGACCTGCCGTTACTTTTTAATACATGCCATCAAATAATTACATAGGTTATCATTTACATCTATTCAGAAGAAAAGGAAAATTACGTGAGTGCACGGCGGTATTCTTGACAAAATCTATATTCTTATACTCGTCGGAAAACTTACTGGTAAACTATAGCAACCAATACACGTTTGGGGGGACAGACACGAGCGCTCTTACATATATTCATATAATACATTTAATATCATACTTTTACTGTAAAATCATATTCACATACTAAGTACATATACATTTCGACGTATTCATTTCTTTCTATATATATATATTTATAATAAATGCGCACACATTTAAATTAATCACCCCAACAATAATTTTTGAAAAGGTTGCAAGTACAAGAAAACAAATGACTTCCGACGTTACATATGAAAAAGAAAATTGATTTTTTACCTGATACCGCGCGTCTATAAATTTCAACTTTTATATAATCAATTCGTGCTTAAATAATAATAAAAAAAACTTTGTGAGGCAGGCACGTAACACAGAGCATTCCTAAAGATATAACTAGATAACCTAAAATACAATTTCTGGGCCCAGGTCAACTACAAGGTAAACAAAAACCAAAACAGAAAGGAAAGTAACCAATGGATTAAAAAAAAAACTTAAAGGGACGACGGTGAAAGAACGTAATTGAAGTATCGTCAAATACGAAGTCTTTGTTCATTTCGGCGATAGGTCAAAATGTGATGGAGGACCCAATCATTATCTACTCTATCCATGAATTGTGTATTGCAACATCTCAGCTGGTAATATCAGATCAGAGTTGTACGCTAAATAAATCGTAAGCGACAAGTTCAAAATCGGGGGAGGGGAGGTTGAAAAATTAAAAAAAATCTCGAAGTAAGAAGGAAGAAAGAGACAAGAGAGAGAAAGCGGCGCCAACGAAAGGAGAAAGATTAAAGTACTACTCACTACACAGAAGAGTGATCGAATTTAAATATATAACAACTCATAGCCAAAAATATTCACATATGCCGAAAGAGGGTAGTTTACTTAAATACGTAAACTAGGAGGGAGGCCCTGCTGCCAAGGATGCAAGTTCTGTGTCCATCAGATCCCAATCCCACAAGAGTTTGTTTGTAAGATTGAAATCCGAGCCCCGTATCCGGCCCAGACCAGCAGGATAAAAGGAGAGGGGGAAGGGACCAGGTAACTGCGTCCCCAATTTTGAAATCTCTAAGTAAGAGAAAAAAAATATTCGACCCCTCAGAAGAACTAAGAAGGTTCAAGGACAGTAATGAAACTAGAATAGAAGTATTAGCTAAGATATCCCTAACTAATGATTTGCCAAAATAAAAAAAAATAAATAAACTGAATTTTGGATCGGTGATTTCTATTGCCAAATTTCACCGATAGCTACCCTGCGCAGACACGCCACAGTCTGTGATGTCGTTAATTTCCCTCGTCTAATTAAACTAAGAAAAGAAATGAAAATACTTAAAGGGACTAGGGGTCGACATCCGGGTACGCTATAATAAATTTCAATAATTAATTGTTTTGATTCTGTAACCCTGTCAGAGCTGTCGCCTCCATGAACATTGTAAGCTAGCCCGAGTAGGTAACGTGAAGAAAAAAAAATCTCACGGAGCAGGATATTCTATTTTAAAACCGACCAGAAAATATAATTCACTACAGCCCTGTTGTATAACTACTATTGTCTTTTCATAATTTATTATTCAATATGTCTAGTCAGCGATTATATGATGCTACCCATTCTATCAGATGGTATTACAATGGTTGATCATTACTATAACACATTAAACTACAAAGTATTGCCATAGTCCGACTATATATCGCCCTCCTGTCCGCGTGATATTATGGTGCAGGGGTCAGAACCTGAGATGTTTGTAGCTACACGTATCTATTCAATATCTATATATCAACACGCGGCGAAGTATTCACTGAGCTACTATACATTTAACTATATGGGTGTCCTATCTTCTATATTCATTTACTAGAATATTCATATACTTCATATTCATATTCATATTAATATTCATATAATATTCATATCATCATCTTTTTCATTTACTACGTCGCTATATTTTACAAACACCCTGTTTCCTCTATCTACGCCAAGCCTATATACACATTTCATCATAACACTTTAAAATCTATAGTGACTACAAACATTTCCCATTCCGATCACCGCACGACAACCTCACTCGAACTCAAGACTCTTTCACCACACACACAATACTATGTAATACCTGGTAGCTTTATTAAGAACGAAGAAAAAAATCCTACGTATGTTCACTGAAAATAGAATTATCCGCGATAATATTTAATGTTTATGAAATTCTGCAGCAACAATGAAATTCTTCAGCCACGAAGAAAAAATGAACATTTAATATAATTTCAAAGCGAAGAACTAGCATCATATAGCCCGACTTCTGTTAAGAAATTACGTATTGTTTATTTACTTAAATATTTCGATTTCTAGACTAAGCAGAATGTTGAAATTTTCAGGATATATTAATTTTGGGTCACTTAACCTAACTGTACATCCATATGGGCTGTGAATTATACCTTCTAGGTTTTATTTCGAAAAGAAAGGTCAATTCCATGGAAACTAAATCACTAAGAACATTGACATAAGAATGACGGTTAGTACTGACTTTTGACACTAGGGGGCTAGCGACGATATGATCAACCCTTGAACCACTGAATGTGACCTTGTACACGGAATTATTGTACTATATTACGTTCACTTTTAAATATTGTGTATGAGTTCATTTAATGACGGAATAATAAAAAATATCGCATAGTAAATACTACACTGTCCATATTTAATTATCTCACACACTCTTTCATCACTTAACTACCACAATTACTACTACTAGAAAATGTTTACTACATTACGAACACATGCATGCCACATCCATACTACACACTACATTAATACATGTTATACTAATAAATATACACAGACAACATTCAGATTTTACCATTTTAAATCGGCTCTATGAAAGGTAACGAAAGGAAAAGGGATAGAAAGGAACAGGGACAACTAGCCCTTGTATTTACTAAATCACATTCTTAACTCAACCTGTTTAATCAAGGCCCCCGAGGGGACATATCGAAGTATTGACTAACAATAGGACCCCTGCCCTGAAGGGGCAGGAACCCGGAACAAACTACATGTTCAACTCATTCCGCTGGAAGCCGTACTCCCAATTTGGGAGTCAGATAGGAGCCCTTACTGTAAATTTACACGTGCATTATTCTACCTATCTTAACTACAACAAAATTAAATACCGCCATATATGTTAAAAAAAAGAATCACTCGCTACCTACATAAACAAATCTATATATGGACAGGTCTTATAACCCTCAATTAGCAGGAAAATTGGAAGGTGAAAATATCAGGGGAAACACTAATCTTCAGAACCGGTTTTAGGAAAAGAAAAACGGAAATCACACTACTTCTGAATCCTGTCCATAGCGATCGGTAGATGAAATCATGGCGTCACTATATTGCACTTACTATTTCAGCTTTTTAGTCCAGTTTTGTTCTGAAAATTTAATAGTTCTATGGCTCCTTGAGACCTCCAGCGATTTTACACGTTAATAAAATCCAAATGTTACCTTTATTTGCAGCTTTTCTAGCTCCTTTTTGACTTTCTGAGCTGGGAAGATCTTAGTCAGGCGTCTTCAGTGAAATTCTTGCAGGGAATGGGAATAATCGCGCCCTAATATCATAGCGTGGGTTTATCCTCCAATCAAAACAAAGCATTTTGGCGGTGGGGCTTTGAAACGAATAAAATTTGGTAAAATCTGGATTAAACTAGATTTTAGAAGGACCTAGGTATCTAAAAGAGAGGTGAAGGGTGGTCCTGAAATTCTGTCGAAATTTAGATTGGTTATTTGATCTGAAAAGTTCCGTCCAATAGTGGACCTATGTTTTCAGATAGCACTGACACCGTAAGAATTGTAATAAACCATTTACACATCCATATACAAGACTTATAACTAATTTAAAATATAAATAAAGGTATCGACTCCCAAAACTATAATTCCTAATAAATTTTTTAAAGTTTTCCATGTTAATTTGAAATAGAATAACAAACAATATTACGAATTATATGAACAGCCAGAAATTTTTTGTTAAACGTCAAGTACAGTCGGTGCAAAAAATTTCGGGCACCCTCCTATTAAAAACATAATCTCATTAGACTGTAATGGCATATTACATTCTTATGCCGACCCGGTCAGGTAGGATGTCATAACAAAAGCGTTGTGTGAGTGCGTATTGTCATGATGCAGTTTTCATGACACTTGGAGCTCCTTGCGGACTCTGGTGACCCTGGCGTTCAGTCTCTGAAGCACACCCTTGTAAAACTGAGCAGTGACAGTGTGACCAGCGGGGACAAACTCGTGGTGCACGACTCCTTTTGTATTAAAACAAACAATGACCATGGACTTGACTTTGTTTTTTTTTTTCATTCGACCTTTCTTCTGGCGCGATGGCAATGGCAGATGCCATTCGGAGCTTTGCCTCTTGGATTCCGGATCATATTCAAAAATCCATGACTCATTACCAGTGATTACGTTGTCCATGAAATTGGGATCATCGTCACAAAGTCCTTTCATTTCCTGACACGTTTCCACGTGATTCACTTTTTCAGTCAAGACTTTCGGCACAAGTTTTGCACAAATTCTCCGCATGCCCAGTTCTTCCGATACAACCTTATCGACAACGATTTTCGGCAGGTTTAGCTGTTCCGCGAACATCATACGAACACTAATGCGACGATCTGTTTTGAGCAATTTACGCACACGGGTGACATTTTCCTCCGTTCGCGATGTTGAGGGGCGTCCGCAACGGGCCTCGTTGCTGATGTTTTCCCGACCTTCTCGGAACGCTTTGTGCCACTTCTTTGTTTGTGCATAGGACATGCACTCATCCCCAAAGCCTTCCTTCAGCATGTCGTAAGATTCCTTTGACGTCTTGTTCAGCTTCATACTAAATTTCAACGCGTAACTTTCTTCTAACATTTTCCCCATCATAAGTACGACAAGGTCACTGCACAGAGGTTCACGCCGCAGCATTTCCTCACTTGCCGAGAGCACGAAGGCGACTAACCCCGGTACCGCTGGAAAGCTTAAGATCCCTCCCACTCTTTTCACCGATAGCACCGCTCGGCGCTGTACAGTCGTTTCACAGTCAAGTGGGACCGTTACGAACCGTTACCGTTAATATATGTATGTGTGTGTGTGTTATGTATGTATGGCACTAAGAGAAAGATAAATGAAATCTTCCAAGTTAATCTTCAACGTTTATGCCCTTTAGGCTAAGGGAGACTGATACCCTAACAGCACAATTACATAGCAGGCATTGTGCCTATCATTTTTCCTCAGGTACATGGGAATGTGTCTAGTATGTGCCTTATGTACCTCTGAGAGAGAAATCACATGGATGACAAGTGATAGTCACACTCTATGTCCGCTACTAGGCACATGCCTGACATGTACCTGGGGAACGCAACCTAGCATGTTCTAGGTATGTTTCCCATGCCGTAAGCGTCAATGAACCACAAAATTACTCCCCGAAAATATGTTAAATCGCCTTTATGCTTAATGTGTTTACATTAAGGTGAGTCTAAAAAACACTTTAAACAAGTAAAAAATGTACCCCAGGGTGAGTGCGAACCACCAACCTTTGGATTACTAGCCGCGTGCTCTTGGCCACGGAGGCAATGAAGAGAACGTAGCTTGTAGGGGGATAAATTGCTGAGGTCGCTTGAATTTGGCTAATCAGAATGCTCCTTTAACCGTGTATATTCGACGATAACCGTTTGGGATCAGATAAAATTTTCTCGCCATGTAATTTTATAACAACATAACGAGTGTCTATTTATTTTCTTCCAAAGTCACTTTCAAATGATCGGCGACAGTTGCATCAATAAAGTTGATACGTTTGTTGCTTCTGGAATATAATCACTTAGAAAAAGAAGCAACAAATGTATCAAATGTGAGAGATGTATTTAGAACACCTAAATGGCGCATGCCTAGCACATCTTGTGCTGTTAGGGTATCTGAAACAGTATGTACCTAAAGGACGTACCTAGAACATGACAGATATATGTCGCAAGTGACATCAAAACAAATGACTGTAAAGATCGAAACTGAGCCAGGTATATAAATGCTATATTTGTGATACATAGTTGCAAATATCAATTAGGTGTAACAAGTGCCTAAAACTTTAGGTAGCTGAAGTACATACTTAGCACATGAATATCATATTTGTCAAGTGTTGTGTACCTAAAAAGTAGCTGGGACACCTAAATGGTACATGTCTAGCACATCTTGTGCTGTTAGGATAATTAAGTCATGTGAATGATGATGAAATAATTGGTAAAATAAGAATGAGAGGCGAACAGGAATATCCCTAAAAACCACACGAGCACGATGCTGTACACCACAAAATTACTTGGCCGACGATGGAACCAGGGACCCCACGCACCAGAGGTAAGTGCTTTACCATTGAGCTACCATCCTCCAAAAGAAAGAAGAAAGGATCTATCAATATAACGCAACAATATGAAATTTCGAATTATATTCCTGTTGAATGTTAACTTTTATTAGAATTATCCGTAGTGAGCACATAGACAATTATATACAGTACACATGAGCACGCAGATCAGTTTTCCCATTCTGAAAATTCCTCTCTGTTTGTATTGTAGACGTTGGTTTTTTTTTCTTGTTCCCCCTTGTTACTATGAAATGTTTCTATTATACGTGGAGTAAATCTTTTTTCATTAAATTTTAAGTTTGAAACATTTTAGGCCATCAGATCAAAATGAACATCATTTATCTATTTACTCCACAGAATATCAATAAAGAAGCACAGAATATCAAAAGATAACAGAATAAATTTAAAAAATACCGATCTAGGCTGAAAGGTGCATACTCATTACATTAGGTGAATGTTGAATTCATAATATAAGGTCTAACTTGTATGATTGTATCTTTTCGGAACCATTTATAATAGGAATGCGTTGTCATAAATGATATATTTAGTATTGTGAAATTGCAATTTATTATTTTATTTTTATGGTATAAAAATATATTTTTAAAAACATTTTTAATTTCCCGGAGGATCGCGAAGAACTAATAGTCACTACATCAAAACGTTTGGGAAACGCTAAAGTATAACCTTCCTTTTTTATTTATCCGGATTAAGAGGTCTGGTTCATCCGAATTCGAATTAATAACGTTTTACTGTAATTAATAAAGCTGTGTGAATGAAATATAATTTAAAGTAGGAGGATAGATAAAAGTCAGTAGTTATTTTCCTAGAATAGACATGTAAATGAATTCCAAAGCACAATGTATTCTAAATAGCGTAAAGTATTCCAAATAGCGTAAAGAATTCCAAATGAAACCAAGTACTGCAGAAGACGTGTAAACATGGGTGTCAATTACACCGAGGACACCGAGGACGTGTCTCCTCCAATATTTGTAAAACGGTTTTCGTCTCCCCCAATATTTGTAGTATCTCAGGTCAACTATGACCCATAAAAGGCTCAACCATCTAGCAGTTTACTAGGTTCACAAAACAATATTAAGACAAAGTGGATATGAAAAACTACACAAAATTTGTTTTCAACTGTGGAAAAGGGCAGGCAGTTTTTGGCCCAATGAAGGTGAAGGTGGAGTATATAGTAAAGTAAGAAATTGTTTTTGTTTAGATAGCGAGCAGCAAAACGAGTCTAGTTTAGCTAACAAGCATAATTTTAAAGTAACTTTTTAACTACATTGTTGAGCCTCATTTACATTAGTTGTAGGCTTGTAGACATAAAAAACTGTTTTCAAAACTTTATTGTTTCTGAGTAATCACTTCACATTGTCTTTTATTATTATTTTGTTTTTGACATACACTTGGTATCACTTATCATCATCATCATAGGTATTCTGACATTACTGGCTGGCCACTTGCCGCAACTGTTCCATGCTCCACGGTATTCCGCTAACTTCTTCATCTTCGCATACGATTTTTCTGTTTTTGACATCGTCCAATAATTGTAGTCTTCTTCGTCCCTCCCTCTCTCTCCTGCCATCATACCCTTTAGCACGTCTCTTATGACATAGTTCCTTCTTAGCCAATGACTTACCCAGTTCCTCTTCCTTTTCTTGATCATATCTAAAATTGCTCTTTTCTCCGCCATAATTTGTAACACACTCTCATTTATTTTCCGTTCGACCCAGACAATTCTCTCCATTCTTTTCCATACCTACATTTCGAAAGCTTGCAATGGCATCATTTAACTAAAATTGTAAAACAAGGTTAAATATTAATATTTGAATAGACAAACAAGCTGTAAAGTGTGTTTATATGTGTTTTAGTACCATGTTTCTAAAAACAAGAAGAAAAAAAGATTATCGAAGGTAAAAACACAAAAAATTTAAAGTTTTTGTTTGCTTTTTAAATCAAAAATGCTTTAAAATGCAACGCACGAAGGCTACTTAAAAAAAATACATGGAGGACCCTCCCGCTTCCCTAGTGTCCCCAGTACACTGTCTCCCCTAACGTCTATATGCTGCTGACGCCAATGCGTGTAAAAGCAGGTACGCACCTCATAACATCATAACATACGTTTGAAAAGATTAACCACACACATAACTTTTTAAAAATAATATTTCCGGAAGCTCATGCCAGGGACTGAATTCGCATGAAGTCTTATCGATCAAACTGGTAAAATTAATTCATAGTATAATTTTAAAATGTAGTCGAGTTCCTACTGTACTTGCAGGGCTAATTTGCCTGACAAATGAAATACAAACTTCTAGAATATTCTTATAAGTGTCCAACGGAAAAGAAAACATGCCCGAAGATGGGATATATACCAATCAACAGATCTAGTCTAGAAAAACAAAATAATATGGGTGTGTGTAAATTCTCATGTGTAGTTTTTGAGAAAATCGACAGAAACAATTTCTTAGACCCAAAAATCGAGCTGTACGATAACCACGCCAGCTATCGAGATGCAACTAATATTGAAACATAACAGTTATCAAGTCTTTTATCATCACTCTGGCTAATGGATAATATTCAGTACAGTTAATTATATATAGCTCAGGGTCCGTCAAATTGGAGTGAGGAATCGGCAACTCACTCATTAAACATGTTCATAATTTTGTACATTTTTGTACATCTTTTAAAAAGTTTTGTAAACCCCTGTGTTTCCAGAAATTTGCGATCACAATTCTGCACTCCAAGTTAACGTTCGAGTGCGTAATCACCAGATCCGAGATTTAAGTAGTTAAAAATAATCTGCGAATTTTGTACAATTTTGTACACCTTTAAAATAATTTTGTAAATCCCTGTATTTCGAAAAAATTACCGTCAAAGTTTCGAACTCAACCATCAACTTGGAGTACGGGATCTTCATATCGAACACGCAAGCACATAAAAATAATGTACGAATTTTGTACACTTTTGTACATCTTTTATAAAATTTTGTATACCCCTGAATTTTGAGAATATTGTGTATACTCCTGTATTTCGGAAACTTATGCAATCTATCATAAGTAAACCATCATCTATGAGTGCCGATTAACAATATCAGACATATAATTAACGGATATGATTGTACATGTCCCGTAGAATTTAGTACACCTCCCGTAGAATTTAGTACACCATTCAAATAATTGTCTACATCTTGTGTTTCCAGAAAGTTAGCTCCAAAATTTCGAACTCAACCATCATCTTCGAGAGCGGAATGATCATATCGAAGACTTACGTAGGCAAAAATAATCTACGAATTTTGTACACTTTGGTACACCTTTTAAAACACTTTGTACACCCCTTTATTTTCAGAAAATTGGCCTTAAACATAGGGATTCTACCATATCAGCAATATCAGACATACAATTAGTTAATATGATTCAATATGTCCCGTTGAATTTTGTACACCATTCATGAAATTTTGTACAGCCTTATGTTTCTAGAATATGAGCTTTAAAATTTCGAACTCAATCATCAACTTGGAATGCGGAATCATGGTATCGATGATTTAAGTACACAAAATTAATCTACGAATTTTGTAGACTTTTGTACACCTTTCAAAAAAAATTGTACACCACTATATTTCGAGAAAATTGTCCTTAAGCTTCGTAATCTCCCATAAGCAAACCATCAACTTACGTGTCTAATGTTTGTTTCTCGTACTTCTCCTACATTCTACGAAAACGTCGCACATCGTTATTGCACGTTAGTGCTATCAGAGTTTACGAGTTATTGAAGATTTTTGATGGTGAGCTAATTTCATATGAATTTAGTCTCCCACTCATCTTTATGCAGACATATTCCCATCAAACTTACCACTACATAAATATTTTTCTTTTATAAACTCTTTAGCACTAAAGATTTAAAATATTTCTTTTAATTTTTTATCACTAATACAGTGGTGCCCACCCCCCCTTATGTCCATGACGCACCCCCCAATTGTCTATCCGTAGGTGTTCTTCCATGAAAAAATCTTCTTTTCGATTAATTTTACCCCCCCATCAAACATATTTATATAGATTTTTAACCCCCCAAATATTTCAATGACGCAGTTTGCGTCATAGCCCCCCCCCCCTTGTGGGCACCCCTGACTAATAAATATACATATAGATTCTAATAAACAATACAAACAACTTACAGAATTTAAATTTTGATTTTATATATTTCCAGTTAACAATGACTGGGATTTATAAAATAAAAATGATTCAAGAAGAGAACGATGGTAACATTATCAAAATACTTTCAAAAGCAGTTGATATCAACTCCTCTTTCCCCGAAACGTCTTTTGCCTTCGAGATCTCCAAAGCTATGCTACTTTCCTTGCCAAGTTCATATCTGCAGGCCCGTATCCACCGGGGGCAATGAGGGGCCGCCCCCTAAACTTTGGCTGGCCCCCATAAAATTTCATGGTAGGCTTGCAAATGAACTATAATATGTTGATGGAGTATAATATGATTGGGTCGGGCCCCCCTAACTTCTACCGCCCCCCCCTAAATTTTTGGGCTGGCTACGGGCCTGAATATCTGTAATAGGACATTCCATTTGAGCTGCCGTGTTCTCCGCTGAGAACTGGAAAACCAGATTTGGTTTTCTTCGTGTTAACATCGTACTGTTCAATGAATTGCCTAACACTTTGACTCCCAGAAGATTTGGAGCTCAGATGTATCCTGAATAGGAACACAAGGTATCGAATTCCAGTACGTTACACGGTTTTGCTTCAATTTGTCCCACATTGTAGTATTGTAGTGTTTTGGACACCTAATATGTTTCTACTTTTCCATCGATACTAAGTATTTTGCTGAACCTTCGATAATACAAGTACATCTTTTTAAATTTCCAGTGCTATATACAGTATTCGATAGGGATACACCATCGCTTTATTTTTCTATACGTTTCCCAACCCATGTGACTCTTTTTCGAGTTAGATAGGAATTACATTAAGTTACGAATTACAGTTCTGGGGTGTATACTGAGGGATAACGTTCCTCGGCGATCTCAGCACCCGGAGAAGTGGGAAAGTAAGAAAGGAATGAAGCAACCGGTTCCTTTATGTTAGGTACCGTCCAGATGTTTTGCTGGTATGAAAATCCAGAAAAAAATCTTACTCAGAATGGTTGACCTGAAAAGACTTTTTAATACCTTTCCGACCGAGTACTCACACCTGGAATCGAGCCGTGGACCGCTCCCACGAAGGACAACAGCTTAAGCGACATCGCTGAGCGACGGTATTCCCGAATTTTAAAGCACATAATTCCTCGCATCAAAACAAGAGAAAAAGTTTATATGGATCTATGGCGAAAAGTGCATAGTTTCAGAGCTAGGGCTATCCAAAATCGCGAAAAAGCTAAATTTCAACAGGCCTTGTTTCGAATTTCAGAAACTCTGGATGTGGTCTTTATCAGCGTAAAGGGTACACAATCCAAAAGGGCATATTTCGTCAATTGTCAATAGTTGTAGAGGGTATTCCCTACAGGGTGTAATTCTCAGATATGCTCTCAATAAACCTTTCAGATATACCCTGATTTCAAGGGATAGGTGCTGATTGCCACGGATGCTGACTGCCACAGCCAATTATTGGTGCTGACTGCCACGACTGTGGCTGATTGCAAATATGAAGGTGCTGACTGCCACGACGGCGTGCTGACTGCCACGAGCCTGGGAGAAACTGTATTTGGAAAGAGAGGAATTAATCTCTTATACTAAATTTATGATTATTAATTAATTTAGTAGAGAATAATTAGGGATTAATTTAGTAATCATCACAGAAAATCTATGTGGCATCCTATAAGTTACAAAGTTGCTCACTAAGTGGAACGACATACGCTTGGATGTTTATAAAGGGATTGTCTTTTCTGTTATGTGTACAATTTGCACATTTCATTGTTTATATTAATTGTTTTATTGTATTATTTAATGGATATGAGGGTCTGAAGCCAGCTAACAAGGAAGGTTTGGGAAAAGCACTCGCCTGCAGAGAAATAAGTATGTCATTTGAAGGACCAATTCATGCTGATGACAACAGGTAATAAAACTCCTGTACATTGAGAACTGTCCGAGATATTCAGCGTAGAAATTTATATAAGAAAATGAGTGGATGCAAGTTTTAATGCGTTAAGTATTCTCTTCCATGGCGAAGCCTGTTGGTTTGAACTTGCTTTTGCTTGATCACTGGGATCCATTCACAGACAAATTGTCCATTTACAAGTTGCATGACGGATGGCAAAGACCTAATGGTTGAGAAGATACCAAAGAATTGCACACGATTTGTGCAACCATTTGATGTGTTTTGAAGCCGATCAATCAAAGATTATGGCAGGAGATGTGTACATAGTATGAAACTTCTTCATCTGGACGCTATAATGTACCAACGAAACAATCAAAGTTCGTGTCCGTACGAATCACTTCCGATCACCGCTATACATTGGATTGTTTCAGTTTGCGTTCTACAAGGCAGGTTACGAACAAATTATAGGCCTATAACTTTTGAATCACTTGAATTTGCTTTTTGCTTTGGTTCTGCGAACTGTTCCCTTGACGGATGCAACGCAATTGTACATATAAAATGTTCATGGTGCAAGGGAGTCTTTTACCTGCGTCATTTCTTCATAAAACAGAAGAACAACAGAGATCAATTTTCATCTCTGACCTATGATCATTGTAAACAATGTAATGACTAATTGTATCTAACAAACCCGTTAGTTATTGCGAAACACTTTTTTTTCCTGTTACTTCTGATAGCTTTCAATTCGTATGTCAATATTCGTTAGTAATTATGTTGTACTTAACGCGTATAAATGTGTATATCCTCATTTTCTCATATAACCTTCCAAGTTGTATATCTCGAACCGTTCTCAACCGTACGGGAATTTTATTAGCTTGTAATCAGCATGAATTGGGACTTTAAATGGCATGCTTTATATCTCTGCAGGCGAGTGCTTCATCCTGAACTTCCCTTGTGAGGGACAGCCAGCAGTGCTTTTTTGATGGAACTTTCAAGAGCTGCTCGAAGCAATTTGCGCAGCTGTACACAGTTCATGCTGACATAGGGAGTTGAAGTGAGAATGCATAAATCGTACCAATTTTGTACGCACCGCTCCCTGACAAAACTGAAGTACACTCATGTCCAAAATTATTGTCGCATATCTATAACTATCTTCTTGTAAGAATATAATTTGATAATTTTGCAGAGTACTTTTAATACTGATATGTGTATAATCAGGAAATGTATATTTGTGGTAAATTTCATAGGGAAAGAATTATAAATGCGAAAATCATAATGAGTAAAATAAAATGTAACTAATGGACAAGAAAAATTTATTTTCGTTTTATTGTTCTTATTTACTGCTCTTTTAACATGAAATTTACCACATACTTGTCTTTGCCGATTATTTATTTATTTATTTATTTATTTATTTATTTATTGTCCTTCAACAGAGAATAGAATCTCCAATTACAGAAGGTACAGAATATAGATAGTTCATATAATATAATATTATACATAATAGTGAATATAATGATACGGACAAAATTCCTGTAGATATCTGACAAAGACAATAATAACTATCGTAAGAGTATAAACCGTTAAACGTGAAGAGTATTACAAGAAACCATTAACAGTCAGATAATTAGTATACACATGTATATGGAAATACATGTATTCACATTCTAATACAATATATTTTTCAACTTCTTTGTATACAGAGACAGAGGTAATGCTATATCTAGATCTTTGTTTAATACTGATATGCTATTAAACCTACTGCACATTCTATATAATGGTGAGCCTTTATACATTTCAGTTCTTGGAACATCTACAGTCAACAGATGTCGCTTACGTAGATAGCCTGGTCTAGCATTGAGTCCAATTTTTTGTAAGAAATTACTATTGTCAACATAAGAATTTATAATTTTATAGAGAAATAATTGTTGAAAAAACTCACGTCTGTTACTCAAACTGACATAGTTAAATTTATCTAGAAGGGTTTTATACGATATTTTGTTTCTTATAGCGGAAGCTCCCATTGTTTTAAAATAGAGATACCTTAGGAATTTCTTTTGAATACTTTCTATTTTATCCTGAAGAGATTTATAATATGGAGCCCAAACAACGCATGTATATTCTAGTTTGGTCCGAACCAAGCTATTATACACCATAGAAATAGCTACAACATCATTTAAATTTCTGGTGTTCCGTATAATGAAACCAAGCTGTCTATAGGCATAAAGAACCACTTCAGTGATATGGTTATCAAATGATAAATTGCGTGTAATTTTTACCCCTAAATCTTTACAGGTGGTAATTTCTTCCATGTTTTCACCATTAAGAGTATATGAATAACAATTAAAACGCTCTTTCGCTCTTGACATTATCATAAATGCACATTTTTTAATATTAAGGTTAAGTTTATTTTCTACACTCCATTTATATATTAAATCAAGATCTTCTTGCAGTTCTATTGTATCTGTAATACACCTTACTTCTTTATATAATTTTACATCGTCTGCATACATAAGGTATTTGGAATGTTTTATTGAGAACTGTAAGTCATTAATATACAATAGAAAAAATAATGGACCCAGATTTGATCCTTGAGGTACTCCCGAGGTAGCTACGTATTCTAATGATTTCGATTGTTTGTATTGAACAAAATATTTCCTTCTAGATAAGTATGATTTAATTAAATTTAAAAAAGGTTGAGTTAATCCATATGATGATAATTTATTTAAAAGTATGCTATGATTTATTTTGTCAAAGGCTTTACTAAAATCCAAGTAATTCGTGTGTGTACTAGATTTATTTGAGAATGAACTGTGTATATCTTGAACGAAATTAATTAAATTTGTAGTTGTTGATCGACCAGGGTAAAATCCATGTTGATTGACATCTATAAAGCATTTTACATGATTAAAAATTCTGCTATATAGGATATGTTCCAAAACCTTCGCCGGAGCGCAAATTACAGCAACTGGCCTGTAATTTTCAATATTGCACGTATCACCCGACTTGAATATTCGACAAATTCGTGTTATTTTCCAGTCTTCAGGAAATACTTGAGTCCTTATTATAAGATTAAAGATTGCACATAGCGGTCGCATTAAGATATTTGAACATGCTTTTAGTAAATATGGAGGTATTCCATCTGGACCACATGAGCGTTTTGGTTTCAGTTTTCTTACAGCACTTTTATACTCGACATCAGTAATTAAGCCTAATGATAACGAGTTCGGTGACAAAGGTAGAATATTTTCGTGATGTGTATCTTGTACAGAGCTATCTGTGTATACAGATTGAAAATATCTAGCAAATCCTTCCGCTATATCACTTGTAGTTTCAAGAGGAACATCTTGAAACTTCATTGAATAGTTCATTACATTACGATTTACTTTTTTATTATTTAAGAAGTTCCAAAAAGATTTTGGATCAGATTTTATATTATTTTCTATTTCTCGTAAATAATTTGAGTATGCTTTACTAATCATAGTTTTTACTTTTTTCCTTGTTTGCCTAAATAATTCCTTATATTCTTCCGCTATCGCAATATGTTTCCGATAGTAATCTTTTAATTTTAGCATCTTAATGATTTCTTTAGTAAACCAACATGGATATCTTCTACTTGTTCTTTTTCGTATTTTCGGAACCGTACTAGAGAAAACCTCATTAATTTTATTATAAAATATGCTAATAGCTAGTTCTACACAATCTGCATTGTACAAGGCAGACCAATTCGTATCAAGCAACATTCTATACAATTGAAGAAAGTCTGCTCTCCGAAAATTGTTATAATAAATAGTTTCGTTCTGAACCCTACTAACATTACTTTTTGTACTTATTAATATTCTTAGAGCAGGATGTTGCTTGTCCTCAGGTACCATCGGCATTAATTCTCTAGTTACTACAGTATTTAAAATATTAGTTAAAACTAAATCAAGCGTTTTGTTATTGCTATTCTTAATGTCATTCAAGGTGAATAGATTGTATAGGTTCATAAAATTTAACAAATTTTTGTAGGCGCTACCTCCGGTTTGTAAGTCATATTTGGAATCACTAATTAAAGGTAAATTAAAATCACCAATAACTAGTATATTATGATATTGAAAATCCAGATGCGACTCAAACATGTTATAAAAAGACATATACTTATCAATAGAAGAAGCAGGTGTAAAGTATACAGTCACAATATAAAATGATACACTATGTACAACTACTTTTACAACTAAAGATTCTGTTTCGCTTTTTAAGTCAATCAGTTTGGAATCGTACTTATCCCTTATTGCAATCAACACTCCACCACCACGTTTATTTCCATTTCTATCACATCGATATACCTTGTAATTATCATCAAATAATTCATTATTATAAAGGTTACTATGCAACCAACTTTCGGTAATAACAATTACATCAAAATTATTACTTAATGTATTTAAATAAAATTCCTGACACTTTGTATTTAAACCCCTAACATTTTGATAGTAAATGGTTAAATTACCAATCCTTACAGTATCCATTAGGTTGTAACTAGGTTGTTAACATCCTCGAGTGTTCTTAAAGCATACACGAACGTATCTTCATTTTTCTTTCTCAGTTTTATATTCCCTGAATAATCAACCCATAAGTAAGCATAGTTATTTTCGCGTTGCTTCTTTCTAGCTTGACCAAAGATACGTCTTCTGTATGACGTGAGAGAGTGATTAACATATATCATCTGATTGTAAGTATAACCCAAATGTACTGTGTTTAAATTTCTTTTTACTTTCCTTTGTTTTATGAACATTTCTTTATCAGTACGCCTTACAAATTTTACAATAATACCACCACCAGTGCCAGAGGATGAATCAGGTAATCTGTGGCAAGCATCGATCATTTCATCTGTAACAGTCATATCTAATGCTCGCCCCACAGACTTTACAATATCTAATACATTTTCATTAATTTGTTTGTTAATACCATAAATTTCTAATGTATTTCGTCTGTTATATTGATCTACCTCATCAATTCGCAGTTCAATGTCCGTGATTTTTTTCTTTAATGTCACATTTTCCTGTTTTAATTGTTCTACCGTCGCTAAACAAGTTTGTATTGTTTCCGCCTGTTTCCTGATTAAATCGGCGTTTTCATCTAACTTTTTGTGTGCCAGTTCTAACGAGTTTCCAAGTTCCCGTTCAGTTTCAATGTTCGATCTCTTTAGATCTGACACTTCCTGTTTTAGCTCTTGTAACAACTTAAACACATCAGAAAGAGTTGGCAATTCTGTCTCTGGTAAAGAAGCTGATTCTAAATGCAAGCTACGTCTTCTTGTCTTATCACACGACTTGCAGCGCCAGGGTTGTTTCACTGATTTCATGAATTCTAAATCCGTCTCTTCTAATTTAGCACATTTGAGATGACATAACTTCAAACAGTCCGAGCACTGTAACTTAGAAGCTGTTTCTTGTCTCACAATAGTCTTATTACATTCGATGCAGGAACTCATCGTGATTCGATGTATCGAAACCAACAGAACGCAATAGTCTGTGCCCAACTTGCAGATTAATGTGGGTTGGCAATACTGTTTGTTTACATTACAGCCTAACACACAGCAAGGAAAATTGACGAATAAGGCATTTTATATATGATTTATCGCAGTTATACATATAGAACAATTATCTACAGTACTTACTGTGTTTAATACATTCACCAAAACCCACTTAGATGATTATATTTTCACATTACACGGTAACTTGTCGGAGGCACAAAAACAGCGTTCACTAGTCACACATCACTGTTGCCATCACTGTTGCCACATTATACACATACTAGCATTATAAGAATTACCGGGCTAATTCGTTATCAAATTATATTACTAGAACAACATATTTATAGTCATGCGACAACCATTTTGGACATGAGTGTACATACAGAGACCTGTTTACCTTTGTTAGGTGTTGGTCTGAACAACACGATCGTAAGGTTCATCTAGTTTCTTTCATGCTTCTTGGCGTCCGGTAATGTTACGTCTAGCAACTTTCTCTCAGGCTCGTGGCAGTCAGCACGCCATCGTGGCAGTCAGCACCTTGATATTGGTAATCAGCGCTAGTCGTGGCAATCAGCACCAATAATTGGCTGTGGCAGTCAGCACCCGTGGCAGTCAGCACCCCACCATTTCAAGGAGGGTCCAAAGTAGGCAGGAGGTAAGCCTTGACAGCAATCGACATCCAGTGCTTCGGAGGGAAGGCGGAAGTGTTAGGACCCGGCAGTTCCATGTTTTTAGTGTTTGGAATAACGTGTGATGATATGTATTTCGTCATGGTATATTTGACGTTTTCTTCACTTATAAGCGTGAAAGAAAACATCTCAGCATGCGTTTTTCCGAGTACGAGAGATCGTGCTGCTGCTGATCTTTAACACTTCCGACATCGCGCCAAAGAATTCCGTGTTCATTGCTATCAAAATTTATCGTTTGTCTACTTTGGACCAATCATAAATCAGAGCATATCTCAAAATTCGGTTGATGATATGTCTGGGAATTTCACCCTGCTCGGAATACTTTGTACACCCATTGAAGATTAATGAAATATGCACTTTTGGATTACGTATGCGTGACTTCCTTTACGCTAATAACGACCACTATCCACAGTCTATCGAATTCGAAATAGAGACTTTTGAAATTTGGCTTTTTCGCTATTTTGGACAGCCCTTGCTCTGAAACTATGCACTTTTCGCCATAGGTTCATATGAACTTTTTCCCTTATTTTTATGTGAGGAATCACCTCCTAGGGTTTGTCAGTATAGTTCATTAACTCTCTCTCTCTCTCTCTCTCTCTCTCTCTATATATATATATATATATATATATATATATATATATATATATATATATATATATATATATATGTACAGATGGTGATCAGAAAAATGGAAACACCTGAACGAAATTGCAACTTACCAGATTAATATGGTGTCGGGCCACCTTTCGCCTTCAGAACAGCCTTGATGCGGCGTGAGATGGAGGAATAGAGGTCGTGAATGGTAGCAAGTGGAATTTTACACCATTCCTCGTGCAGGGCATCGGCCAGTTCTGTGAGAGAGGATGGAGGTGGAAATCGTCGCCGGAGTCGTGTTTCCAAGACGGACCACAGATGTTCAATTATGATGAGATCTGGGGATTGGGTGGGCCAGGGGAGGTGTTGAACTTCATCCCGATGTTCCTCAAACCACGCTGCAACAACGCCAGCTGTGTGAATGGGTGCATCATCATCCTGGAAGATGGCGTCATTGTCCGGGAACAACATCCGGACCATAGGATGCAAGTGGTCTCCTAAAGTTGCGACATAATCGTTGGCAGTGATTCGTCCGCTAAGTGAGGCCCCAATGAAAACCATGATATGGCGGCCTACAGCATCACTGAGCCGCCGCCATGTTTCACAGTTGGGCGGAGACACTGCAGATCATAAGCTTCTTTTTGCGTTCTCCACACATAAACACGGCCCGTGGTTGGAAATAGGGTGAAGGATGACTCATTCGACCATATCACATGTTTCCAGTCCTCAACGGTCCAAGTGGCATGGTCGCGGCACCATTTGCAGCGTGCAAAAGCGTTATGGTCTCTGATGAGCGGTTTGGCCCGTGCAACACGACCCCGTAAGTTCATGTCATGTAATTCGCGGCGGACTGTGATTGTCGAAAAGGGTGGGGGAGGTGCTGATTGATTTCCTCCGTCACTTGCTCCGCAGTGGCACGACGGTTCTGCTTGAAAATGCGCTTTAATACCCGGCGTGACCTGTCACTCATGATTTTCTTCCGCCCACTGTTCCGCTTCCCCGATGTGGTTTTCCCGTGTGTTGTGTAGACCGTCATCACCTTCGACACTGTCCCACGCGACACACCTAACACAGTAGCCACTGCCGTCACACTCACTCCAGATAACCGCGCACCAACAACTTGCCCTCTTTGAAAATCTGAGAGGTCTCCCATTTTACACTACCTCCGTCTGCTGCAGCCACTGGACACTGCTGTTCCACTGCGCCTGACGTCGTATGGAGACCGACCTAACACACCACCACCAGTGGTCCGGCGCTGCGGGCGCCACGACACCACTGCCAACTCATACATCTCACGTGTTGCCAACTACAGGTGTTTCCATTTTTCTGATCACCATCTGAAGCACTTTTAACCAAATTTGATAGACGCTCCTGAAAAAAAAAGACATCATTTTAGGGGTAACACACTTCAAAGCGTGAAAGTTTGAATGTCATGTAAAATAACGCAAAACAACTGTGCAATCCATAGTTGTAGGGGTTGCTGAAATGAATAGTGACGCTCACAATGCCACTTCAGTCCAAGTTCATCACCACCGAAAGAGGGTAGTTGGAGGGGGAGGTGAAAAATAAAATATCAAAAATGATTGAGATTTGTGTTGAATTTATAGTTTTTGGCATCGGGGAAATTCCTGTCCCGTTTGAAATTACTTTTGGAAGATACCGTAGTATGCACTTCAAGATGGAATTTTTAATCACATCGATTTGATGAAACGCGTATTCTGTGGGAGTAAAGTATTTAAATGTATATGCCAAAAGTAAGGTATCTTCTGTATTTTCTGTATCTTCTGTTTTTTTATCATTACATTTTCATTGAAATAAATATTCTAAGGTGGAAGGAAGTTCAAATATTTCTCATAAATGTATTTTTCCCGTGGGAAAACGGGTATTTCAGCTAGGGAATATATATTGGATTTTGTGCCACGCAAACAAACCAAGGCATCATAAAATTACCATACTGTATGTAGAAACTACAATTTTATATTAGGCACACATTTCAAAAACGTTCCTAAACAATAGTATTTAATGAATTATTTTCTGCTTTATATCGAATTTTCGAAATCGGTTAATTACCAATATTTACACTAAAGTTGTTATTTTCAAATATTTCCAAGTATTTTTATTCCAAATAAGCTTTATTACTTTAAAAAAACAGCTTCAGTTGTAATTCTTTCTGGTGAATATAATATGAATTAAACTGCATGTTTGTGACACCAGTTTCGTTTGTTATATTGTAACATTATTATTTGTTTCTGCGGGTTTGATTTAATTAATGACCGAAATGTTTCTGTGTTGATTATGCAGAAATGATTCAGTTAGTGGCCATAAACTTTAACTTAATGAAGTACAGTTTGATGGTCTATTCCCTGTTTTCAAAGTAAGTATGTTGAATACTGTGAATTTTACGGTTACCTGGGTTACACAATGATAAATCCGAGTGAAAGAGCAAGGCTCATGATCTCATGTGATTCTATGCTGTGTTTATTTACAGCTTTCTCTTGTATTCAAGAACGCAGAATGATGAAGAGATTCACTTTGTTTTCACAAATGAAAGCACAACTTTGGTTTATAACAATTTACTGTAGAATGTTTATCGAATAGTTTCTACTTTGTTTTTAAATATTTCTTTTATTTCTTAGTGACATTGAGCATCATTGCTGTCTTTGTTATCCAGACTATTGATTTGAAATCAAATGAAATGTTTGTAGTTTGATTTTACTGATTTCTACTTTACATCTATTTAAATGCTAGTTACTTCATGAAAATTACATTTTATTACATAAATTTTAATATTTAACTAGCTGAAACCGCGCTCTCTACACAGTGCATTATTCACATATGAGTATGAATCTCCTTGTCATTCCTCACATCTGTACATGGCACTTTACAGAGAAGTGAAGGACGTCTTGATAAAAATTGGCCAAGGGTATTATAGGGAGAGATTATTTCGATTATTTTTTTCAAAATTTGGCACCGTTTGCAAGATTTGAGCCTACTTCCGACTGGAATTCTTAATTCATGTATGATTAACGTTTCCTTTCTTTCTGCATGCAGTATGTAATAAGCAAATACATTACACACACAATTGGTTATAATATCAATGATATATGTTGTTCATTGGGGAAAACACTCCACACAAAAAGCCATCTTAGACTGGAGAAATAGTTATCCATCGTTTTTCATTATCATTTAGCCATGAAAGAAACGCAGGAGAGATATATACTAACCCCGCATATAAATGCGTGGTGTTGGGATGTATAACTCGTAAGATATTATGGTTTACTTTTTAAAATTTTAATACTTCCAGTGTATCCCTAAAATTGTAATAAAGAAATAACGCCCATTTTTTAATATTCAATTAAAACTGAACAATCTACACAAAATTTGCAATCGATCAGTGAAAATGGCATCTTTCTAGAGTTTCTGGTTTCTCAAATATCATTGCCAAGAACAATTGGCCACAAATATATAAATACAAACTTTTCTTATCAACAAACATATAAATCTAGCATTTTAATATATAGATAATCAAATTTATTTTAATCTATATTAAATTATATTAGGAATAATCTAAATTCATTTCGTAAAAGCAAGAGAGATTTAGTCGACAAGAAGAATCTTTAAAATGACATAATTGAAATTTCGGTTTGCTTCAACGGAAACTTTAACATAATTTTTGTGACAGGACACGCTCTTTCGGACCGTAAATATCATCAAATGATGTGATCCCTTTGATCCCAGTGCCCTATGATATTTACGTATTTCAATTTTGTTCCATTCATTTACCTTCCATGGTTTCCATACTACGAGTACTGGAGTTTCCGAACTATATCATGGCGGCCATTTTGAAACTGGTGCTCCATATGAAACATCTTTTGGGACAGCGTTACTTAGTTTTCCAAGACCTTTCGAACGAGGTATTACTCGGCCCATGTTCCCATTTGACATTTCAAAGTTACCCCCATTACCCCATTTACGGGGAGCGGGGAGGGGTACTTTGGCGGAATTGGTTTTCCCCCTTAGCAATATATAACGTGTACTTGAAACATTTCTTCTATGTTTTATCATTTTTCAGATATTTCCGTGGATTGATTAAAATGGCCCACCCTATATATATATATACGGTGTTTCAAAACAACACCAACAACGTTTGAGAGGTGATTCCTGACAAAATAAGACGAGAAGTATTGACCAACCTAGGTGCACAAATGCTTCCTTTCAGCTGCCGAAAACATTAAAAAGAATGAGCTTTAAGGTTTCAAGATACGAATCCATACATAAGTCATGGATAACATCCGAACAAATACATAAAGTGAACTAAGAAGAGCATTGTAATAAAAACAACGCAACATCGTGTCCAGTGTGAACGAAGAGAAAAATCTAAATTATAAACTATGTAACTGACGTTAAACAAATAACCAGCAGAACACAATCGCTTCCAAACAAGTTACAATGAAACTCAATGCAAAATTAATAGTTACAATTTTCTCGAAAACTGAATTTAAAATGATGATAATAATAATAAATGAAGATTCTTCTGATACATAACATACGGTCTTCGAGATTTCATATAGTGAAGTTTCATGGTGAAGTTTCATGGGACTGCTTAGCAGACGTGATTACACTTGCATGATTGAGTGATATAATGTTTTGTTTGGCAACTCAAATAGTTCGTTGCCATATCATGCATAGATTAAATATGCTGCGGTACTTCCGCAACAATCTTTATAAAGGTATTTGGTGAGTACTTCAAATTATAAGCTCGTATTCAAACTGCTTCTATAAAAATTGTTGCGTGAGTACTTTAGGATTCTCAAACATGTGTTTTTGGATAGCGCTCATATTAGTTCCTAAGTGAAGTCTTGACCCGACTACGGTAGGTTCCATAGTTTTGGAGCTATGGACCTTTAAAGCTCATGCACTTTCTTAGTAACTAGAATTCTAAAATGTTGTACAGATACATGAACCCAATGACAGATACATGACCATTTTCACATAATGTTTGCTTTACTCTATCATTTTGCTGTAAAGTTAATGTAATTATTATTGCAGATGTATTTAGATTGCGAATATGTGTAGGCAACGTTTGTTAGTAAAACATTGCTTCAGTAGAGTGGTTCAATGCTGGTTCGTGACCATTATGTGGCGTCTTTAATGGTAATATTTAAAAAGCTATTGCCATCCACAACGTGATTACGAAAATGGTTTTTATTTACTTTTAGCCGCAATGCTTTCACAAAATGCTATAAAACGGAAATTTGTATCTAAGATTTGGGACATTGAGTGCAATTCCTAATAATGAATTTTATAGTGAATCATTTCCCTGATATCCATAAATCTTTAGTGTTGAAGCTTATAGAAATTTCGCTCAATGGTTCTAGTCTTACAGGCACATTTCTTCATTTTACCTCATCAAAAAAATTATATTCTCCTTTTCAATGTCTTTTATAAAACCTTTGTTTTTAATGGGTTTCTAAAAAGGTTCCGTTATTGTTAATGTTACTTCGTAATACCATCATATATACAGTAGAGAAAATCTTTCTTCAGAATAAAAAAAGAACGAAGAAAGATAAGGAAAGAGTAGCAACCACATTTTATACATCGGGTTACCCACATAAGTTTCTCATTGAGATGAAGCCAAAGTACAACTTCAATATCCACAAACTCTGTGTAGCTTCATTGCTTCAAAGGGACTTCTATTTCAACTAAAAAAATCTATTCACGGATACTCGAAACTTAAAAAATGTAAATAAAAATGCGTACTTGAATAACACTTTCAACATAATTCTTTGTTGAAAGCTTCACTTTCCTCGAACTATGCTCACCTCGGATCATTCATGTTCAATCAGATGGGAGACTAATCACGTTTCTAGTCGCCGGCGATGAATTGATCCTGTCTCTGTGCACATTTTACAGAGCAGCTTGTGATAAGAAACTCTATTGATGTATCATGTTTCCCTGTTAACTACATGAATTCCTTTCATAGGTTTGTTTTGGAAGTGGCCTTTGTGAGAAGTCTGCTGCTTGCTTGCTTCGAGATGCTTTCAAAGCGCATCAAGGCAAAATCCTAGAATTTACTTTCGAATCGATTACTAGAGAGAAACGGATCTACATTTAATTCTGTTCCCCGAGACAAAGCAGGGATTTCTAATAGCAATAATATAATCATTATACATAATTTGAAGTGCAAGGGCTCTAGAAAATAAGTTTTCTTTAACGAAGCTGCTTATCTGTCTACAAAAATTTGTAAAAAAAAATATCTATTCTAATGTAGAAGGAACAGTTCGTTCCATTTTCAATAACTATATTCTGAAGAAAAAAATCAAAAATAAACCAGAAAAATATCAATATACATGAGAGAGAAAGAGCAAATCGGTGGACGCAATGGGTTTCCTACTTCCAATGAATTGCTTGTACAGATATTAGAGCCAGAAGTGCCCACAAGCAGATTTTAGGGTACAAGTTTCTTTCACGAGTTCCTTTTGGGGAGAGGGATAATTTTTCATTGAAAATGACACAATTAAACTTTAATTATATCGTAATAATGCTTTAAAGAAAGTAAAAAAAACGAATTGAATAAAACAGACTATAAAGCAAGTTATCTTCGTTTTATCACAAGCAACTCCGGTCCCCTTTATTGGAGAGACCAGGGCTATTTGAGTATAGTAAGAGAAAAAATTGATTTTTCTGAAAACTAACGCAATGCAATAACATCATACTAAAGAACTAAAGTTCTACTATAAAACCGATAGAAAAAAATATTAAAGTGAAACTGTCCAAATTTACACCAAGATATTTAACAGAACTGTGATGAGGAAGGGTAATGCCATCTTAAAGAAAAGAGAAGGAAGAGCTAGAGTATGTTTACAGGTAAAGAGTAGAAAGAACATTTTTGTCAATTTTTGTTTAATCCATGAACAGGACACCGTTCAAAAATTGTATAATGTCGGAATAAGTTGGGAAATAGCAAGATAGGAAAGGGAGAAGTAGCATAGTATAATAAATCGTGTGCATAGTGTAGAATATGAACATAGGATCTAGAAAGAGATTGTATAGAATAGGGGATAATACAGAACCTTGAGGAGCGCCTTGAGAGTTGGTACGTCCAGAAGAGAGTTGGGAACCCAAGGGTATGCTGGACCAGAAAGTTTTAAATAATGCGTAAATATATAGAGGGATGCACTGTTTCCAGAGAGTGCCAATGAGGTCATAAAGAGGTATATAGTCGTAAGCATGAAAGAGGTCAATAAAATCAGAAAAAACAAACTGAGTAAGGGAAAAGGCCAGCCATATGTAGTACCATGTGTAGCTCGATGTGAGCACCACGTGTTCGAGCAACAGACTACACCGTAACTTTCATTGTTAGAGGCTCCGTTGAAGTACAGGAACAAGTATTTTGAACCATCCCTTCTGGCAGGCTTTACAGAGGCCACGGACAGTGACACGACGAGATCAAGTGCTATTTTCAATAGGTTAAACTCTCAAATATCAATAGGACTGGCATCAGGTGACTTCACTGGTATGTCTTGGAAGGGAATAGCCTGGATACCGGTGTCTACCGCCATCTGTTGCAGAAATTTCTGTGTTGAACGGGATGTATGTGATGAGGTCTTATTGATATGTACATGAACTTGATTTTTATTGCATTTCCATACAAACGCGGCAGATATTCTATGTAAATTGGTATGAGGATATGTTGCTGATAAAATGCAGAGTTGACTTTGCACTTTTTAGGCACTTACCAAATCGTTAAGTTCCCTTCAAAGCAGTATCCTGCGACAACCAGAAAACCCTTCGAGAAACTTGCTTTGCACTGATGCAAGAAATCGGGACGGGTTTTCCATCTCTTGAGTGTATGTTATGACTCGAATTTGGATAAAATCTGATAGATAAATACATGCACCATCAAGTGTGGCAACAAACTCCCAACTTTTCCCGAGTAGACAGGTTTCGTAGAGACACGTGCAGTGGGTTTGTCCTTCTTCTGATGAATCTCAGTAAGGACATATCTACGACTTTTAAACAGTATCCAGAGCTTTAATTTGCCATGTAGGTTTCGTTTCACAGTTGACTGTGCCACATTCAATCAACTTGCTTCATATTCTGTAGGAAGATTTACCTGTAGGGCCATTCGAAGCAACTTTCGAGCTACAGGTAGAGTCACTGCAGTACAAGGTCACTTTCTACTTCCATTACTGGGTGCATGAAATGCTGGAACTTAGTGGTATTTGCATCGATTAATTATGTTTTTGATAATCGTTGACCCTTAAGAACATCCACTCTCCCTGCGCTGTTTTTTAATTTTGACACGGAAAACTTGGCGTGGAAAAGTACAACGACGTAGCATTTCCGAACCAGTTAACCTTGGGAGACATGATACACACACCATACAATACGAACTTTGCGCGATACCAGAGGCCTTTATGTCTCTCTCGTTGTTTGAATCATTCGGGTCGGTCGATTCTGTGAGCAGGGATGGAAGTTTAAAATCGGACAAATATAGACGGATCAACTTTCTTTAGTGTTTCTAAGAAGAGTGAAAGTATTCAGAGGGCAGAAAATTATTACACAGTGTAAGTAAAAAAAAAAAAAAAAAAAAAACTGAAGGTACGTTGGGAAAAGACGTTACAAGTGACGGTAGGGAGTGGTGCTATTCAGCCGGTTCGATCCGGTTTAATAGAACCGTTTGTTAAAATATACGAGTTCGCAGAGCCGTTTGTTATACCCAGAAATAACAGTAAATTTTGTTCAGTTATACTTAGGAACAGTGTAATATGCCATTACAGTCTAATGTGATGATGTTTTAATAGGAGGGTGCCCGAAATTTTTTGCACCGACTGTACTTGACGTTTAACAAAAAAATTCTGGCTGTTCATATAATTCGTAATTTTGTTTGTTATTCTATTTCAAATTAACATGGAAAATTGTAAAACTTCATTAGGAATTATAGTTTTGGGAATCGATATCTTTATTTATATATTAAATTAGTTATAAGTCTTGTATATGGATATGTAAATGGATTATTACAATTCTTACGGTGTCAGTGCTATCTGAAAATATAGGTCCACCATTGGACGGAACTTTTCAGATCAAATAACCAATCTAAAATTCGACAGAATTTTCAGGACCACCCTTCACCTCTCTTTTCCTTCCGTCCTTCTAAAATCTAGTTTAATCCAGATTTTACCAAATTTTATTCGTTTCAAAGCCCCACCGCCAAAAATGCTTTGTTTTGATTGGAGGATTCACCCACGCTATGATATTAGAGCGCGATTATTCCCATTCCATGCCTGAAAATTTTGCTGACAACAGCCAGACTCGGATCTTCCAGCTCAGAAAAACAGAAATGAGCTAGAAAAGCTCCATTAACGAGGTAAATTTAGTTTGATAATTGAAGGGGCGTAAGCAGGAAGCTACGGAGCCATAATTTGCTAGATTTTCATAGTAAAAAACCGGACTGAAGAACTAAAATAGGAAGCATAACTCGGTGACGCCATGTTTTGCCGATATAATTAGTGGTGGACATGTTCTGTGAAGTGCATCAGTTTGTTAGTTGTGTGCAAAGATCTATAAACAGTTTCGGAGGAGTAGTGTTTTCTCCCTTAAAATATTCTTATCCTAAAACTATTTCTTTTCGAGTTACGTAAGGCCTGCCCCACTGCCGTTTGTGTTCGTGTATGTAGCGGATGTGATTTCTTTTTGTATTTATTTATTAGTAACATGGCGGTATTTAATTTCTTTGTAGTTAGGATAGTAATCATAATGCACGTGTAAAGTTTCAAGAGGGCTCCTGTCTACTCCCAAATTGGGGGTACGGCTTCCAGCGGGATGAGTTGAACATGTAGTTTGTTCCGGGTTCCTGCCCCTTCAGGGCAGGGGTCCTATTGTTAGTCAACACTTTGATATGTCCCCTCGGGGGAATTGATTAAACAGGTTGAGTTAAGAATGTGATTCAGTGAATACAAGGGCCAATTGGCCCTGTTCCTTTCTTTCCCTTTCCTTTCATAAACCGATAGAGCCGATTTAAAATGGTAAAATCTGAATGTTGTCTGTGTATATTTATTAGTATAACATGTATTAATGTAGTGTGTAGTATGGATGTGGCATGTATGTGTTCGTAATGTAAACATTTTCTAGTAGTAGTAATTGTGGTAGTTAAGTGATGAAAGAGTGCGTGAGATAATTGAATATGGACAGTGTAGTATTTACTATGCGATAATTTTTGGTAATAGTATACATGAGAACCCCCTGTCTTCCGTGCGCGAGGATACTTCATATTATATATTTATACGTTACCAAATTAAATCACTGCGTTGTCTTCATTATATGTGCTTAACATTCTATTTTTAATTTCTAGAATAAATTTTGTTGATTTCGATTTGAAAAATGTTAAATATTTTTAAATTTATATCATGATGCAGACCAAAATCCTTGTTGCATATAATGTAATGCGCTATAGCATATAAAGTACAACGGAAAATATGTACGTTCTTTTTTATTTTCGTATCAGTGGATAAGTAAATGAAAGTGGGTTTGTTACCCCCTTTCTAAGTTCGTAGATACTCAATCAATAATCCCTAAAAGTATGAGCGTCCAGCTTCTTCTGGAACTCAGACGGTCTTACGTATACTATATCCTAATTTTTTATTATTCCGTCATTAAATGAACTTATAAACAATATTTGAAAGTGAACGTAATATAGTACAATAATTCCGTGTACAAGGTCACATTCAGTGGTTCAAGGGTTGATCATATCGTCGCTAGCCCCTAGTGTCAAAAGTCAGTACTAACCGTTATTCTTATGTCAATGCTCTTAGTGATTTAGTTTCCATGGAATTGACCTTTCTTTTCGAAATAAAACCTAGAAGGTATAATTCCCAGCCCATATGGATGTACAGTTAGGTTAAGTGACCCAAAATTAATATATTCTGAAAATTACTACATTCTGCTTAGTCTAGAAATCGAAATATTTAAGTAAATAAACAATACGTAATTTCTTAACAGAAGTCGGGCGATATGATGCTAGTTCTTCGCTTTGAAATTATATTAAATGTTCATTTCTTTTTTTTGTGGCTGCAGAATAATTTCATTGTTGTCAGAATTTCATAAACATTAAATATTACCGTAGATAATTCTATTTTTCAGTGAACATACGTATGATTTTTTTCTTTCTTAGTAAAGCTACCAGGTATTACATAGTATTGTGTGTGTGGTGAAAGAGTCTTGAGTTCGAGTGAGGTTGTCGTGCAGTGATCGGAATGGGAAATGTTTGTAGTGACTATAGATTTTAAAGTATTATGATGAAATGTGTATATAGGCTGGGCGTAGATAGAGGAGACAGGGTGTTTGTAGAATATAGCGTCGTAGTAAATGAAAAAGATGATGATATGAATATTATATGAATATTAATATGAATATGAATATGAAGTATATGAATATTGTAGTAGATGAATATAGAAGATAGGACACCCATATAGTTAAATATATAGTAGCCCAGTGAATACTTCGCCACGTGTTGATATATATATATATTGAATAGATACGTGTAGCTACAAACATCTCAGGTTCTGACCCCTGCACCGGAATATCACGCGGACAGGAGGGCGATATATAGTCGGACTATGGTAATACTTTGTAGTTTGATGTGTTATAGTAATGATCAACCATAGTAATACCATCTGATAGCATGGGTAGCATCATATAATCGCTGACTGGACATATTTAATAATCAATTATGCAAAAGACAATAGTAGCTGTAGAACTTGGGGCTGTAGTGAATTATATTTTCTGGTCGGTTTTAAAATAGAATATCCTGCTCCGTGAGATTTTTTTTCCTTCACGTTACCTACTCGGGCTAGCTTACAATGTTCATGGAGGCGACAGCTCTGACAGGGTTACAGAATCAAAACAATTAGTTATTGAAATTTATACCGTACCCGGGCATCGACCCCTCCCCCCTTGAATATTTTCGTTTTCTTTTCTTAGTTTTCAAACTAGATAGTGATGGAAATTAATCGATGCCTCAGAATTTAGCGCATTCTGCGAAGGGGAGCTATCGGTGAAGTTTGGCAATAGAAATCACCGATCCAAAATCCAGTTTATTTATTTTTTTTTATTTTGGCAAATCACTAATTAGGGATATCTTAGCTATTACTCTAGTTTCATTACTATTCTGGATTCTTTTACTTTCCGATAGGTTGGATGATTTTTTTTTGAAATTCTAAATTAGCGCCGTCTCTAACCTTCCGGAGGATTCCGGGATCTGCAAGGGTGTTGACCGGATACGGTGAGTGGTGGGATTTCCCTAAAGCCTTTGTCTTTCCGAAAATCCCATCGGGGACACAGACTTGTCTCATCTTCGCGGACATCTTTTTCGGCTATTTATTTGGTAAGCCGAACCCTTTTTGGCATAAAAGAGAATATTTGGTTATAGTATGTTGTATACGTAAATTCGACCCCTTATCTTTCGTAGTTGTAGTGTTCTGTCTCCTCTCTTTTTACCTATACTTCTTCTACTTCTTCTCTAGAGGTTTTTTTAAATTTCAACCTTCCCCCCCCCCGATTTTTGAACTTGTCGCTTACGATTTATTTAACGTACAACTCTGATCTGAAATTACCAGCTGAGACGTTGCAAGACACGATTCATGGATAAAGTAGATAATGATTGGGTCCTCCATCACATTTTGACCTATCGCCGAAATGAATAAAGACTTCATATTTGACGACACTTCAATTACGTTCTTTCACCGTCGTCCCTTTAAGTTTTTTTAATCCATTGGTCACTTTCCTTTCTGTTTTGGTTTTCGTTTATCTTGTAGTTAATCTGGGCCCAGAAATTGTATTTTGGTTTATCTATTTATATCTTTAGGAATGTTCTGTGTTACGTGCCTGCCTCACGTTTTTTTTTAATTCATTAAGCACGAATTGACTATATGAAAGTTGAAATTTATAGACGCGCGGTATCAGGTAAAAAGATCAATTCTCTTTTTTTTAATGTAACGTCGGAAGTCATTTGTTTTCTTGTACTTGCAACCTTTTCAAAAATTATTGTTGGGGTGATTAATTTAAATGTGTGCGCATTTATTATAAATATATATATATAGAGAGAGAGAAATGAATACGTCGAAATGTACATGTGCTTAGTATGTGAATATGATGTTAAAGTAAAGTATGATATTAAATGTATTATATGGATATATGTAAGAGCGCTCGTGTCTGTCCCCCCAAACGTGTATTGGTTGCTATAGTTTACCAGTAAGTTTTCCGACGAATATAAGAATATAGATTTTTGTCAAGAATACCGCCGTGCACTCAAATAATTTTCCTTTTCCTCTGAATAGATGTAAATGATAACCTATGTAATTATTTAATGGCATGTATTAAAAAGTAACGGCAGGTCTAAACGTAACCCACATCATAATGAATATTATCCCTGAACTACCAACCTAAAACCATTGTGGAAAGTGTACCTTTAATCCCTCTCACCTGCATATGTATCCTGTGACTTGACCAGTTTTTTTATCCTCAATTTAAATCATCATACTCCTTACACCTGTGGAAGATCGTTTTAAATCCGAACCATATATACATATATACAAAAGTGACCCTGGATAAAGGAAAGGTCTCATGACGTGTCCCAGTGTTAAACAAGTAACTTGAAATTATCCAATTAATAAGTTTGGAAATGGACTGACTAGGAGGAGAAGCATCCTCTGGCGGAAAGTGATTTTTCAAAATCCCTAGATGGGTATAAACGTCGCAGTGTGCGAGTGCAGATATAAACTGCTAAGAGTTACACACTAAATATAGTTGATGAATGGTTTTGTAAACCAATAGTCATATATATATATAGATATATATATATATAAACACAAACTAAGTTAAATGGAGCGAAATGTTTTTGGACACTACGAGTAGTGCGTGATTTGTGATTTGAACGCTCAGAATTATTAATATTTTATTGCTGAATGTGAGGTAGAGACTCATAAGTTCTAGTACACCTAAAAGTTTTTTTTTCTTTTTTTTTCCTCTTTGTCCATATTTTTTTAAAGTGAAATAAGTGTCTCCTTTGCGTATGTCGCAAATCATAATTTTGCTTTAGCATGCCTAAGATATGACACATGTAATTATTTTTTTTTCCATTTGTCAATATGATTGAATATATAAAGATTTACTAAAGTATAACTTTATGTATTCTATTGATATATAACCAAGAACTTGTGCTTTTAATATTTTCTTCATAATTATTTGTTTTGTCTTTTCTTTTCACTATGGATGTAATAAATTATTTGTATCTTTGTAGTTAGTTGGTTTCCTTTAAACATATATACACTGTCCTGAGTGAGTGAGCGAATGCATGATAGATTTAATTTAAGTAATTTTAGTAATATCATTTGTCATATTAACATCTATAATATATGTGTCATGCTTTATTATATGTGTTAAGGTAAATAACCTAGGTCATGAAGGACCGCTACTAACGGTTTAAATCGGCTCTAGGAGTGAAACGAAAATAGCAGGATGAGCCTAAATACGACATCTTTCTTCCAGGAAGTTGAAACTCTTATTGATACGATACATAAATTTATATTGAGTTTATAAGTTTGATTTTTTTTCTTTCTTTTTGGCTAATTCATATGTGTGGTCGATCCTAGAGAACAGAGTTCAGATGCTGGATGGTTATCAATCACCGGTTGGAATAACAGTACAAAGAATGATTTCAATTTTCTCCTTTCCTGGTCTAGGTCTGGGCAACCCCACGATCGTGGTGCCTGGAGCTAGGTCTGGATGGTATGAGGGAACATGTGTCTATTCCGAAGCATTCCAAAATTGAGTAGTCGTTAATAACACTTAGAATGATTCATCTTTCAACGACTTTCTCGACTTCTCGCTATATTCCCAGAATTATCCAGTAATCTATTTCTTAATAAAATACTCTATTTGTTTCTTTTTCTCTTCCTTTTTCTACCTCCTTCTTTTACCCTTCTACTTTCTTCTCTTTCTTTTCTATTTCTGAATGAAAGAAAACGGAGTCATGACTGAGAGTAGTCGCTATTGGCACGGTCAATAAGTTGTTTCGATGAGTTTTCTTCGGGAGTCCGATATGGGATAATTAACAATGAGATGAGTATGCATTGAGGGACGAACAATAACAAGAAAGTTTATTGAAATTTACTTTATTGGAAAATAATCATGATTTCAATTAGTAGGTGTTGTTTAGTAATCGCCCTCGTTAAAAGAGAATTAATTTTAGCGACTCCTCTAAACTGCTCTTCTTCGTTTACTACTTATTTTTTTTAACGTTTTCTTTCAATTGGCTAACCGTGACAGGATCTGTTGCCCTGGAAACGGCGGTTTCTATGGCAACGGACACTGTTTTCTTTCAACAGTAAATTTTAGTTTAACTATCTTTGTTTTGGGGAATTCTTACAGCTACAGGGTTAAACATGTGATCTCTCAGAACAAAATATAAGCGTTTTTTTCCTTAATCTCAAATGCTAAGATATCAAGAATAAAACTGAATCACACGAGTGTACTGGTGAGGGTTATTTATATATGAAACGCATACATACCATTATCAACAATTGTCAGTCCATTGCTGCATTAAGATCTACCCAATACTTTTTGACAATCATCTATCATGGATAATTCGTTTCCAAGATATTCGCAATGCTACCTAATTTCGTCATACCACCTTATAGTAGGGTGCAGTGTAGGTCTCCACTTGTCATTTCCCAGTAAGCAAACAGGTCCACGATAAGTCTAGGTTTGCAATTAACTTCCCTTGATAGACTTAACTTTAAAGATTTTTCTCTGTGCATAGCTTCGCCAAGTGTAAATTTCAAGTCATGCTTGCAGTTCTGATAGCCTTGACATATAAGCCTGCATCCACTTAGAGCAGATGTAAAAGTGAAGGCTGTGCAAAAGCACGTCGCGTTAGACTTAGCCTTAGAGATTCTTTCTATGTAAGGCTTTGCCAAGGATAAATTTTGAGTCATTCTAGCTAGGTGTGTCAATTTAAAGGTAAGTTTAGCCGTATATGTACTCTCTCCCTCCCCTCTCACTCTTTTTATCTATCTATCTATCTCTATTCAGAACCGGTTGTTCAAAAAATTAGAATAACACAACTGACCATAGGTAATACTATCCTTACCATGGCAAGGACGACGTAAGGTTAGAGACAGTTTAGAGATTGTAAGATGTTAAGAGGTGGTGGTTCTATGGAATAAAGAGGAAAAACTCAGAGGAAAGGAAAAAGGGACGCGGTGGGAACTAATTTAAATGAAAATGTTGGAGTCAAGGAGAAGAATTTCACTCAGAAAGAGAACGATAAGTTTTATTACCAAGGGAGCGGTAAAAAGTTCAAATTAGGAGAATGAGGGGGTCATAACGGAGGATGGATTAGAATTGTTGCCAGGCGTTGTGACAAGTATGCAGAACAATACGTGTTGTGATAGTTTAGAGTTTCTGGTATATCAGGAAGTTGGTATAGGATTGAGTGACAAAGTAAGTTTTAAGAATTCGGCACCTCCAGAATATCCACCATTTAGGATAGGGGGATGAAAAAGCAGAGAAAAGAATGATTGGACTAGGGAAGATTGAGAATGGGAACCAGCTGGGAAATACGATGACAGAACGTAGTTTGAATAAGTAAAGGATCATAGGACAAAGGAGGAGATGAGGGGTTGTCAAACGTGGAAGAATAAGCAGACTAATCAAGGTTACTAGAATAAGGACGAAAAAGGGGAAAAGGAAGGAGGTAGAAAAGGAGAAGCAGCATGATGTAGAAGAATAGAAATATGTTCATTGCTGTACCGGTTAAATTAAATAGTCCATGTGAGATTACTACAGTTAGCAAGATGACAGAATATTAAATCGAGAGCTCTAGGGAGTTCATTTGAAGGAGCATGAGTAGAAGGAGAAGGAGGAAGGCGAGCAGAAGTGTTAGTATTTACATCCTAGTAAGGGCAGTGGCAGTTAGAATCTCTTATAAAAATTCAGGAGAGAGAAAAACAACTGAAAAGATATTGCTAAAGAGAGGTAGGAAGGTGAACATTTGTAGGAATACTCACATAAGGAACACTCATAGTGTATAAGGAATGTCTTCTTATACGAACATTAGTATCTTGTGTCTCATCTTACATGAAACGATTTAACCAGCTAACAGTCTCTGTGTAAGACAACGTGACGCTGTAGGCCTGGGTTCGATTCCAGCAAATTCAATTTTTTCAAATGCTGCAATTTCAATTTCAGTGCATACTCAATATGACAAACAAGATAATCTCCAGAAAGAAAAATATGTTGTAATGAGGAGAATTGGAGAAGATTTGTCAATAGATGCAATGATTTACAAATTTATTTACTGCAGTTGTTCTAGATTGCAGGAAGACGAAGATTTGATACCTTTGTCTACTTTTAATGATTTTCTGATTCATGCGTAAGAGTTTTTATTTCTTTAAACATACAGTACATAACGAAATAATATTAAATATATTACTTACAAAACAATATTGCTACTAATATATGGTGTTCATTGGACCACATCCTCCGAATCATAGAGATTCATCTCAGAATGGAGGACTGTTTCGTGTGTCATCCACTCACAATTTTATTTGCATAAAGGCCTGACTCTGTGTTACCAACTGCTGTTTTGGTGAAGAAACGTTACGTGAAAGTTGGGTTGCATTTGTTCAGACCTTTTAGAAACTGCAAATGATCTGGACACCAGGTAATGGAATTAGAGTACTCAGGGGGAGATACTTCTGCTGGTGACTGTACATACGATAGGTCTTACGTAAAAAATAATAAAAGTAATAAAAAATAAAAGTTTGTAGAATTTCTGTAGTTTAATCTGTTATTTCTTATTCTGAAATCCCAAATTCCTTTCTTGATTAATCGGTGTTACATTTGTTTGAAAGTTTCTCAACGAATTTTCTCTCTTGTGTTGTAATATTTCGAAATTAATTTTGTTCTGCGCATTTTAATTTTGACAAGTTTGCAGAAAAAGTTTGCCAATTTAATAATGTAAATTTGTTACATAAGTCTCCTGCAGAGGCCGCGGTGACTCAGTGGTACAACTTTCACCTCTGGTGCATTGGCTCCTTGCTTCGATCCCAGTTCGCGTCAAGTGAGCTTTGTGGTTCTCAAACACCGTGTGCTGGGTTTTCGCGGAGTTCCTCCCACTCCGCGAAAACCAAGCTGTTGCTGTTTCCTCCCACTTTCTTCATTCCGTCATTTCATTCATTTCATTCATTTATCATCATCACCGTCTCTTTTAGCTTAGGCGGTATAACCATGGGACCTAAAACTTAAGGATTTCATTTTTCATTTCATTTTAAGTTTTCTGAAAATCAAACTTTGCAAAATGAGTTCTATACTTGCCAAATAGGAATTATTTGCCACAACTGAGCATTGGTGCGTTGTATTTTCTTTCAGTGAACATTCATTTGTTTTTTTCAAGTAAGTTATGTTGCTGCAAGGTAATATAATCTTTTGAATATTTCTTCCTTAATTCGAACAGTGGCGCAGCAAACTTTTGCGGCCCCACGAGAATGAAGAGAAGGAGCCTTAGTTGTAAAGACGATCGTTATGACGATAATAATAATAGTAATAATAATAATAATAATAATAATAATAATAATAATAATAATAATAATAATAATAATAATAATAATAATAATAATAAATGGCGGCTAATGTTGGTGTTGCAGCGTTGCGCAAGGACCAAAATATTTAAAGATAAAATATTATTAGCATTTGTAGTAAAGAACAGGAAAACCTTACTCTCTAATAACCCTATATGCTTTAAATGACATATTTTTTTTAATTCTATAACTGTAAAATACATTAATCCGTTTTAAAAAGCGAAAAGCAATCATTCACAGAGTCTCTAATTTATATTGCGTTGCAGCGAGCATACAACTACCAGATCTCTACAGCGCGGCAATTGCAGAATGTCGAGTCTCCTTCCCCATATCTCAGAAGTTAATGGCTCTGGTCGTTGCAGTGGTTCTCCAACAACGCGGCATGGCTTCCAGTGAAAGCAGTAGCGTACACAGGAATTTATTTCGGGCGGGGTCCAAACTCAATATGAGGATATTTTACTTTAAAATTTCTAAAATTACACCTAAATTTAGGCTAAATTTATATAAAAGTCGAAATTTCGGGGGGGAGGGTCCGGACCCCCAGGACCCACTCCCTGGGTACGTCCCTGAGTGAAGGAGAAGGTTTTTAGCGCTAAACAAGATTTCTTATTTTATTTCCCTACCAATTACAAATGGAATGTATTTTTTTGCATTCATATTTTTAAATTACCGGACTACATTGAAGCAAACCCATATAACGACAATTTAAATAAAAGTGATCACAGAATTACAAAATAAGAAAGAAAATATGTAGTAAAGCAGAAGACAAATGAAAGTAAACACAAATTTACAAGTTAATTCTTAGCTTATATTGATAATGGAGGCTTCTTGTACAATGATTTGTGAACCAAATATTAATAAGTTAATATATAGATATTCCCCTCTGTGGATAATATTTTATTATATACATAGGGCCTATATGTTTTATAAAATAAATGTGTTTTCTACTTTTGATAACTTTCCAAATAAAACTGTATTATGGAAAACTCTACATTGAATTTGAGAGTAGTAGCAATGCTCAGGGGTGGAACCACGAGGGGGGACCATCGGGTCCGGACCTCCCAAAAATTTCGAAACTCGACTATCATTTGTAGACTTTCTTAAGGAACTATACTTGTTTAACAGAGAAATGATTGATGTAGGCTAAATATTTTATTTTAGTCTCATCATGTACTCTTTCTTTTCTTATAAAAATAATCGTTTTATCATTTTTTCTAAAAATATACATGACAGTAATTAAGAATTACTTATCGTCTTTTCGGGTGCAGAATAAGACAGGTTAGGTTCGAAATTACATAGACGTTTCAGACCCCCTCAAATACTTTGGATCCCTCCCAGCAAACATTTCTGGCAATGTTGTTTGTATTGACGTTCTTTGACTTTTGGTTTCTGTTACATGCTGCTCCTACATCTGACAGGTTTCAAAGTTTGCTTTCCAGAACGTATCACATTAATAAGCATTGTTTCGCCTCGTGTGGAGGTATATATTGCGTTCATCATGCATTGCTTACAAGCAAGAAGGATGATTTGGAATGTAGTTTTTCTTTTACGTACGTGTGTCGGTTTGTGCATATGTGACACTCGCGATTCATATACCTCTCTTGTATTAGCTGTTTTACCTGAAAAAATCAGCTGTTTTGGTTTTTATTTATTAGATTTACTTGAGTTATGCGTGCTCTAATTCTATAAATAACGTACAAATTTTGAATGAATTCTATACCATGATTTCTGTAAATAAGTTACAGAAAACATCAATTTGCTCAGCTCTCTACTGAGGAAATACTTGCAATTAAGGCTTAGACAAACCAAGCAAATGGCAATTCAGAAGAGTGTTCAAAAACAATCCGGTTTAAATTCACAGAACATATTATGGCAGCAACGTTGTTTGTCTTAAAAAGTATTTCCACAATTGTTTAAAATTTTCCTAGATAAACTATGAATAAAGTGTATTCAATTTATATTTTTTATAACACTAATCTCTGCCACGAACTGTCTTCAGTCTACACTACAGAGGAATTTGGATCACTGACAGGGTATGGGTTTGCTAGAATGAATTCTTCGCAATAATCTAGAAAAATGATTAGTGAATCTACAAAGCTTCTGAAATTAATATTAACTGCACCTATGATGTCAGCAAAACGAGGCAGGCGTTCTTCCACAATCGAAAAGAATTGACGCTTTCAAGGAATTGAATGTTCCAAGAAAGGGTATCACCATTGGGTATGCTTTTCATCGAAAAAGACCTTGACAATGGGAACACCAGAGTTCAACCAGCCTGTATTATACAAATTTACTCCAATTAAAGAGAAGCGAATGGACTTACTAATTAAATAAGGTAACTACTCAGATAAAATATTCTGCATTAGTTTTTAGTTTTTAAAAACAGAATTTTATTTAATTTCACATGTCACGTAACATTTGCATATAAAGTATATTGATTTCTCAGTGAGTCCAGTTTATATATTCTGTCTCCGACCGTTCGTACTGCAACACCCGAAACCACAATCCACCAGCTGCCACTAATAATAATAATAATAATAATAATAATAATAATAATAATAATAATAATAATAATAATAATAATAATGCACTTCATACTCACAGTTTATCTTGAATGTTGAAACATTTTTTGTGCATCTTTCTTGCGAGTCCATTAATAAATCCATATTTAACTTACGTGCTTTTTCCACTTAGATGTTTATCATACTAATACTAAGAGACAACAAACGTTCCTGCAATATCGAACTGTTCACATGGTTCTTAATTCTTTTCAATTTTGAGAAGGACCGTTCTGCTGAAGGCATTGCTACACAAAGAGTTAAAAACAATTTCGACGCCACAAAGACCTAACATATACTGGAAATAATTATATTATTTTAATAAGGACCAATTGCGCAAAGCCTTTCACTGTTTCATTTTGAAGTACACTACGGGTCATGAGTAACTGATGAGGGAATCCTGAAGAAATATCGTTCGGATAGCTGAGTACAGTCTTTCTGCCACTAAATGGAATTCCTTGTTATTAGTGTACATAAGAACATTGGGCTTCAAACACTCGAATTTTTCAGTGATGATCATCTGCTTTCAAACATGATCCGTAATATATTTAACATACCAACATCCAAGTAACCATAGAACACATTAACTTTGAAATATTTTCGGGATTACTTAGTCTTTAATCCTCACATAATTCATCAAAAATCTTCTTTGTTCTATTTGGGTATTTACTTGTGAAACGACATTCGATTCCCCATATTTGTGCTATTTCTTCAGAATCTTTATTTACTTTGTCAAAAGAATTTCTTAGTTCGTGAAGTGAAATAAATGCCTCACCTAGTAATTTTATTACAGCTTGTATTTTTGTTGGTAATTTCTAGAAATTTATGTTGCACTACCACTGCAATTAAAAATTCGTAGGATTACATTTGCTTTCTTAAGAAAATTGCTTCGTCACGTTCACTTGATTTGCTATATGCCACTGTATGCCTATGTTGTTTAACGTCTTCAGAATATATCCATAACAAAATCATACAGCTAGTAAGAAGAAAGATTATAGACAAACTGACCCCGACCTCGATGGAGATAGTGATTTAAGAGTTGTGGCTTTTTTGTCAGTTTCTAGAAGTTGTCATGAACTGAAAAACACATTAAGTTTTTCAATGATATTATGAAAGGATGTTACTTGTGGTATTTTAACTGCGTCTCTCAGGATTAAATTCAAGTTGTCAGCAGCATAATGTGCATAACTAGCTGACAGCTCAAGTCTCTTGATGTATTAACCCTTGTACACTTTAGTGCAGTACCTTCAAAAATCCCAAGAAACTTTCCACGGAGGTGTCGTTTACATCCTTCTTTATTAGGACGTATTGAAATATGAACCTTAATTCCTCGTGTTTTGAAACATCTTGAGTAGTATCCAAAATCAAAGAAGAAAAAAAACAAGCGTCCTACATTTCTACAGTTATTTGTTTTTCTATTTTCATTGATATTTGAATAATTTTATTTTGTACTTTGGGACTTAAGTATGTATTTTTGCTCTTTGTCTTACCATCTATAACTCGAGACAAAATGGGGTCGTATTTACTCAAAAGTTCAAGTACCGCTGTGAAGGTCATCCAGTTCTTCTCGATGTCCACTAAAGGCACTATTACACAATAAGAGTGAGTGCGAGTCTATTATCTTTCTCAATATTTCTCGAAAATACTGTATCTCGTCTCTTATTTCAGATAATAAAAGGTCTCTCACACTACTATTATTTTTTCATGCCATGTAAGTAAATACAAGTTTGCATATAATATTAGGCTCGTTCATGTTCTTTAGTTTATTCCCTAGTCTTTCCCAGACACTTATTTCGTCAATCCACACTGAATGAAAGTGAGTTGCTTTTTTGTTAGCAAAGAGCCATCATGATTCAGTTTTCCAGAATATCACAACCATTACCGAGAAATTTTACCGTGTTGTGCATTTTGAAAATAATAATCTATCATTCTCGTCTCGAATGAAATTTACAGGATATTTTACAGGTGCCATAACTCAAAATGCACTTCTTTAAAACGTTTTCTGGGATTTCGAAATCAAAATTATCTGGATCAATTGGATATTTGTGACAGAAATTTAATGTTTCAGCAGTATGGTCAAAATTAGATTGATAAGTGGAGACGAAGAGAGATTTCAGTAAGTTTGTTATCCGAAGGGCAAGCAACACTATGCTAACTTCCCATGGGGTCACTTCCATATACTGCGGAGGCCACCAATAGATCCTGTTGGATCGAAAAGATCGAGAGCAAATTATTTCTGGACTCTGTCTAATGGTACTAGTAGATGATTTCTGGCTTGGTCACATGCTCTGAAAACCGTGTGTTTTTTTTCAATATGGTCACCAAGATCAAAGGTCGTCAAAAAATTATTATATGTCAGAAATCTTTGAATATATTTAAAACGGTTGAGTTTTTCTTAAATAGCCTTCTGCAAAAGTTGTTAAAATTAACTTTTGAGCACAAATATTTTTACCTTTTTGTCCAGTGGCGTAGAGTAAAAAAATAGGGAGCACTATTCCCTAAACTATCTTATAAATATCTGAATGATACAAATATCCATATGATAAAGAAAAAATGAAATCTTTGAGTTTTACGTCCCACGGATATGCCGGTTAGGCTAAAGGAGACGGTGATGATGAGTAATGAATGAAATTTTGGAATGAAGGAAGTGGGAGGAAACGGGAGAACCCCGAGAAAACCCACGCACACGGTGTTTGTCCACCACAAAGTTAACTTGGCAGGGGCTGGGATCGAACCCGGGACCCCAAGCACCAGAGCTGAACGCTCTACTACTGAGCCACCGCGGCCCCCATATGATAAAGAGATAAGTAGATAATTCAAGGGAGAAAGTTGGGGCATATACCTCCCTGTTCCACCCCCGAAGCGACGCCCTTGCCTAAAACCTGTATCGCAAAAATGCTCGAAAAGTTAAATGCTGATATATAACGTAAACATATATGCTACATTTTATTTTATTTTGTTTTATTTTACAGTACAGTATTTAATTAAATGTAAGTCAATGTAATTTTTCAGAGGTTTTATTTCATTTAATAGAAGAAGTCGTACTGTATTTAGTAAAGCCAGTATTCACTAGTTGTTTTTGTATATAACCTACACTTTCATATCTTCGTTATCTGAATTCTGAATATAAATCCTATTTACTTGCAAAAAAAAAAAAAAAAAAAAAAAATTATTCTGCAAAGATACTTAAATTACATTCTCGCTTATTACCATGTTAAATTGGAAGTTATATATACTGATATTTGTAGATACTTAAATTACATTCTCGCTTATTACCATGTTAAATTGGAAGTTATATATACTGATATTTGTTTATTTTATTAATTGTATGAATTGTTTTCTCTCCGTCACTTCAAATACTGATTACGCTGAACGTACAAACGAAGACTTTATTTCCACTTTTCTTTACAAAGTACAACACTAAGTTGGAATGTAATTGCAATCGATAAAATATACTGATATTGAGGTGTTGTTTAGTTTAGAATATATACATTTTTTACATGAATAGGTGCATATAGATGTGACTTATAAAAATAGACGTGACTCGATAACATCAAAATTATGTGAAAAATTATATATTCGCTGCTTTCACAACTGCAAAATTGACTGTTTCTTGCGCACTTTTTGCAAGTGCAGGGGAATGGGAAGTCGATAGAAAGAGTTCCAAGTGTCATTTCTAGGATCCATTCGCCATCACCATCTGTGTAGTCATACTGATATGGGCCGAGTTCTGGGGCTTCATCAAGTATGTGGTACCACTTGTAGCATTGAAAGTAAACTCTTCTGATGTGAAGATGTATCGAAGGTGAGGTTGGCGGTAATTTGGAGAAATCCAGATGCTTCATGTGATGATACTGGTGAATTCTATATTTATCCATCAATGAGAATTTACTTGACATCATCTCCACTAGAAAGATTTCTGCAGACATTATCATAGTTTCTGACAATTCTTAACCGAATTCAGTCAGATATTGTACTATATTCTTTGCAGTGATAATAGCAGAATGCGTAGTGCCAACTTTGCTTGTAGTGTCGGATCCAGTTAGAGCGTGGGCTGCCGATAAGACATCAATCACGGAACTCCGCAAACACTTAGCAAGAATATGGGTGGGAACATACCGTGAAGTGATCCCAGCCCCACATAATACCCATAATTCTACTAATGCGTGATTTCTGAAATCTTTCTGGTAAAATACAAGGCACAAATAAAGGCACCATCATTAGAGGATGCAAGAATTAGGTGCTTAATGCTCGAGTTGGACACTATCCTCTTTATGCACATCGAATATAATAGCTATTCTGCTTGACCCTTGTGCTATCGATAGAATTCTACGCAAGATATGATGTGCAAAATCTCCAAACGTCATCAACGACTTTCCAGCCGACGCAGCAACAACAAGGGCATGAAGTATGAAGTCAAATGCAGCTGAAGTTGCTAAAGAAGACACAGAGAGAGTTGAAGTAGGCATTTCAGTCAATTCTTTTTCCAGTTCCTGTATCATTTCAGATTTGTTTGATTCGGACAAGAAACAAAGGTCTTTTGTTAGGAAGAACGAAGTTGAAGTTATTTCGTAGCACAATAAGCGATCTAATGGATATTCTATCTCCCTAGCTATGTTAATAATCCTCATACCTTCATATGTTTATCTTATGATGTCAAATTTCTCGTTTTGTTGTTAGTCTTCGCTTTTTTTATTTGCGCCAGAGGTCTGAACAACTTACTCTTTTTTAATAAATCTATTGTCGCAAAATTTAAGTATTCTCTATCGCTAATGCACGTCAGCTTGAAGTTCTCGTCGGTTTCCATATAATGTTTTTCAGTTATTAGATTGTGCAAACTACAATCATTTAAATTAAACGAGTTCTGTCCTTTACAGATAAAAATCATAATTTTTTTCACAAATCGGCAACTGATCGTGTGATAATGAGAATTCATGGTGAAGCGTGTACTCGTCATTTTCCTGGAACTCGCAATCAAAAGATGGAAGTGTTTGATGCTGATTTTTTCATGTTGAATTAGATCGCGTTGGGCAACAGCTTCCTTCTGTCTTGTAATCCCAATGATTCCTCCTGGACCTTTTACGGGTTTGTTGTACAGTTGTTTCAGTGCCTGGTCCATTGCAACTCCACTAAAGTTTCGATCTGTTTGTTGGACAACAAAGTAACCTCTCATGAACTCCTCATGGATATTTTTTTGTGTTTCTTGAAGCTTCAAACAGTCTTCCAAATGAACTAAGTCCCATCTACAATAATTAATTTTTCCGAACGCAAAGAAGGGTGCAAACGTCTGTCGCAGAGCAGACACATGAAGCTTCTAATTGCCCTCTTTGTCAGCTCGAATCATATCTCTTAAGACTGGAAACACGACACCGATAAATGTATTTTGATAACGGAACATTTTTGAAACAATGAAATGAAATTTTTGAGTTTTACGTCCCATGTTTATGCCGGCTATGCTAAAGGAGACAGTGATGATGGGAAATGAATGAAATGGTGGAATGAAGAGAGTGGGAGGAAACAGGAGAATCCCGAGGAAACCCACGCACACGGTGTTTGTCCATCACAAAGTTCACTTGGCGAGGGCTGGGATCGTACTCAGAACCCCAAGCACCAGAGGTGAACGCTCTACCACTGAGCCACCGCGGCCCCTAGGAACATTTTTGACTTATTGTATCCGTCTTCCACAAAGGAATTTAAATAATCGATCATGGGTTGCATAACGTTGGAAACTTCAATACGCGAACGTATTGCTTCATCTCGGTCTTCAACTTATATATCAGCACTTAACTTGACGAGAATTTTTGCGATAAAGGTAGGTTTCAGACAAAAGCATCGCGTCGGGAGGGGGACGAGGGTGGAAGAGGGAGGTACATGCCCCAAGTTTCTCCCCTAAAATATCTAATTATCTCTTTATCATATGGATATTTGTATGATCCAGACATTTATAAGGTAGTTTAAGGAATAGTGTCCCCTATTTTTTTACTCTACGCTACTGAACAAAAAGGTATAAATACTTGTGCTCAAAAGTTAATTCTGAATAACTTTTGCAGAATCCTATTTTTTAAAAAAATCAACCGTTTTAAATATATTCAAAGATTTCTGACATATAATAATTTTTCGGCGACCTTTGACCTTGGCCGCCATATTGCCAAAAAACTCATGATTTTCAGAACATGTGACCAAGCCAGAAATCATCTACTAGTACCATTAGACAAAGTCCAGTAATAATTTACTCTCGGCCTTTTCGATCCAACAGGACGTATGGGTGGCCCCCAGACTAATATTTTCAGACACCTCGAATTCACAAACACTTTGAGATTTTTCATTTTGTAAAGTTTTGATGAAACATGTTATTCATTTTCTTTAATCACGTCGGGTATCACAATCAACACTAGAAGCAATAATACCAATCTATAGTGTGAATATCCTTCACGCACTAGAGCACCAAGCACACAACTATCACTTTGTTTCTTTTATTTGCTTAATATTACTTCCTGCTTCCTACCTTCTCATTATGAAATGCATATCACATGGTAATGTTTTCAACATATTATTACCCCCTTCCATTTACCATTCCATTTTCAAAATCTCTGACTCATCGTAGGTATTGTTGTTGGAAGTTGATTTGTTGTAGTGGCAGCTGAGAAAGTGGAACCGGGAAGAATATTTTCTTCTGTCTGTCACTAGTGACTCTTCTCAAAATAACTTCCCGCAAGTGACCGACTCCAACCTACAACCGTTGAGTTGAAGGGGTGGGGACACTTGCCGCTCATCTCTGAATTCCTCATCCTAACAACCTTCTCAGATACTAGCAGTACATGTGTGCATAAGGCGAACCGACACTCTTAGTCAGTTGGGGGTCCAAAAGGCCAAAAGAGGTGGACATTTCGGAGAGGGAGGAACAAAAGGACTTTCTTCTGTGAAACTCTGGGTCAAAGTTCGATGTACTTGTTATTGACGATTTTTTTTTTCCATTCTCGAAGTTTCGGCGGCTTGGAAATCACAATGTATGCACACACATAACCACAAATGTTTGCACGTTGAATTATTTAGTGAAAGTAAGGTTGAAGTTTTACTTCTTTAAATCTTTATTCATAGCAAGACTTCGGGACCCTCAATACCTCGGCGTCTTGGGGTTGCGAAGGCAGCTGCTACGTCACTGAATTTGAATACTTAAGTAAATGTATAATTTTAATAACATATCTAATATGATTATTGAATAGGAAATAATAGTATATAGCAATATCATATATTTTTAGCATAATGAAGTTTATTTATTAGTTCGATATATTTAGTAGGTTTCTTCTACCCAACATTTTAGTTTTTAAAAATATAATTCACGGAAATTTTTAGATACCAGACTAAACAAGGGATTAATATCACTTTCTACTAAAAGAATATGTTGAAATGTCTGAATCTCATCGGAAAGTTTAATCTTATTTGCGTACGACAATGTCTTTGCAAATTTAAATTGATAGACTGTAATACTATTATGTCTGACAAAGAAAATAAGAGTTTTAAAATCTTAGAAAGAAATTGAAGACATTGAGTAAAAAAATAAAAACTTTAATGAATATCAAGCAGTTACGGACGAACGAAGGGAGGAGAGGCAACAAAATACCGAAACATAGAAATGGTTAACTGTAGAATAAAAATATAGAAAAAATAACCAAAGTAGCAGAAAACGAATGTATAAATGACGAAGAGATCCTGAAATTACACAGTAAATACTGGATTAACGGAGAAGAAACATACAAAATACGAAAATAATGAAGTAGAGCACATAAATTTAAGTGCCTACAAACAGAAATAGGTGACGCGAAAGAAACATGGATAGATGCTAGATGCAAACAATTTTTAAATTGAAACATGAAGACAAGAAAGCTTTTTAATGAATATTAGAGTTTCAAAAGAGTTATTTTGCTTTTTGCGTAGGAAACTTCTCAACAAATTTAAATTAAATTTGCATAGTATATTTTTGTAGGGTGTACACTGTACAGGATTTTTATAACAAAGGAAAATAATGATTATTACCACTTTACTGTTTTACGGGACAAAAAATAACGTGACGTCATCACTAACAATGATGTTTGAAAGCAGATTATCAAGCCAGCCATGAGGTTTCACCTGGGAGTCCCTCATTCACACAGGCAAAGATCGGGATGGTACCTAAAATAACACTAGTCAACAAATTTTAACCTTTTTTCTTCCACATGAGAGAAAACACCTGATCTTAAAGGAACTTTGGCGGCTGAATTCGAATCTGCAATCCGTTTTTCTCTATCACGCACAGTTTTCCCGTGACAGAGGGATCTTCGGGAAATTTCCCCCAAATTTCCCTTTTTCTTCATTTTTGTACCTCTAGCTCGGGTACCCTTAGGCATATAAACATACAAATTATATTCTAGGTTAGCTTGATTTATACTTAGTAAACCCTGTAAGTTTTATCTGAGTCGCATCATTCTTTATTGAGAAATAAATATATTTCTATAAATATATGCTATGTGTACTGTCCATTTTACCATACAATAGGTGCAGAAAAATCATATATAACTTCCACGGGAATTACAATATAAGCAAGGTTTATACTTCATTGGATTTGTAGTGAAACATACTTTACAATGATGTATACACCATGTCCGCCATTTTTATAACAGGGAAATTCCAGAGGGATTTTCGGGAAATTCCCTAAAAAAGTAGATTTTTTTGTCTCCTGTCACTGTTCATATAGTGATACAGAAGCGGGAATTGCGCCAGAATATAGATTTATATCAATTCAATAAATCAATAGCTCACTAGTAAACAAGGTTTTTGCCACATGAAAGAAAGCATCTGATCCTAAAGGAACTTTGGTCGCTGAATTCGAAAGTGCAATCCGTTTTTCTCCATCCCCCACAGTTTTTTGCGTGACAAGGGGAGGAGGCTGAGAAATTCCCTCAAAATATACCTTTTTTCCAAATTTTCGTACCACTGGCCCTTGAAATGACACAATAAAAAACTTTGATTTATACTTAAGAAACCTCGCAAGTTTCAGAACAATCGCATTATTATTTCTAGAGAAATAAATATAGCTGCATGTATGTTGTTTCTACTACTTATTTTAAAACGTGATGTTGTTTTCTTTGCACCGAAAGAAAAAACACAATTTCATTTACCCATACAGGTACAAATACGAAAAATGAGAGTATACGACATGGAGTAAGAGGTCTGTGGTTTTCTACCACCTGACGTGTGATTGCATTGATACAGCTGTACAACAACACGTGTTTAGCTGATGCAATAAAGCTGCGCAAAATCGGACTCTACTGAAAAATTGTCAGGTCCATGGCAAATAGATAAGGAACTGTTGTATAACTGCATGCATATTGTAGGTTTAGTTTTAATTTGGATTTACCTGTGACAAGTGGTCGTAAGTGCGTGTGCGTGTTTGTTTTCTTTCTCCGCTATGAAGAGATCGCGGCGTGCGTGTATAAACTCACCGAACACTTTCTGTAACGTGTGTGGAAAATATACTGTGAAAAGTCAGCGCATTAACAGAAACGTAAAAACAAGCCTATTATAGCTATTTTAGGTGTCATGTGAGTGATCAAGACAAAGTGTGGGCTCCTCATGTGTGCTGTGTAACATGCTATTCTACTCTTATTAAGTGGAAAAGTGGCGATAAAACTCGAGCTATGCCTTTTGCGGTGCCAATGGTCTGGCGAGAACCAACCAGTCATGCTGAAGACTCTTATTTCTGTCTAATAAAAATTTGGGGTCATTCTAAATGAACAAAATCTAATATTGAGTACCCAAATGTTCCATCCGCTCTAAAACCCATACCACATGGACCTGAACTCCCAATCCCTGATCCATACGCACAGTCAGAATCTTCTCCAGCAGAAGAGCAAGTAGATGAGTTGCCCGAACCATCAACTTCCTTTGACCCAAACTATAGCCCAACCAAAAACACACCTCTTCTTGTTAACCAGTCCAGACTGAATTACTTAGTGAGGGATCTAAATCTGAGTAAGCAACAAGCTGAGTTGCTCGGATCGAGACTTCAAGAATGGAATTTACTGGCTCCTACCACCAGAATTTCAATTTTCAGAAACCGACATGAACAATTTTCAGGTTACTATATAATGCAAAATTCCCTCTGTGCATGTACAAATATAGATGGTTTAATGGATGCACTAGGTTTCCAACACATCCCTGAAGAATGGAGGTTGTTTATCGACTCCTCTAAAACAAGCCTTAAGGCTGTTTTGCTACATAATGGGAACACTAAACCATCAATTCCAATGGCATATTCCGTAGACATGAAGGAAACTTATGAAAGTTTGTCTGTGTTGTTACATTATAACATAAGCTGTGATACATTATAACAAGTACTGTTGGCAAATTTGTGGTGATTTAAAGGTCATTGCTATATTACTGGGGCTTCAGGGAGGATTTACAAAATACTGTTGTTTTCTTTGCTTGTGGAACAGTAGGACAACTGAATCACACTACATTCAAAAAAAAAAAAAAAAAGAAAAGAAAAGAAAAAAGAAAAAAAAAAGAAATGGTCCCCAAGAGAAAGATATATGCCAGGGGAACACAATGTCAAGTATTCTCCCTTAGTTAATTCAGAAAAAATTCTGCTGCCGCCTTTACATATAAAATTAGGCTTAATGAAAAACTTTGTTAAGGCCATGGACAAGAATGGAGAAGGTTTTGCGTACCTTAGAAGTCAGTTTCCAAAACTTAGTGACGCGAAAGTAAAAGAGGGGATATTCGTCGTGCCCCAAATTCGGAAACTATTAAAGGACAACATCTTTGAGACAAAGTTAAATAATGATGAACCAGGGGTGCCCACAAGGGGGGGCTATGACGCAAAGTGCGTCATTGACATATTTGGGGGGGGTAAAAAATCTGTATAAATATGTTTGAGGGAGTGTAAAAATTAATCGAAAAGAAGTTTTTTTTCATGGAAGAACACCTACGGGTAGACAATTGGGGGGGGGGGCGTCATGGACATAAGGGGGGGCACCACTGGATGAACTATCCGCCTGGAGAGCTTTCAGTAAAGTGGTGTATGGATTTTTGGGAAATCATAAGGCAGAAAATTACCGTCAATTGGTTCAAAAGCTTTTGGATAGTTATCAAAGGTTAGGATGTAGGATGTCCCTGAAAATTCACTTTCTTCATTCCCACTTGGAATTTTTCCCCAAGAATTTAGGAGCTGTAAGTGACGAACAAGGGGAACGATTCCATCAGGACATCAAAAAATGGAGCAACGTTATCAAGGTAAATGGGATCCTCATATGATGGGCAACAACTGCTGGGTTTTAGTTAGAGAAAGTGACTGGCACTACAAAAGGAAGAATTAATTGTAAGTACAAATGTTTTATTTTCATACTTTGTAAAGCAGTTGTGCAATTGATCCATTGTGAGTTATTGATATTTGTGTTTGTAGGTCAATATTAATTTTTTGTTTACTATCTTGAATAACGTTTAAAAGGCGTGGAAACTAAGAATTTGTTGTATCCTTTTGGAGTTAAAGATCGGTTTTTCAATAGGATTAATCTGGCGCAATTTCCGTTTCTGTAGCACTATATGAACAGTGACATGAGACAAAAAACTACTTTTTTAGGGAATTTTCCGAAAAATCCCTCTGGAATTTCCCTCTTATAAAAATGGCGGACATGGTGTATACATCATTGTAAAGTATATTTCATTACAAATCCAATGAAGTATAAATCTTGCTTATATTGTAATTCCCGTGGAAGTTACATGTGATTTTTCTGCACCTATTGTATATAGTAAAATAGACAGTACACATAGCATATATTTATAGAAATATATTTATTTCTCAATGAAGAATGATGCGACTCAGATGAAATTTACAGGGTTTTCTAAGTATAAATCAAGCTAACCTAGAATATAATTTGTATGTTTATATGCCTAAGGGTACCCGAGCTAGAGGTACAAAAATGATGAAAAAGGGAAATTTGGGGGAAACTTCCCGAAGATCCCTCTGTCACGGGAAAACTGTGCGTGATAGAGAAAAACGGATTGCATATTCGAATTCAGCGGCCAAAGTTCCTTAAAGATCAGCATTCTTCTTTCATGTAGCGAAAACCTTGTTGACTAGTGTAATTGTCCCAGACCACTTCCTCCCCAATTGTAATTTCCTCCCCAATTTCCCGGGCAGTGTGATCTCTGCGGGACGTCATCCCTCATATGTGTGATGGGCTAACATGGCCATAGATGCCAAAAGACCAGAATCTAATTCCTAAACCTAATCCTAAGCTACAAGAATTCAACAAATGAACAAGAAACAAATGTTTTGAGGTGTTATTACTCATCCATTATATTTCATCATATTCCAAGAAAATATTGTATAACAACTAAACAATCAGTGTTTTTTGTAGATACGCAACGCTATAAAATTTGTTTTCCTTTATTTTGTCGAAAACTCATGCATTTGAACCTATGCATTTGAACTAAGTCATTTGGTTTACCTTAATTTAATCTATCAGCTAATATGTATTATTTCGGAGAAAAAGTTAAACGAAAATTAAAGTTTAAGAGTCAATGATAATTTTGGGCTATAGAAATATTGCATTAACCATACTAGTAAGTATCCGTTTCATCAGTTTTATCTTACTAGGAGGCGTGGTTATTATGTTTACCAAAAATATTCGTTCTTGTCGATTCTCTCGAAAACCATGCATGAGTATTTACGCTGACCCATAGCATTTTGTTCATCTGAATAAAATCTTTCAATTCGAATTATATCTCATCTTTGGACCTCTTTTTCTTCATTTAACGCTAGTAATTTGTAGAAGTATTGTTGCTATTATTATTGTTATAGTCAGTAGGTTAAATTCATAATCGATTTTCTACACTGTAAAAAATCGTTGTGTTATTTCAACGCCATGCCTCTGTGTTAACACAATTGTGTTAAAATGTAACACAAACAGGTGGTTAGAACAACTCACACTCCATTTGAAGTTGTGCGTCAAAGGCCGGTTCTTGAAATGACACACACCTTGTGTGTTAAAGTAACACAAGTGTAGAATCTTCGGTGTTGTTTTCTGCGTGATTGCCAATTATGTTGGGCATCTAAGTATAAAGGCTTATGAGCTGAAGCTACAAACAAACACAGTAGAAAGAAATGCTTAAACAAATCCAGGTATTTGCAAAATTTCAACATGCAAACAGCGCGAAATGTTCTCAAGTGTTTTACATAATATTTCTCAAGAAATATGTCAACAGCGTCAAACAACACCGTATTACTGTGTCACTTCTACACTGCGCTAGATCTCAGCAGTCAACACCGGGGACTGTGTTTCAGAAATGCCGGAAAACAAGTACAAACAAAAGCAAAATATTATAAGAAACAAAAATATCATTCTTGAACAAGATGTTGGTAAAGGTTGTGTTTGGCACCATCAATAAATACTTCACAATAATTATTGGGGAGGACGACAAAAAAAAAAAAAAAATCTAAATGAAGTGTTCTGTAGTTTACTATTCTTATTTTAAAATTAGAATCTTCGGTAAGCGTAAGCATGCATACCACAAGCTTTTACAACACAGAGAAAGGGTTACATCAACATCGCACACGGAGTTATTTCAACACCGAAATAGGTGTCGTAATAACACAGAAGTGGAATAAACTAACACCCAAAACGGTGTTACTTTCACGGATTTGACCTTGAATTATGACACAGATTGTGTGTTGAAATAATAAAAAAATGATGTTGAAATAACATAGGAACTGTGTTATATTGATATTGGACATGGTGTAATATTAACACAAAATAATTAACACACTACACAATTGTGTTACTTTCTTCGTATTAGTGCAACACCGCCAAAAGTAACACTCAACACTTTCCCTACACTACCGACCCTGACATGGTGTCGATCAACACCGAAAATACTAACACAGATCCGAATTTAACACCGCTCAACACCGGTTGTGTGTTAAAAATGTAACACACCCGCTGTGTTAAACGCCAACACCGCTGGGTCTGTGTTGAACTAAAACCGCATAGTGGTAGTCACGCTGGAACCATTGACCTATGTTAAAATTGAGTTGAATTAACAAAACCATTTTTTACTGTGGACACATCTTCTCTATAAAGCAATATTCCCGGTTCTTCCATAAGGACAAAACAGTTTACAACGCTATAGATTCTAGGTTCTGTTATATTTCTTGGGATGAAATTCAAAAGCGATTCTGTATTAAATTTTTAATGTAACAATGTCTTTGGTGTACGTAGATATTTGCAAGTATGACGTTAAAATCTTAGTTTTTGACATAACAGTTAACTTTTTTTTTTTTTTTTTTTTTTTTAAGGAGATCAACGAATTAAGGAAATTAGATATATATTTATTGAGTACTATATTTTAAAGGGAATGGATAATATTGAAATTATTACAGGCCATACAATAAGTTTCGGTTCCCCTTATGATTATTATTATATTTATAAAAGACTTCAGACTAGGAAACGATGGTGATACATCAACATTAGCTCTTATCTTGGTAAGTGCAAGTGTGAGAAATGATGCCTGTGTCTACAAACTGAATGCATCAGGCTATATAGTGTCCATTCCTTTCACACACTTCAGCGTTCGAGTAACGGAAGCAAAGGTAAACAATGGCTTTCAGGAAATAGACAGCGTAGGAAAACAAACAGCGAAACGCAAATGATGCTCTCGAATCCAGCGGAATAACTGCTCAGTTCAAACCATCACAAAGAATACGGTATGCGTATATAATATTTAATTAAGCTTGAGAAAAGCAACACGTTCATCCAATTATTCTACTACAATTTTAAGTCAATAATTTACTAGGAATTTCTGTAATATTTTTGGGAGTCTATCTCATTTACATTGCACTATCTTTAATTTCTATCTTAATTCATATTGAAATTTCGAGTTAGTCAAATAGGTGCATGATGGTTCAGTAAGAAAGCGCTAAGTTTTTTCGAAAGAAGTCCGGTTCATTTATAAGGTATTAGTTTGTTTCATTTGCTTGTTTATTTAAGTTTAGCGTCATTGTCCGCACCGAATCTATGTGGGACGTGGACCTGCAGTTTAAGGTGAAATCTAAATCACTGTAATGTGTTCACTGCTCTCCCACTTGGAATCCAACCCGGGCTCAATGCATCAAAGGCGGGTGCGTTAGCTATTAACCAGTGGATAGGCTAATGATTTGATTTGATACTCAATTTAACATCCCTTTCACCAGCGAGGCTACGTGAGACGTGGACCTACAGCTTAACGTGGGAGAGCATTAATGTGGCAGCTTAACGTGAGATCCGAACCACGTGAACTCCCGCCAGGAATCGAACCAGGGTCTCCGACGCCAAAGACACATACGCTAACCGCTTAGCCACGAGAGCTCGAAAATTAATGTATTGGACTATTGTAGACTACATTAAATTCATAGATTTTCTCACTAAACTTCCTCTTATTCTCATATTATTAACCATTTCATTGATCATCTGTCTCCTTTTAGCCTACAAAAGAAAATTATGGAACGTCAGTGGCGGATCTAGAAGGTAAAAACAGGGAAGGCCAACCAGAACACAGACTATGATAGGTATATCATGAGTTTACAATAAACATTCAAAAATATATAAATACTAGCTTAAATTAATTTTGTCACTCAAAAAGCTGAGGGCCTGGGCCCCCTGGATACTAGCTAGATCCGCCTCTGTGCAACTTAAACTATAAATCTAATTTCATTTCCGAATTAGTCAACAATTGACAGTAGAAACAAAATTATTTCAGTAGTTATTAGCGTTACATATATCATCCCAAAATAGATCTGCATTCAGCATCCACATAAAGGTATCTATCTACATAATTTGGAATTGATTTCCGTAAATTATGTCAACTATAATTTAATTTCTGTTATGAGAACGTGGAAGACAGTATCGAAGAGCACGAACTTCTGCAAAATTCAATGTAACTTACGTCTGCCCAGAGATGTCGCGATCCAGCTTCTCCCAGAAGTTCTTTGTTTATGTCCGTCCTCTTGATGGTCAACTTCGAACTTCAGAATGATTGTAGATTCTAAGCGCTTTTAAGACATCTCCATGAAACTACGGATGATATACTTTAAAAAAGTTTAAGATCAGATGTTGAGAATAACTAGGATCCATGGTGAAGTTGGTATCAGCTGTTCCAGAAACAAACAAACCAGACTTGGTTTAATTTAGTATATCAGCATTACAGCTATTTTAGATTAACCGAAATACTTCGCGCCAGTTATTGTGGCATGTATTGTTTTGTTTTCTAAATTCTAGATTCTGGTAATCAGTGACCACGCCAGTTTTAATTTCTTAGGGGGCAAAGGAGAGACATATACATTTTTTGGGGCGGCTACTTTTCCATACCAAAAATATTTTTATTATGTTCGACTTACATTACAGTACAACGTATAATTATAAATTAAAATTTATTTCAAGGTAATTTTCAAGTAACAAATAAGGTAATATCTACACATAAAATATTTTTCAATGCAACTTTTGATAGTCTAAATGTAAATTGAATGACTTTTGTGCATGCTACAAGTAAAGTAGTAATCTGTTTTGATATTCCAATGTTATAACGAAAAATGTTAATGAGAGGACATTTGATGATTGTACAGTACGAAACAGTTAGATTTCTACAGCACTTTACATGCGCCTATGAAAATAATGAAAGAACAAAAGTGTACTTGTCTTAACCCTTTTAGGATTTTTGGGAACTTTTGTTACCATGACGTAGTATTGTCTTCGACCGCACATTTAGGTTCTATAACACGTTATTTAAGCCGTTTTTTTTAATTAGTCAAGTAGGGACCGAAAAACACCCCAGATGCGTTTTGGAACCGGATGGTCAACTTGATGGCTCCAAATGGGAGCGAGGGGCGTGACGTTTTTATTTTTTCTTAAGGCAAATTTCAAAAAAATTGACGCGTTTACTTTTCACGATATCAGATTAAAACTTTGCATACGCATTGTGTGTACTTTTGGGTATTTCTCAAACGTTTTTGAGACGTGAAACCGGGGCCTGGCCCGAGGGGCACAAGTGTTCTGAGGGGATGATTATTTTTTTAAGAAAAAAATCAGGTTTTCCCGATTTTTCCGGTTCAGGTATATGATACGAACATGAGGGTGCTACCGTTCGAAAGGGCTTGTTATACTAAAGAAAATAACGTTTGAACTATGACTCTAGGCCAAACAGTAATGACGCAGTAAATTTTTATAATATGTATATATAGAGAGAGAGATAGCCTAAATTCAGACTTTCAACAATTTTTTCCACCCTTTGTTTTGAAGATACATGATTAAAATTTTTGCACACATATTATGTACATAACAACCTACTTTTGGAATAGAATTCAGATCCCTACGTGGATTAAGTCCCGGGCCAGAGAGGCAAAGTGTTTTGGTGTGATTTTCAAAAAAACATTGACAACGTTTGGGAGGTGATTTCTGACACCAAGATAAGGCAAAAAGTATAGACCATCCTGGGTGTACAAATGCTTCCTTTCGAAGTTATAGGCTGCCGAAAACATGAAAAAAATAATTTTAAAAGTTCACAGCTCCAAAAGTATGGGACCTACCGTAGTCGGGTCAAGACTTCACTTAAGAACTATTATGTACCCTATCCAAAAATGCGTGTTTCCAAATCCTGTGGTGCTTCCACAGCAATTTTTATAGAGGAAGTTTGGCTGCAGGCATATAATCTGAAGTACTCTCCAACTACCAGCATAAAAATTGTTGCGGAAGTGCAGCAGGATTCTGAAACTTGGATATTTGGATAGGACACATACTAGTTCTTAAGTGAAGTCTTGACGTGACGACGGTAGTTCCCATGGTTTTGGAGCTATGGACCTTTAATTTTTTTTTTTTTTTTATGAAAAGATCCAATATATTTCAGGCGAAAATTTTCTTGTAAAACTTATATCTCGAGAACTACATATAGTGTAGACAAACCAAAACTAACAATTTACTCAGTATGATGTGCTTATTCCGTAAAAAAAAAAATAAATAAAAAATAAAAAATAAATAAATAAAAATAAAAAAAGAGGAAACTCGATTTAAGGAGCGTTCAAATATTTTGTGGCCCCTGATTCACAAAATTCAATATATTTCATAGAATCAAACATTTTCTTGTACGCTGTATATTTTGAGAAACTACATACAGTGTCGCCAAACCAAAACTAACAACTTACTCAGTATTATGTGCTTATTCCGTAAAACAAAATATGAAAATTGCATTTACGGGCCGTTTAAAAATTTTGTGACCCCTGATCCCTGACCCCTGTGACCCTGATTGGTCAAGATCGCAATATTTTGATCCATTTTTTTATCATTCCTAAAATTCTTATTCATGTTTTCGGCGGCCTATAAGTCCGAAGGGGAGCATTTGTGCACCCAGGATGGTCTATACTTTTTGTCTTATCTTGGTATTAGGAATCACCTCCCAGACGTTGACGGTTTTGTTTTGAAACACCTTATATGTGTATATACATTTATGAAAAAATGGGTCACCTTTAGACTTTCAAAAATTTCTCCAGACCTCAGGTTTCAAGATACAAGAATGAAATTTTGCACACTATTACGTACAGAACAACGTTATTTTTTAATTAAAAAAAAATTAGATGCTTCGTGAACCCAGGCCCGGGCCAGAGAGGCACAAAAATTTCGATTTTTTTCGAAATATCTGTTGTTGTTTTTTCGTTTCTGGTGTATAATACGGTCAAGTGAGTGGGGACATTGGAAAGTATGATCTATCCTTTAAAAAAATGAGGTAAGAACCATGATCCTACGGTAAATAGTAAGGAAGCAGTAACTTTTTGAGTGAAGTCTAAAATTTACCTCAAAAAGTGGAAATCCTAAAAGGATTAATGAAGCATAATTCTGCTGTTGCCATGTGTTGCAGAGAACATATCGAACACTTTCGAAAGCTCAAGAAGTTTTCAGTCCTCTTTTTCTAATGCCAAAACAGCTAAGTGTATTAACCTGGTATCTAGGATTCTATTACGAGCAAGGCTCTTAAATTTCTTCAGACAATAAAATGTTCTTTCACACACAGCTCTGGAGACTGGGGTTGTTACAGAAATGAATATCAGTTTGTGTACTTCATGGACTGCCACCTATACTTTGTTGAGAAGAGGATCAAATCCAATAAATAAACCATGCTGTTACCATCTTCCTCGCAGCGTTTCAAAGTTTTTGGTAATATTTGCATTTAAAACTTAGACGATGTAAGGTCACATGAATATAATTTAGCGAATGGAAGAGCTATCGGTACATCGTAATTTAGGAGAGCGTGCGACTGTAGCAAAAATGGACTCATACCACTAAGAGCAGTTAGTTGTAAATCACCTTACCAGTTTGGCAATGATTCTATCCATAATTATAAGGAATAAATGAGATCGTAACGGTTGCTCATTATCATCGTAAGCACTACAAATGGTAGAAAAACCTTGTGAATTTTTCTGGTAGTTTTCTCTTTCGCTTTTCTCTTGTTTCAATGCTATTTTCCTTGCACATTCCCAACGCCTTTTCGTATATTTCATGGTGGAAGTTGCCTTCTCTCTTGGATTTCAAATAGCCAATCAAAGACTTTATAAGTAACAAGCCTTTTGTCATTACAGTATCTTTGCTTTGTAAATAGTCAGATACACGTTACATCCTTAGTTAGAACCAATATCTCGGTAAACAAAGAGAGAAGATAAACAAAACGAAATTGTACTTGTATTGGTTGAGGAGACCTGTTGCTTGACTCACATGAGGTACTTGTCCCATCTGACAATTTAATGAGAAGTACTATATTCTAATAACACTCAATGTGTTTTAATTGCTAAACAAGCCTATAAATGACTTGTCCACCTTGTTGGACAGAGGCACATGAACTCTACTGCGGGTCCTTTTTCCTCTGCTGTGATGATTTTCTTTTGTAATGATATGATTAAGGAATGGATACTTGATCCGAACATGAATACCTAAAGATCTTCCACAAGCGACATGAAGCTTTCAACTTCTCCAACTTTCTTACTTACATTGATTATTACCGTGTTCACTCGCTTAATAGTCGCACTTTTTGTATCAATTTTTTAATGCGAAAACCAAGCTACGACTATTACGCGAGAAAATATAGCTACCATTCAATTATAGCTACGACCAAAACAATTTCGAATTTTGATACATACAGCATTGTCAACATAAAAAGTAAAATATAGCCTACATACGGTTAAATATCAAAACCTGTAAAAAATGAACTCCTAACTTACCGATTCGCGGGAGACAAAAGCGTCTTTTTGGCATTAGCACAAATTAACGATATATTTACATATTCTGGAAACACATGAATAACAAGTGTAAGAGCTGTCCATACTTGCTAAAGGCATTATTCATTCTAGTCCGTAGTTTTACTTTCTGTCATATTTGCATCTGACGAATCTGGGTAACTGTTGCACAGGGCATCATCTTCACTTCCGACCAAAGCATTGGATATGATAGTCTTTTTGAAGCTTTTTGACACGATATCAGATGTAATCGAAGACCAACTTTGTACTATCCACTTGCAAAAAATTCTTTTGCTTGGACTCGCGGAACATAAGTAATTTCAAAGAAAGTCGCACTCACAAAGACAAAACTCCGGTAGACTGCGACTTTTATGCGGGGAAATTTTTTGGCGAATGGTTTTTCTTCAAATTTAAGATGTCACTATTATGCGAGTGCGACTATTAGGCGAGTAAACATGGTACTAGATGAAGCCGGTGATTCAGGCAGTGTAAGTACAGAGTTTGGGGGACTTCCTGCTGGAACCGACTTTGAACAACACTGACAGAACCACTCATGACACTATCCCTATCGCAAGTTTGTTCCACACAATTAGTGATGTCAGTAGAATTTCCTAAAAATTTTTCATATGTGGGATTCAGCATCCATTGCCTCAAGTGCAGCAAATCCGTGAAACATAGCAAAAAACAAATAACAGATGATCTTTCTTCGTGATGTGTCTTTTCGTCGACCATTAATGCAAATACTTTATCTTCTTTCACTTCTTTACTTATTTTTCTTGTAATAAATGTAGATTTCACGTGTATAAGCCCATTTTGGATACAACTATTCATATACTTTGCATTTTGAGGCCTTGTTTCAACATTTCCGGAGGACTTTCTCATATTTGCAATGAACTTGAGAAGCTCTAGAAAATTTCCTCTGCTAAGACTTCCTTCTCCTCCTCCTCATTTCCATGAAAAGCAAGTTCCTGCGCAGACAAGTACTGCAAAATAACCGCAATTGCAGATACGAGTATATATATATATATATATATATATATATATATATAGTGCCTATCATTTAGTTTTGAAATAACTGATGGTTGACCACTTGAATAATTAGAACTTGACAGTAATGTGTTTTTGTGGTCACCTGAATTCTCATGTTGCCTGAATTCATCTGCAGTTAAAGCTTTTTTCCAACTCCTAAACCTCTTGCATGTTGCTCTTCTGTCGACTTTAGTTGAGAAAAATCGACATGGAAAACAAAAGCATGAATCCTCAATTACACTATTTTCTACCTACTTGAATTGATCACACGAAGATGGATTGAAATATCTGTAATCTTTTCGAAAACGTTATAGGAAATTCTTGGAACTTTGGTTGTGTAGGTCTATCAACCACATTCTGAGAAATATCCTCAACTCCAGGTATTTTCAATATGTTCGCTTCATAGCTAAAAAAGCACAGAATTTTTCGAAGTTCTCTGTCCAAAACTGCCTTCTTCACACCTTTCAACTCACTTATTTCATTATCATTAGCGCTGCTAATAGGCATTGGTATTATATCGCTAACACTGTCAATGGACAGTGGCATTATATCATTAACACTGTCAATAGAAAATGGAATTATATCACTAACACTGTCGATAGGTAGTGGCATTTCAGTAATAGGAGCAACACAGTTTTTACTTGATCCTGCTCTAGCACCCTCACTTAAATAGGCTGAGATTTTCTTTTCGAAGCCATTGATAGAGTCAAAGAATAAAAACATTGGCACTCACTATGTTCAATCATAATTGTAAATCCGATAAAATTCGCAATGTGGCAACTTGCCAGAAGAAAAATGGACAATACATTTTTAGAAGCGAAATCACATAGTAAAATTGAGCTGACCGTCTATATTTATAATACATACAGAATATTACAGGGTTGTTTTTTTAACCGTAATATGGCAAAATATCTTGAGCAATAAGCATCTTACAAAAAATATAAGAAATGAAATTATACCGTCGTTTCTCATAACTATGGTCCAGATTTTGCATAAATTATTCTATAATTCTGTAAGCTTTCAACGTATGGAAATGAAATTTTGTCGTTGGTTGGTCTAGAACTTCATTCATTAAATAACTGTAGAGCCGTTAATGTTTACTTCATAATATATTTTTATATAATAAAATATGGTGTTACATAGTTATGTTCTAAGTTGCCCAAATATAGTCCACACACAAATTTCAGATCACAAGGCATTATAAACACTTATTGGTAGAAAATTCCTATATATTCCAGTATTTACAAGTTATTTGAGTATTATGTGCAATAAATAATTAACATTTTCAGTAGAAAATGCAGAGTAAAGCGGTAAAATAGATTGAGGTAGATACATCTTACCAGGGTCATCTACCAAATTTGTTTCGTCGAAATTCCATATGTGTGTGTTGGAGAAATATCTTTGATTTCTTTTTCCAAATTATAGAAGAAATTGTTTATAACAACGTGGCTAACTGTGGCTTGAACTCGCTTGATATTATTGCTGAAACGAACAGCTAATTCTGCACTATGGCGCTCGACAAATCCCTCTGCCCAGCGTTTCCTTAGAAAGTTCTTCTTAAATCTGGTTTCAACTTTACCGCTTGAATAAAATACGCTTTAACAACTACCTAAGGTCAGTGGTTGTAATTGGGAATCCAAAGTCGCAAATGACAATAACATGCTGTATAAAAGCTTCTTCCTCTTCTGGAGAAAGAACACATGAACGTCCAGGAGCCGCTAAACAATTTTCTCTTAAAGCTTTCATCTTTAATATTTTAGTGCTACGAGGTATTTTGGAAAAGGCTGAAGCTTGTCGGTGTGTCATTCCTCTTTAATCGCTTTTAAACACTCATCCGTTGATTGAGACGAGTATGGCAAATATGGCCTCCCTCCTACTTTTTGTCTTTTCTCTTTTCTGATACTTGTGTATCGCTATCCATATTTCTGTAAAGACATGGTATAAAAAATTTATGAGTGTCATGTTGGTTTGCATTGCAAACGGTACTGGTGCTCTGTTTTGGATAGATTTAACGCTACTTTCCGCATTATAAGCGTATAATTCAAGAAATGTGTAACATTCCTGTTACTGACAAAATAGAGACCAAGAAATGCATACATCTATGATACATGTTGTGTTTATATACTTATATAAAATCGCATGTCATTCCCAACTATGGTCCAAGCAACTAGTGGTACATAATTGGGATTAAATTTAGCAACTTTTGTTTGCGAGAATACTATACGCAAATTTTTACCTTGACTTTTGCACTTTTCCTACAATTATTCTTATCACAGTTGCGAATTCCTAAAAATATAATTTTAACTTACCTCGTGATCACTGGGTCTTCATGCTGAACCTTAGTGTCCGGATTTTCCACAACGAACTACTTTTCCAAAAATCACTACTCAACGCTTCCCGTACAACTGTAAATCACGTGACAACGAACACTATCTTGCCTAGTAGCAACTGTGATCTGTTGCTTGTTATTTACGATGGTCAACGTCATGAACGAACGAAACAAGCACGATGCACGGGTGACTATTTGATTCAAGGTGCTTTGGACCATAGTTGAATGCCTAGACTATATTTATATGAAACGACGGTAATATTTTCGAGGAGGAAATTCATCTGTGCTCAAGTTATCTTTCCCCGGGTGGCAACGTTGAAAATATATGGGAACCCCTATTTCTTATTGAACATACATATTCTACGGGGGGAAAATACAGTAATTGATTTGAAATCTTTGAGTTTTACGTACCACGGTTCTGCTGGTTAGGCTAAAGGAGACGATGATTATGAGAAATGAATGAAATGGTGGAATGAAGAAAGTGGGAGGAAACGGGAGAACTCCGAGAAAACCCACACATACGGTGTTTGTCCACCACAAAGTTCACTTGGCGGGAGCAGGGTTTGAACCCGGGACCTCATGCACCAGAGGTGAACGCTCTACCACTGAGCCTCCGTGGTCCTTCATGAATTTGAATAACCACGTTTCATTCAAGAATAAATTTACGATAAACAATGCCACTAGTTTCTAATAAATATCTCTCGACTTGTAATAGTTCGTGCTACGTTCAGCGAGAAGTACTGTATTAAGCTTTACGTAGTTAAAAACAACTAAAGTTATATTATTCGACGTGCACTCCTCCTGGGTTGGGTACGAATTTTTCAGCAGTTCTTCGTACATTTCTGCTCAATATGGTAGGTGTCATGTCAGTGCTTTGAAACAAAGTAACTAAGGGAACACTAGTAGTTACCAATTATTAACTGAAGATCAGCACTGTGACAATGCTTTTTCATTGGGAGCTAATCAATATAATCCCATACATTTATTATCATTTGCAGTAAGGGAAAGCACAATTTTTCTCCTCTGAGCATTAAGCTCTGGTACTCGCAAATTAAGCTGTTATAACCCCATTCTATGAATACTGAATGCCAAGAATGTTGTTTCAGAAAAAATATAGAATCTTTAAATAAAAACAAAATGAGTAACTGAAAATTCAAACTAAGCTAATACACATGAGTTGGTTTTATCTACTTTTTTTTGTATCTAATCGAAGTTGATCCAATGCAAAGAAAACAAGTCGACCAATTCTACTATTGTTCTTCGTTAGGCACAATGAAAACTCTTTCAGCTGAATCGGATCTACAATGTTGGCAAATCTAAACAAAAAAACACCTATTCTCACTGTTGGAAATTAAAATTCATAAGGAAGAATTATACTGCCGGAAAAAAAGCGTAAAATTAGAAAAAAATATGCGTGCATGCCCAGATGCTCAAAGAGGAAAGCTTGAGCACTAATCCGTCACATAGTAAATGCATGGATCTCTGACAATGAGATTGGTTGTAATACTGACGTATAAAATACGATATGTAGAGTGTTTAAAGATTCTAGGGGCCAGGAGTAGAAGTCTGGAGAGGGCTCGTCTGTCATGCGCGGTTATGTAGCTACGCTGTCGAATTGCATGACATTTCGAAGATGGTGAGAGGTATTCCGATCCGCATCAAATGATCTCGAAATTAAAATTTATTAAAATGTTTTCCAATCGAATATAATAAATAAATTATGATTCATAAGAATACATTAGTGATTCAAATAAATTATGAATACATTAGTGATTCAAGAAAAGTAGATCTGAAGAAAATGTTATTACATACAAACATTGAACAATTTTACTGGTAAAGTAAATTGAAATTATTTTATGAATTAACAAATAGATGTAAGGAACTTTATTTGTGGAAAGGAATGCATAAGGAAACATGGAACACAAATTCCAAGCTTAGGTCGGGAGAGACTTCTCTCTCTCTCTCTCTGTCACTTATGTAAATATCTGCCAGCGTTTGAGAAACACAGTGATTAAAAATATAAAGCAAAATTAAATTACCTGAAAAATTTATATTTATAGTAACCTCTTTAGATTGTATATACAATCCAAATATTTATGTAATCAACAACGTAGAATAAATATGTGATGAAACTAGACGATTAAAGATGAAGAGTGTAGGATTTATGTTTCTTATGATACTAACTAGTATTTAACTCAAATATTGATTCTGAATTGGTTATTGAAATGTTTACGGAATATAAATGTATAAATGTTAACACGAGTAGATAAAGATCTTCGTTATATATGTTTGTCCTGAATCGAAATTGAGTGTTATTAGTTGTAGTGGATGTTACTGAACCTACAAGAAGGCAATGAATTCTATTTAATTAATACGGCAAGGAAATGAGAAAAGAAAGAATATACATGAAGAATATATATGAAAGAAAAATGAATTGAAATGAAAGAAAAATGAATTGAAATAAATAGTATAAATAGTAAATGAAGTGTATTCAAGCTAAAGGAGTAATATATTAATTAGTAAGTTGATAGAGTTGTATAATATTTGCACACATTTTGTAAATAAAACATATTTCCGAAGGACGCTACGTATAATTATGTATGAGGAAGTTAATAGTGCAGGGGCATAAGAAAATATTTCCTAGTCCGTGGGATGTTGAATGAAAAAATATTGATAATTATGGCGATGTATTTGTAATGAATCATAGAATCATTTACTACCAAGGTGTTTGCCTGGTTCCATTGCAGACGGGCTGTATGATGTCATAATTTCAAGATGGCCGCCAGAATAGATACTAATATTTTTTCGTTTGTAACTCGTTTATGGTTAATTCTAATTTTTTGATATATCTGACCGTTTCCGAGATATAGTCATAGTTTTAAGTTTTCACTGTTGGTTTTTCATTCATTAGCAAGGGCATATATTAATATTTTACACTCGAGGGGATTTTGAATGAAGAAGTATTGTGACTTTTCTCGATATATTTGTAATGAATTATAGAATCATTTTAAATTATCTCATATTTAAATCATATTTAAATCATTTTAAAAGAATCATTATATTTAAAGAACATAGACTGAAAGTATTTGAGAACAGGATCCTGAGAAGAATATTCGGACCCAAGAGGAACGAGAATGGGGAATGGCGGAAACTTCATAACGAGGAACTACATAGTTTATACGGTTTACCCAACATTGTTAGGGTCGTCAAGTCTAGGAGGCTTAGGTGGGCAGGTCATGTAGCTAGAATGGAAGAAAGTAGAAACGCTTTCAAAGTCTTGACTGGAAGACCCATAGGAAAACGACCATTAGGAAGACCTAGGCGCAGATGGGAGGATAATATTAAGATGGATCTCGCAGAGATAGGAATACAAAGTAGAAACTGGATGCAATTAGCTAAGGATAGAAGTCAGTGGAGAGCTTTTGTGAACGCGGCACTGAACCTGCGGGTTCCATAGGCCATAGAGTTAGTTAGTTAGTATAGAATCATTTACTACCAGGTGTTTTGGCTGATTTCATGGCAGATGGACTGTATGACGTCATAATTTTAAAATGGCCGCCAGAATACATACTAATATCTTTTTCCCGTCTGTAACTCGTTTATGGTTAATTCTATGCAAATTTCGTAAATAACATCTTTGTTCAGAATGAAGAAAGGTAGTGACAAGTTCATTATATATATATATATATATATATATATATATATATATATATATATATATATATATATATATATATATCTTACCGTTTCATAGGTATAGTCATAGTATTAAGTTTTCTCACTTGTTTTTCATTCATATCAATTTTCGGCCAAGGCTATAGGCGGAGGTAGAATCCTTAATTTGTATAAAAGGAAATATGTTATTATTTTTTTTTTTTTTAGTGCTACTCATGTTGTACAACTCGTTTCATATCTAGCTAATGGGAGGGAGATTGCTGATTTGAAAGGATAATTTCTGACAATGGAGAATTATTGAAGGGCTTTTCGCCCCTTTTTTGGTGGCTTTTTCTCAGCCCTTATTCCACCGAGTTACATTAAATTGGATGAGTATCCTTTTAAGTCCCAAAAAAATTAAGGTTGTTTTGCCCTACAAATTTTGAAACCGATCGAGTAAAATATACAAGGTGTTTTAACTTTTTTGTATGATTTCAACGGCTATCAATCTGTTTTCTGGGCTATTTTTCCGCTACCTATTTGAATCAATTTACACCAAATTTTTAGAATGATTTTGTATGAATATCTAGTTGTGGCCCCCAGAACTTAACACAGATCGGAGGAGAACTCCGTTTACAGTAGTTGCTACAATAAAGCAGTTACAGTGATTTTTGTTGTTAAATTTGCAACTTGCACTTCTCTCTCAGAAAGCAATATACAGTGGACTCGTTTTAATTCGAAGTCTAAGGGGACACGAAAAAACTTCGAATTATCCAAAATTCGAATTATCCAACAACATTCATTTTCACATATATAACAACAAACAAACCAAAGTACTGTGCATCAAAACCATATTCATATGGTGTAGACTTTATCTTTAAAGCAGCTTATTATTCGCGTGATTGAATACCGCAAACTAACAAACGACATTGACTCTACACAATTCAAACTACGTGTACAATGGAAAATATATTTACGTACAACACTACAACACATTGAATAGCCCAAACAATTAAACACCAGTAACAATTTGAATATTTTGTTCTCACTTTTAAGAAGTCGTAAACCTCATTTGCTTAAATTTGATTGTTTTTGTACGGTCAATAAATCTTGAATTTCATGTATTGCGTGGAATATGATATTAATAACATTTGATTGACTTTATCAACAATTCATCTTAAATTTTCAACCAATTCTGAAACAAGATGAGAGTTGCACACGTTCTCTATCTTTACTTCTTCCCCAACTCACCTTCATCTTTATCATTACATAGATTTTCTATTTATCTTTTGTATTACTCTTCCCTATAGCTGCATCTGGATAACTGAAAACACGTTAAAACTGTATTTCTCTATTTACAACTGTCCAACATTAAAAAATCTCAACTGTATTTACTTCGAATTATCCAAAACATTGGTTCAAAAGTTCGATTTATCCACGATTTTTTACTACTGTTTTCAATATAGTTTTCAAGGGGAATGGACTTCTGTTCAAATTATCCAATATTTCGAATTATTCAAGTTCGAATTAACGAGACTCCACTGTATATATATATATAAACCAGCCGGTCTTCGTAGGGCAAATGAAATAATTCTATAAGATTTCAAAATATATGATGTAAAAATTTACTAATTAAACCTGGATTTAACAGCATCAGGAGTGTCATTATACACCTCAGTGACCACAACATCTATGGATTCAACACTGTCGCTTTCGTTTATTTTGACATGTCACATCCCCGTCCACCTTCCTTTGTAAAAAACCGTTTGGATCATTGTTCTCGCTGCATTAACCTATATTTCGGAGGGTGAATATTCTAGTACCAATTCAAAGGGCATCTTAAATGACTTCGTACTTTCTTAACCAGTGAGTACCAGGATTGATGTAGAGAGCTAGTTGGCTCTGTAGGTCACGAATACGTAGGTCTCGATGTCGCAACGTGAGATGTGTTTGAACAGAAGTTGAAACACTAATCGACGTTCCCGACAATATTGTAGTCACTTCTTGGTCACAGTGCGTTACTGAAGAGACTTCCGGTGGAGCTCATTGGGTCCATCCTCATCTCCTAACTCTGTTGCGTAATTCTATGACGCACACTACCCGTGAAACCACAGAGATCCAGCAATATCCTCACAAGAAGTGACCCGAACCGGCCCAAAAGCACGAATGGTTTACTTTTGGGGACACGTATCACTGGTGACCGACAGATCCCTCAGGCATTATGGATATGGGGACAACGGGAAGTCATGCTAGTTTCCGAATATGCAAACCCCAATGACGTAATTGAAGTTGTTCCTGTACCAGGACTTTAAACATTCAGACACTGCTGAAAGCTCACTGCTGTTTTGACCTATTTCCGCATTGTTCGACCATTTTGAGCTCTGACACTGGAACAACTTTAAATGTGACACTGGGATTTGCATATTTGGACACTAGCGTGTATTCCCGTTGTCCCCATACCCACAATGCCCGAGGGGCCCGTCGGACACCAGAGATATGCGCGTTCACAAGTAAACAATTTGTGCTTCTGGGCCGGTTCTTGTCACTTCTTGTGAAAATCGTGCTGGATATCTGAGATGTCATAGATAGTGTGCGGTCATAGAATGGCACAACGGAGTAAAGAGATGAGGTTAGACCCAAAGATCTCCACCGGAAGCATCTTCCGGTGCACGGTGACCCGAAAAGTGACTACAACACTATAGTAAATTTTCACTTTGCACATCTTTTCTTGAAAACATCTACCAGCGCAATTCACCTATGTCTGATATTTTTTCAAGGCAAGAAAACTTGGCAAATGAATTGCTCGACTAGTAGCTCATGCTGTAGTTTAAATTCTTCTAGAGATCCAAGTAATATCAAAGCCTGAAGAACTTCTTTCTCTGCTGTTTGGAAAGGTTTCCAGAAAGATGGTTTGCCTTTGTTCTTGAATGACTCGGTAATGGGACATTCCATGTGAAATCAACCAATGAAATGGCAAAATCTGACATGACGATCTTAGATTTTTGTAAAAATTGGTGTACAACTTTATTATAGTGGGAGATGAAAAAATCCCAAATATTACCTCTCTCCTCTTGAAAGTGTCCCCACACAGGGTCAGTGGTGCCCACCCCCCTTATGTCCATGACGCACGCCCCCAATTATCTATCCATAGGTGTTCTTCCATGAAAAAAATCTTTTCGATTAATTTTTACACCCCCTCAAACATATTTATATAGATTTTAACCCCTCATATTTCAATGACGCAGTTTGCGTCATAGCCCCCCCTTGTGGGCACCCCTGCACAGGGTATTCAAAAATGCCAAAAAAGGCATTTTTCAGTTACAGTGATTATTAAAAATTGCCATAAAATGGTTAATATGTGAAATAGAGACGTGAAACAAACACCATTGGAAAGCTTAAAGATTGCTATATTCAAAAAACCTGTAAAATAAAAATTAACACTTCAAAAATTCAAATTAAGATTTAAATTTTGAATTTCGCATAGAAATATTCCTCTGAGTTTGTTTCATTTTGTCCAGATTGTAGCCTCATATGTGTACTAAAACACCACAAAGTTGCATTTTGGGCACTCAATGGGATCCGATTCAAAATTCAATAGCCAAGCATTGCACGATATTGACCATGTGAATAGTATATATGGGTTCAGATCGATAACCATTTGCCTGGAGCTATTTACCTGCAGCATCAAAGGAATTTATATTCTAATTAATTTGTTTCTTGATGTATTCATTTGAATTTACACAATTATCCACCTTTTGAGTTATTTAGAGAGGTATTACGTTTCCAAACAGTACTTAATACAGGTCATTATTCTTGTTAGTCAGTATGGATGTTTCTAAATTTATGTTGGCTACATTGATACATGTTATTTTCATTCCTTTATTTCAGGATTGCTATTACAGAACATATTATGAAATGGAGGGATATATTTTCCTCCCTTTCACAATATTTGTATCAAATGTGTTATGAAACACAGTGACACTGCTCACAATTACTTCACACACTTTCATCACAAACAATTAGTCAATAAATTCTTTTTCCTATTTCAATTATCCACTTCCACATATCTGTGACAGCAATCCTGAAACAAAAGAATGAAAATAACATGTATCAATGTAGCCAATATAAATTTAGAAACACCCATACTAACAAGAACAATGACTTGTATTGAGTACTGTTCGGAAACGTAATACTTATCTAAATAACCCGAAACGTGGATAATTGTGTAAATTCAAATGAATACATCAAGAAACAAATGAAATTGAATATAAATTCCTTTGATGCTGTAGGTAAATAACTCCATGCAAATGGTTATCGATCTGAATCCAGATATTCACATGGTCAATATCGTGCAATGCTTGGTTATGTTGAATTTTGAATCGGATCCCATTGAGTGCCCAAAGTACAACTTTGTGGTGTTTTAGTACACATATGAGGCTACAATCTGAACAAAATGAAACAAACTCAGAGGGATATTTCTATGCGAAATTCAAAATTCAAATCTTAATTTGAATTTTTGAAGTGTTAATTTTTTATTTTACAGGTTTTTTGAATATAGTACAACTTGTAGAGCAAATCTTTAAGCTTTCCAATGTTGTTTGTTTCACGTCTCCAGTGCACATATTAACCATTTTATGACAATTTTTAATAATCACTTTAACTGAAAAATGCAAATTTTTTTTTTGACATTTTTGAACATTCTGTGTGGAGACACTTTCAGGGTGGGAGAGGTAATATTTGAGTTTTTTGACATTTTTGAACACTCTGTATGGAGACACCTTCAGGGTGGGAGAGGTAATATTTGAGATTTTTTCATCTCCCACTAATAAAGCTGTACACCAATTTTTACAAAAATCTGAGATGGTCAAGTTTGATTGCTTGTTGGTTTGACATGGAATGTCTCCAATATCTCTGCCCGAAAATGCATGAAGATCTAACAATGCCTGAAATTTTGTCGGTTCTATACTGGAATAAACGAGATGGATATCAATAAATCGTTTATTAGCAGCAAATTCGGTAACGAACGTAGAGTCTTCTGGCAAATGTTGCGACCACCACAGTGAAAGAACGAAAACGGCTGTATCTGGTGAATATATGTGCAGTGTAGCAGAATGACGTCAGATGTACAATGAATGTAGAATAATTTTGAATCAGCTTCCTCTTGAGTGTTTTGAAGTTCTCTAACACAATTTCCATCTGATGACTTTGCCTCATTCCTCCAACTAACTATCAGTTTTTGTTTAATCTTTAGCGCATGGAATATGGTTTTATTTACAAGAAATGATTTTTTTAGTGCATCCTTTGCTTTTGAATGAGACAAGAGAGATCTTGACAATCTTTGACATTGGTAGAATCTGTAATTTTGTACTCAACAGGTATTTCTTTCCCAGAAAACAGAAAAGAACAGAAATCTAATTTGAATAAAACACAACTGAAAAAACTTAAAACTATATCTCTGAAACGGTAAGAGATACCAAAAAAGTAATGATTTTTTCTACTTACAAAATTCTATCCTGGTGGCTATCTTCAAATTATGACATCATACAGCCCGTCTGCAATGGAATCAGGCAAAATACCTAGTAGTAAATGATTCTATGATTCATTATAAATATATTGCGAGTAGTCATAATACTTCTTCATTCAAAATCCCCTCGAGTGGAACATAATATATGTCCTTGCTATTGAATGAAAAAAACAAATGAGAAAACTTAAAACTATATCACGGAAACGGTGAGAGATATCAAAAAAATTATAATGAACCTTTCTCTTCCTTTTTTAATTCGAACAAAAAATGTTATGTACAATATTTGCATAGAATTAACCATAAAGGAGTTACAAACGAAAAAAGATATTAGTATCTACTCTGGCGGCCATCTTGCAATTATGACGTCATACAGGCCGTCTGCAATGGAATTATCCAAACACCTGGTAGCACATGATTATATGCTTCATTTCAAATACATCGCGATAAGTCTCAATATTTCTTCATTCAAACTCCCACGGGATTATATATTTCCTTGGACTATAAAGGAAACAAAAGGTAACATTACGATATGCGATAACTTTTGATAAAATACGTTGATTGGCGAGCAGACGAATGTTATATTTTACATGGTAATGTAAACTTCTAATTGTCAAGATATGTCTACAGTGTGAATAATAACTAATCTACACGGACTATAACCAAAACTACTCATAAAACAAAACATATCTCAACTGGGATTCTATAATGCATGTTACTTATAGAATGTTTTAAAAATTAAAGATAATAAAAGTTCTGATAAAATTTTATTTTCCTAATGTTTTCTATTTCCTAGCTGGAAATAGATTACTATTTGAATATTAAACTAAAATTTTATGTTAAGATTGCATTTATTTTGCTTCACCTTAAGTTGTGAACTTTAGTTCCTCAAATGTTATTTCCCATTTCAACTTGGATCTTCGATTCTTCTGATTAATTTTCCCATTGCCACACAAATTTTGTGAGGGGTGGCGATCCGTTGATGCAGGGCAAAACAAAACAAATTCTTATCCAGTTTTTAAGAAGGATAATCTACACTATTTCAGGAAGATAATAGTACAGTAGTGTGCGTTATTAGAGTAGCTAAGTTAATTACATAAATGGCAATTGAGAGATATTTCAAAATGGCTTAACTAGCTAGAATTTCTTTTTAATTGAATTTAGAGTATTACACGCCTCCCTTGCCAACCCTCTGGCGTCGTCACTGCTGGTAATGGATTCTAGACCACGCTGTGTAATGACTTGCAATTAGTCATTACATTTGATGTTTATTTGATTACTCAGTTGATGTTTAGTTATCTTTGTTTATTTGTTTTATTTTACATCTTGCTTTTTGTTCTTTGTCGTGTTATTAAACACATAGTAATTCTGATTGTTTATCTGTTATATGTTGTTATAAGTAATATTCCAGGATCAATTTGAATAATAATATTGCATTATAATAAATGCATATCCTGTCCAGGTGGCGACAAGTATAAATTTCAAATTCGTCTCCCTCCTAGTGTTTACAATATTCGAAAGAACAAGGAATAACAATGTATACAAAATATAGAAATCGTCATGTACAGAATACGAAATATACTTATATGGAATAGAAGAACGTGATTTCTAATAGGAGTCAATAATAATAAATGATATTAAATTAATCTTTTCAGCTTAACGCCACAGGGTTATGCCCTTCTGACTAAACGAGACAGATGATTAATGGAAGAGAATTATTGTAAAATTAAATTAATGCTCTCCCACCAGAAATCGAACCCGAGACCGCGTGCACAAAAAGCACACTCATTAATCACTAGACCAGCTGCGAGCAACTGGACATACGAACAAAAATAATAATTGTAAACTAAATCTCTGCTGGAAGCCTCAGGTGATATACAGTAGATAGCCACAAACCTTTTCGAATCTTTGATCAGCCAAATTGTCACAAAACCCTTGAAATTCTGTCGTCGGCTGCTCTTGAAAGCCAATTGCCTCCAGTTGAAGTCCATCTTAGGAGACCTTCAGAATACAGTGTATGCAAGTAATAGTATAGTTCAAATGATGAGCTGTCACCAATACTCAAGAGCCTTACATGCACATTTTCTCACACAGCAAGCTTTGGCTGAACTAAATTTTGAGCTACTAACTGAACGAGACGATATCAAGTGTCAGTTGGAACCTTTCTTTGTTGTTATAGATGTGCAATTAGTTCCAGTTCTGTCAGCGAAAACACAACTATTCAGACAGTTCTTACTGTTTTCTATCAAAAAGTAGATCAACTAAGAACTCAGAGTCGAACTGCAATGAGTTCAATATTACCGTCTTGTAGAAATTGTGCGACTTTATATTATTGCAGAACGTGCTGGTGATTGGAATCTTCATTTGCATTGCATTCAAACGATGTTGCGCGTTTCCCATGCTGCAGGACATTTGTACTATCCAAACACAGCACATATTTATTTGCAGTGCACAGTGGCTCTAGAACGTACAAAATCTCCTAATGAATAGATATATGAAATTTATAAGGAGTTCCTATTTTACTATCAGAAGAACAGATAAATATTGGACTGAAACTTGGTCAGACGTCATCATTGAGCAGTTTCTTATGAACTCGATGAAATCCATTGGTGGGCTGACCTATGAACGAATGTTAAGAACTTCCACTGTTACTAGACGGATAAACTCTACGCTAGCTATAACTAAGGTTGCTGATAACAGAAAAAAAGTTAACTGTTAAATTCGACTTCAGATCAATACATAGAACCCCGAGATTCAAGAAGAAACAGGAACGCCTCTGATGCTGAGAAGATGATCGAGTAGTTACACGTACACAATAAAGATTCGCCTGATCTAATGTCTCTTGTTAATGGATTGGTTGCTACTATTGGTATAAACGGCTAAATAAGTGGCCTCCATAGAATGAAATCTATGACTGGCAAATTATTTAACAATATTCATCTTAAGAGAAAACTTTTGTAATTATGACAAAAAGTATCAAAGTCACGGAAGACGCCGTAGATGTTAATTCTACTCAACGTTTGCATCACATACTCTGCGTTGTGCACTCTGATGAACAACCTGCAACATATCTTCGATTCGAGCTTGCAGCTTGGTCTCTGACACTTTTTGAAGAATGTATTACCAGAAAAGGATCGGGAAAATCTGCTCTCGTTCCAGTCCTGGAGAGTTATTCAAAACCACAGCACAGCTTTCCTGTGTCCAATTTGAGATTTACTTATACCCTCGACGGAGGATACTAATTGCATACAGTAGTTTGGTAACACAATCAAACATATAAACAAATAGTGAAAAAATGTTACATACGTTACAAGCTATTACGGTATGGATGTGACAGTTGTTTTTGATGATTACAATATGTACTAAAGATAGTGAACGCACTCGACGTGGAACATCCTCCGAAGTATACGTATGTAGAGGAAACTCATATGTTGTGTCCTCTCGTGATGTGTTCCTTACAAATTCAAAGAACAAGATATGACTTACTTCAACACTTTCAAAACATCTACTGCTAACAGGGGAGAAAGTTCTGCAAGCAGAAGTCGATGCTGATACATTAATTGTGATGGCTGCAATTGATACCGCACATACCGAGAAGAAATAGGTTATAGTCGGAGAGAAGAAATAGTTTTGCGCATGCTCCTTCTCAGGATGATATATAAATGTTCGTCCCAAGGAAAGAGAAATATCCTCAGAGAATATGCAATAACAAAGCACTTCCATAATCTTTGGGTCAAATGAAGGACTTCATGCTGTTTCATCATGCTGCTATGGGATGTGACACTACTTCGGCTTTGTATGGAGGAGGGAAAGCCAAAGTTTCTCATAAGCTTATGAATGATTCAGAACTACGAACGAAAGTTACTCTTTTTAATCAATATGTTGTAACCAACAAATATAATTTCCTCAAAATATATGTTTGTGTGGCCTAGTTGCTCTGTTATTGTTTTGCAAAAATGTTACATTTTCCGTTAAATTTTAACATATCAAGCATGCATTAAAAATTTTGGTTTATTTTCAGAACTTTCCATTAATCATTGTAGTTTCAAATTTATTTGCCATTGATACAACATTTACAAACAAGAAAAGTTACTCTTTTAGGACAATTACTTTTTTTTTTTTTTTTTGTCGAGGTTGAAGCCTAAATGCACTGGACTACTAAAGTAGTGACCCAGAGGCACGAAGTTTCACCAATACCATCAGTACTACTACAATTCCGCCGTGGCCGTTTCTCCGATCGTACTAATTTTGTGTTACCTAGTAGATTTTTTAACAGTACTACTTTTAACTCCCGTGTTTTGTAAGTCCCTCTTTCCCCGGGAGGAATCCTCTGAAATCACGACAGTTTGCAAGCTAGAAAATCCAAACACAGTTTATATCACAAAACAAATTATCAAAATTACGATCATCAACCGTACGTACTAAATCCTTTGAGACGAAGAACTGTCTACAGAAGAAGGTTTAATCGAGAAAGATCAACTGAACACAGCTGAAAACAACCAACACCATATATTATATACACCAATCTTGAAGCAGAACAATATGTTGAAAGAGATTAGTGGATTGAACGACTAATCTACAGTCGCACGTACGCAAACACGTAAAATAAACAGCTGTACAAAATACCTTAGATAAATAGATATTTCTCCTCTTCGAAGAGGATGTATAAATACGTCTTCATTTCCTTAACATTTCTGAGAGTAAAATTGTTGATCCTTAACTATCAAACAATGCTATAACAATTTTGTAAGAGTATATTGGTGCTATTAATTCAATATTAAAAATGCCTTGGACTTCTCATTCTTTTCGCTTGCCTTCCAGAAAAGGTTTTGAAAAGAAACCTACGTGTGATTCCAGTTTCATAGTAATAAAGAAATTGAAATCTCAACAAATTCAATTTTTCTATAGTTTTATTATTTAACATCAAGAATCTGTAGCTGTATATCATTGAAATAATAATCAGAGAATTTTCAACCGCGTGAAAGAGACGCATCCATGGAATTTGCTCATTTACCAGAAATAAACTAATCATCACATTTTTAAGTTGTATAGTATAGTGATTGCCAAATAGCGGCTGAAAATATTGCGATTTCTTCAACCTTTTAATGACCAAGCCCACTCTACAAGTTAAGGCCGTTACTACCGAGCCGATATAGAAAGATGTAGGTTTCGCAGAGTTTCTTTCAAATGGTCAAGGCTGAAGGCACGGTAACTCAGTGGTAGAGCGCTTACCTCTAGTGCGTGTAGACCTTGGTTCGATTTCCGGCCAAGTTTATGTTGGACAACAGTGTATCCGTGAGTTTTCTCGGGGTACTCCCATTTTCTCCCACTTCCTCATTCCACCAATTCTTCAAACATCATTCATTTGCCTTCATTATCGTTTCCCTTAGCCTAAAGAGCATAATCGTTGGGCGTCAAAATTAAATACTGGCCCCAAGTGTGGTTCTTTCTGTTGTTCTTGTTAAGATCTACATTCCATTTTTAATTCGTCATCACTGCTCTAGTAGATCAAACTTAAACAACTCATTCAGTTTCTGAAGATTAAAAACAAAAAAAAAAAAAAAATCTCTTGTTTTCCTGGTTACTCAATACACCAGTGATAATTTATATTTCAATATCATGTAAATAAATAAACCAAAAAATCCCTGCGTGGTCTACCTAGGCATAAACCAATCCTCAAAATAGATCACTAATAAATCACCCTCTCCCAAAATTAGTATCAATACTGCAATTTTAATGCAAATTTATTATATATATATATTTTGTAAATATTTGCGATTTTAATTTTAAAACCAATGAGTTTCGTTTTCACAGTTGGAACTACAGTAGACTTCCACACTAAGCGAATTTAATAACACAAATTTGAAATAGTACATCTATAACTACTGGATGCAACTGAGAAATAAGATTAAAGATAGAACCTGTTCCTTGGACACTAAATCCATGTAAACAAGCCATTACTCGCTATCTGTCACTGTTTTGGCTATATGGAGCTTAATATTGAAATCGGAAGTGCTAATTGTATGTCTATCACTTTCTATTGCAATAAAGAAATAAAATCAGATGTGAAACATATTCTTCCTGTACTGAATTCATATCAACAAACTGCGTGCGGTTATCTATTTTCGTTTCATCCATTATGCTATGAGTGTTACAACCAAAAAGTCATTATTTTCACCACTTCCGGTTTCAACAGACAGATAAAAGACGAGAGAAACGTATTCTTAGGACACTGAATCTTGTCAAAAAGTCGCTTTTAGAAGTCCCTTATCATCTTCGCTCTATGCAAATAAGAATTCCAAAATTCTAACCATTCCAAAATTCTAACCAAAAAAGAATTCCATATCCAGTACTATTAAATTTCAAGCATTTCTATTTTCAGCATTGTTGAGGGTGGTGAGTGATTGTTTTTTTCGAGGCGTTGAATTGATTGTTAAAAACAGCTTGTCTCTATCTATTACCATTATTATTCTACGACAATCGACAATAAAACCCCAAATGATTTATTTCTATCACTTCCAGTTTGAATATAGGGTTAACAAAGGAAATGGACAATGGATCCTGAATTGGGACAATGAATTGGTTAAAAACACATTTCTTCTCAATAGCTGTGAATGTTTTCGATTTATAGAAATCAATATTGAAACTGGAGGTACTAGTACTTTTAAACTACTTCTAGTTTTTCAGAGTGTTGCACGTATAATGATGAAGTTTTTCGGAAACACTGATTCGATAATTAAAAAGTGCTTGTCGCTACCTAGTACAGTTCTCGTTTTATGGCAATCAACATTAAAATCGGAAATACTTTGATTTCTACCACTTCCGGTTTGGTACGAGGTTAGCAGAGGAGATGGAAACTCTTTTTGGCAGAATGAATAGATTGCAAAAAGACGCTTCTCGATTTGTTTTAGCGTTTTTGCTCTATGGAAATCAGTATTGAAACTTGAAGTAGTTGTAAATTTCAAACACTTCTGTTTTTGGTAGAATTATGGGTCAAATATTCTTTTGATACATTAAATCGATTGCAAAAAAAAAAAAAAAAAAAAAACGCTTGTCGCTATCTATTACCGTTTTTGCTCTATGGTGACAAACGTTCAAAGCAGAAAAGATTAATTCCAACCACTTCCAGTTTGATTAGAGAGTTAACGGAGGAGATGGAACCTATTCTTGGAACGATTAATCGTTGTAGAAAACCGATTCTCGATATCCCTGACCGTTTTTGTTCTGATAACTGTCGACAGACAGACGGAATAGCTTGCGGATTAGCGTTCTATCCGATAGACTTCCGATAGTTATGCATAGTATAGTATGGAAGTCTAATAATTAACTGAAAACATCTGGTGCTAACAACTTTTTTTAATCGTCGTGGGGAGAAAAAAAAAACAACTGCTAGATTCCTTTATCAGATATTCTATTTAGTGCCATTATTGAATTTCTGATCACTTGCACTTTAATGTTAAATACATGTTTAAGATTAAATTACTTAACACATTGACCGCCACATGGCTCACATGGCCCTTGAGCCCTCGTGATCCTTATATGACTCACGGCAATTTGGTCAATGAAGCCCCGTTTGCCACACGTGACTCACGCGTTTTGTCTTGTCTTTTACATATTTTTAGAAGCCCTATGATTCATGGGGCTAGCAGTTTCTGTGCATGGGAGGTGACGAACTAAATCTTGAATGTCAATACTTAAAGCTTAGCTTTCCAAAAATCCGTACTTGGCTACACTAAGAACAGTTGAAAAGCGAAACTCAATTGCTTCATTTTCCAGAAGAATCCTGCATTTATTCGACTTTGGAGAAAGAATTGGGAGATATATTGCACTGAAATAAGCACAACTCTGCCAGCTGCCCCATTGCCCGTTAGATGGAATGATTGACATACAACGCAGAGAGTACCCAGATCGATTCTAAATGGGTACATAGGCAATTTTATAAATCTAAATTTTACATGTTTTATATAAGGGGGACGAGAGATGTTATTTTACGTAAAGATCTTGGTATGAAGGAATATTTTATGCACATATGTAGACATATATAGACCTACGTTTTCGTCTATGCATTACTGACGTCATGACATAATTCCACAATTCTTCCCCCAAAGTAGAATAAATGCAGAATTCAGTACTAGGGATGGTGGAACCGGTTTTCAGCTTTGAACGGACCCAGTTCTAGAAGATCTGATTCCGGAACCGGTTTTTCGGATCCAGGTCTGGATCCGGTTCCGGAACCTGTTCTGAAAACCGGATCTTCAAGAATCGGTTCCCCAGGAACCGAAACTTTGTGACCATCCCTACGCTAAACTCGAGCTGCTGGCAGGATGTGAACAGTGTGCTAGATGAAATGGTGGAAGCGACAGGAAGGCGCCCGGGCGGCTGCCGCTTGTCTCATTTGCCTAAACAAACTGGGTAACTGGCAAACTCATTGGCTAAACAGGCAAACTCATTTAGCTAAACACTCACTGGTGGAAAAAAATTCTGGGGGGCACAAACGGGCCTGGGCGAGTAGAGCACAAGAGCGTGGTCCTCTTTGCAGTGTTTTGAATTTGAACTCTGTGCCTCCTTTACGGGTCTTTGGGGGCTTTTGGATCCAGGTCTGGAAACGGTTCTAAAAACCGGAAACCGGTTCCTCGTGGAACCGGAACTTTGTAGACATCCCTATTTCAGTACTTGGCTACATTCAGAACATTGCGTACTTGCCTATAGTATTAAAGTGGAAAGATAAACGTGACGTATTAATGCTTTCAACAACACATACAGATAAAATGGTCACAGTTGATAAAGGTGGTCAGCAAGCAGCTAAACCACGCAAAGGATTTCTCAAATGAGTAGTTGTTCAACGACTCTCCAGAAGGCAATCAAGTGGTATCAGGGAATAAGATTCGAAATTATCTTTTTCACATCTGTTGTAAATGCTTGGGTTCTTTTCAATATGGCTAACAAGGGAATGGAACCTCCAATGAAGATTACAGAATTCAAAGAAAAAATATGTCTCAATTTCCCTGAAAGTGAGGATCAACAAATCTCTCTACAGTCGTTGCTTCCCCACCCCAGCAGACCATTCATAACAAACAACACGTCGCTGCACAGGGTGCAACAATAGATAAAGGCCAACTTCCAGCAGAAATGAAGCTACAAAGAGAGTGAAACGTGTTGCAACAAGCTGTACAGGATGTGAAGTTTTTATGTGCATCGAGTGCTTTGGTAACACCCACAAGATATATTCCAATTCCCAGCAATGAATGTGTAAGGTGATGCTTGTTCACTATAGAAGTCAGGCACGTAGCCAGGATTTCGTGAAGGGTGGGGGGTCCGTGACATGAAGTATTGTTGTCATCCTCACGAGGGCTCGATCATTCTAAACTATTGTACTGGAACATATATTGGTTCGTTTAGCCATGATTTCGGGGGGGGGGGGGGGAGATGACATGAAATTCTGAAGGCCCAGGAGCTCGATCAATCTAAACTACTTTACTATCAATATATATTAGTTTGTTAGGACAATAAAATGAGGATATGTTGGTAAGTATTTTAATAACAAACTATGAAGAAATCGCGAGTAAAATAATTAAAAAAAAAAGTATTTAAAAAGATTTTACAATATTTACGTCCTTCCTCTGTTCACTCAAATATAATAATTTTTCTTTCATTATAACCTCAACTACTGTAAAAAGTACATATTCACTATTATGAAAAGTACATACTCAATAATATCTTGTAAAATATTTTACAATATCTGCGTCCCTTTCTCTGTTGGATCAAATGTTAACAGAACTTTCTTTACACATAAATTTTTGTTTTTATTTTTCCGCCAACTACTATCTGTTCCAAATGACAGATTAAAGGAGCAGCAGAAAATCTTTTTGAAATAACATGTTTCATACTGCAAGGATGTGATTACGAAAAATTATGATAAAAAATGTCCACTCTATCACACAAAAGCACTATGCTTTCGGAGCTTGAAATCTCCCTCACTAGTAGCAGAAATTCTGAGAATTCTGTAACTTTTCTAGAAATTTCAAATTCCCTGACTTGTCCTGGATATCTCGCTCATCTCGCCACCATGTATTGCAAGTAATACAGATCTCCTCAAGAAAGAGTAAACAAAAGCTTCATGTAGCTTTTTATTTTTAACGCTGATCCTTTTTTTTCTCATTTCATTTTGTTTCATCCTTCCTTAATTTTTTTCATTTCTGGTCTCGAAAGGGGGGATCCGGACCCCCCGGACCCTCCGGACCCCCTCCCCCTTGGCCACGTGCCTGATAGAAGTTATAAAATAAAGCAAGGGAACATAAATAAAGTCTTTTTTGAAACAATTTGTTATGTTTGCTATTCTTTACTTGAGTACGACGTGTGGTTCACGGGGCCTAGAGGTAAATGTGTAGTTCTTGGGCTCCGTGAGCCACAAATGGCTCAAACATTTTCTGGCGACAGAATGTAATAAGCATATTTTTTTTACTTTTTTCTACTTTTTTTTTTTTTAACTATCATTGAAGCCAGACAACAATTACTACAAAATTTACTAGTGGCCTCCCGTGACCATATTATAAATCGACGCCTTAGTGTCAAAGGAAGGTATCTACATTTTTTTTCTGAGATAGAACATTCCAGACATTATCAGTGCTCGAATGTTTCTTTCTGTGAAATGGTTATATGTCAAACTTCCTTGTAAAATATGATTGATTAAATAAAAAGCTTTTTGGATTATCAAAAGCTAAAATCAAACATGAAAAAACAATTTCTTCTCGCGGTTCTAAAAAACGAACTTTTTGTAGATATGTTCCTATGACACGAAGCCGTCGAAATATTTGTTGGCGCCCTAGATACAAGTCAAAATTCGGCTTGGGCCAGGGACGGATTCAGGACCGACTTCTGGAGGGGGGTGGATTGTCATACTGCTACTTAAAGCTACTTTTAAGAGCTTTAAACTCTGGAAAGGGTTTTATTTATATAGAAAATAAGAAAGTTTTCTCTTCTGGGCGGCGGGGGGGCAATCGCCCCGATCGTCCCCTGGATCCGCCACTGGCTTGGGCAGTCAATGTATTTAAATCGTCTAGAAGAATGCAATATATTCTTTAAGAAGTCACTTCAAAGTATGTTGTAAGAAAAGTTTGAGTGATCATTAACCATTTACTAACTGACAAAGGAACTCATAAAATTTTCATGATGATATGGGGCGTTCAAAGCACAAGGAATTCAATTACAATTACTAAAGTTGTGAGGAAAAGAGACATAAAGCATGTACCGTCATTTCCCATAAATATAGTCCAGGGATCCAACTATGGTCCAAGACAACTCTCATGACGTCATTAGCAATATCTAGTACGGTTTCCTGCCGAGAGTTAAGCTAGGCATCGGAAAGAACATCCAATAGATGGTGCAATAGGGCAACATAGTTGGTTTGAACGCGTGGGTTTTATTTGCGCGGGAGACGTGATGTGATGAAAATAACAATAACTGCCTCGTGCACAAAAGTGTGGAAAGTAAGCTTCGGTGGATAAAATTGATAAGTATGATACGCATGAAAGTTGGTATTTTAAGAATAGTCTTATGTCTACATTAAAACTAGATATAAACTACTGAAGGAAATTGTATTGTTTCTGTGTAGTAGGCTAGTAAACAAAAGTCTTCAACTTGAATCCCAACAATGTACAGCGGGGGACACTTCTAAATGGTACACCTTAGCCGTAAATCTCCATATGGCTGTACCATTTAGAAGTGTCCCCCGCTGTACCACAATTTTCGTGGACCATAGTTGGGAATTCTAGTCTGTGAAATGTGGTAGCGTGTTATTACAACGTGGACCATAGATGTATCCCATTTGGTTTGCACCTTTATTTCTTATTTCAACCCTAGGTCTATTTCATTGACTATAGGCAGTGGCGGATCCAGGCTGGGGCCCTGGGTTCCGGTCTATCAGTTTTATTGAAAATTACTAAATTATTAAATGCCAAGAAGCAATTGATTGCTTATTTTACTGGTGAAGGACGGAAACAAGGAACCCTTCCGAAAACTATTTTTCCGAACCTCTTGCGCAAGCTGATGGAAACACTTCATGATCGAGGAGCAGTTAACCTACAGTCTGGGTTTCGCAAAACTGGAATATATCCACTGAACAGAAATGAAGTGTTAGATAGATTGCCTTCATCTGATCCTGAAAGGAGCAAAACTTCCTTTCTTGTATCAACCGTTTTCTTACAACATTTAGAGAAAATGCGTTATGGAAACGACACTAGTACCAGTGCTTATAATGATGATACCAATGCGTTAGCGTTCAAAAAATGTACCGGTACTACCTGGAAAAGAGAACTACATGTTGAACCTGGTAGAAGCATTTCAATAGATGAGTCTCAAGGTTTGGGAAATGTTGGAGCAGAACAGCCTTCCACAAGTGGATCTCAAGCACCGAAACGGAAGCTTTCTAAAAGTAAGATGAAAGTGAAGCGCAGACGAGTTTCAAAAGAATTTGAATCTTCAGACAGTGAAGATGACGAGCCGGAACTCTCACGTTTAACTCTTTCAGATTCAGATACAGATACAAATGTCTCTATGTTACATGAAGACGAAGACGATTTCTCTATCAACATCTTTAGCCATGAAAACTCCAGTTGCAATGGCGTTGACTTGCAAGAGGGTGTGTATGTTATTGTGTCTTATGACAGTAGGCTATGGCCAGGCATTGTAAAGGAAACAAGGGAGGCAGGGGCTGTTGTTTCTTGTATGGAAAAAGCTGGCTCGTACTGGATATGGCCACAACAAAAAGGTTATATTATCCACTAAGTGATATAATCATTAACATTATTCCACCCCAGAAAATTTCCTCTTCCCGAGGATTTTTCAAAGTGAAAGAACTTGACAGAGGTATGGCACAGTACTTTGAATTGAATTAGTTTTAACCTGTAATGGTACTGGTGCTTTCTTTAGTGTAGTACCGTAGTGTTAATGTTAAAATATCATTGATATTATAAATGGTACTATTTGATAATTTACAGGGCCGTTTTATTAAAAACTTTGTACTTTAATACTTTTATTTTCTTTTTAATAAATTTTCTATTCTGTAGATTTTCATTTTCATGTAAATTGACTCCCAACATGCCTTCCACACCACAATCTATTCATGGACCATTGTTGGGCAACTCAGAACATAACTATGTACCACCATATTTTCTTTCATAAATGTGAACGTAGAGTGCTTAGTTTAACGACAGTAAATTATTTTATTAGCGGAAGGTATAGACTACCCAAAGCCAAAATTATGCACTTCTGCGGCAAATATTAGAAAAAATATGGCCAAATATATGCAAAATCTGGACCATAGTTATGGGAAATGACGGTACGTTCTGTTTAAATACATGGAAAAGTCAACACTATTTCTTACATTATAAATTTTAAGAGTTATTTGCAATATCTGGAGCAATATGCTGAACCTCGCCCGCTTGAATAAAGCCTTTTTCAATTCAATTCAACTCTGAGATAGAGATCCTAAAGATGAAATTTGTACAGTTATCAAAATTTGACTTGATTCTTTTCTACACTGAGCACGCCAATTGTTAATTGTATACTAAACTAGCATAACACCCGTTCTTCACACGCAGAGAATACGTTTCATTTTGCACATAAAAGCGTGAATTTGGATGTAAACTGCATCGGAAATGTCACTTTTCGTCTCAGCGACACCGAAAATTATGGATTAAACATCAATATCGGTAACCATTTATTATATATATATATATATATATATATATATATATATATATATATATATATATATATATATATATATATATATATATATATATATATATATATATATATGGTCCATTTTTATAAGGGGAAAAATAAATTTAGGAATTTCCTTGGACTCACCCCCTAAAATGGTTCCATGTGGGACCAAATTAAGCCAGGAGAAAAATTAGATCCATTAAATAATTTTGAATGGTGCCCCAAACAACCTAAATTTTGAATGCGTACAATGAATAGTATATAGGAAAAAGCTGGATTAAACTCTTGTAATTTAGAAACGGGTTAAGGGAATGGAAATATATCTTGGACAATGGAACTAGAGGAAGAGACCAACCTAATCTTGTATAGCATTATCATGCCCGCCATCTTGAATTCAGATTAAAATTTTTAAATAGGAAGAGGTCATGTGACATATCTTTTTGAGGTAGCATTTCACCAGAAGCGCAAATCTGGCATTATTTTCAAGTTACCTATATTCATGTAAGAGTTATTACGTGTGAAAAACAAAAAATGCTTCGATGTAATGTTAATTTATTGTCGTTATGGAACACAGATTTGTAAGAATTTTGAAAGTTTTTTTTTTTTTTTTACATAAACTGAAACAAACTCCTTGTTTCGCTTTGAACTACAAAAAGTTTTTCCATCAAGATGATTCATAGACCATTATGAGGAGAAAGAAAAATTATAACTAGGAAGAAATTGAAATATCCCTTATTTATGTAGTAGCTTTTTGGTAAGTTATGAATCTTATTTGCTACATAGTTCACTTTTGTCGCATCTATGAAAATATTGTCTGTGGGCCTTCACTATCTGCAAAAGAAACTTTGTCTGCTTCTCATTTTTCGTAAGAACGTTGTTGTAATCTTCTATTAGTTACACTCCTCTTTCTGCTGCACCGGTTGTTACGTGGATGAATTTAACTCTTGTCTTTCTTTGAAGATAGTCATTGTTATTTGACCATGAAATCGGATTACACTCAAGAAACCCTTTGGATATTTTAAATTCATCGAAGAAAATTTGTGTGTTTGTTGTAGCAAAATCACTAATTTTTCTTTTCACAAGAATTTTTATGGTATCACCTCTTGCGTCAAGCCTCTTTGCTGCTTCACGGTTTCCCCTTAGTTTTAATTCTTTCAACCATTTTTTGTTTTTCCATTATGATAACTCCATCATCAGAAAACCAGAATGCTACGTGTTTCTCCGTCAAGTACCAGGGTTGGTGTGAAAATTTAGAAAGTGCCACTTCAGATAACTCAGCATCTATTTGTCTATAACTGTACAAACCTTTCAAAAATTGCATGTCTTGTAATGATGAATGGGATGCTTGATCACATTTAAGCCAAGCTTGAACATATAGCCGTATCAGAAAATGCATACTCTCCGAAGACCCGTTTCTATTTGCTTCGTTAACGAAATTGTTGGCAAAAGATAAATATTTTTAAATAGTAGATTGCTTTTCCCATCCACCTTACATGGTGAATTGCTCCAGGCAAACGAAAGAAAACTCTTCAAGGAGGTATGCCACTCAAGAATATGATGGTCAGTTCTAAAAATTTCCTGTAATCGTCTCTTTGGTGTCCTGCTTCTGTAAGTTTTATAGCAAAATTCAACACTTTATTTCTTACATCGGAAATATAGTTCCTTACATCATCACCATCAATTCCTGGAATAAAGTTAGTGCAATCTATTTTAGACTACTCGTTATGAAAACACTTCAATAGGAGAACGGCCGGTCCAGATGCAAACGAAACACAACACATATCAAATACACATTTTAAAACTAATTCATAAATGTGGCGTCTACAAGGAAGGTATAGAAGGTTATTTTTGAGCTACTGCTCTACTCGTTTTTTCACGAAGCTTTGCAGCTCTTGTAAACAACCCAGACGGCAGTGTGTAAATGTTGCCAACTAACAGACTAAAAAGTTTATAGAAAACCTCGAGCTAACAAATTAAGAAACAAACAAACCGAAGAGCGGGAGATTGAAAATGAAATGGCATGGACTTCTGATAGATTAACAAGATGCATTTTCTCTCTCCTGAATCTTTGAAGCAGCATATAAATATAGACACAGAACACTAGGAAGCATGGCTGCCCGCAGCGGGGAAGGGGCAAAGGGGATGTTGCCTCCCTGGGTTTTGAAAGGTTTTTGGAAGTGCATGTCAAGACATACTAATTTGCTTACTTAAATGTTATAACACTTAATATATTCATATTAAATAATATAGTATCTGGTATTATAGATTATTTACTGTAGTTAATAAGCATACGCGCGTAAATAACTGTTGTTTTACTTGATGTATTATGTGCCCTCGTGTATCAAAATATTGTGTATTCGCGACTGAGTTTGTGTGTCGGTCTTTTGTCCTCCCCCCCCCCTCCGTGGAATCAGTATTTTACCTCCTTGAAAAAGTCCTGCGGACGTCCATGCCTGGAAGCCGGGCTGAACAATCTCTTAAATTTTCCCTGTAACTGCAAATCATGGCTAATCGTGGTTGACCATAAATCTTCGTCCTCTGTATATCAGGGAGTTCGCATTAATGGTTCAAAATATTCAATCTATCACTACAAAATTTTATTTAGCCTGCCCATAGCGTCAAGGGATAACATGGAAGATTAGAATCAGAGCTATTGGATCTTACTATGTTCTCTAGTCTTTGTTGTCTTACTATATTTATTAGCTTGACTAGCAGATGTACTAAAACATATGCTCTTTTACCCCCATCCATTTCAAAACTGTGTTTCGGATTACTACGTGACTCTCAAGTAGAGGCAAGATAACATGTGGATAATTGTTCATTAAAGAAAAAAAGCGAAAGAGTTTATTTATTGAATGGATTACAATTTTAGTATCCCTTGAAGATTTTTTCAGATATTTTGTTACTCCTGAGAACGGACAATCATTCTTACGACTCTTAAATGTTCATTTAACCCTTAACGTACCAAGCCTAACTCGTCAACGTTGTTTACCAAGCTGGGGTCTCCAGGGACCCCAAGTATTATTTTAATATCTCAACATAGTATTGCAACTCAAATTATTATTTTTTGGATGTCTAAAAACATACCTAAGTTAAATGAGCATTTTTGACATCAAATATTATGTTTACTTGAGCAATATTCAGTTTTTCGTACAATTTTATACTTTTGTGTTCGTAAATCTGAAATACAAGTTTAACATTTTCAACTGTGTTTCATTTTTTGTATTTTTTGTATTTTTTTTTAACGAACGCATCGTTGATCTAATTATGTAATAGATAGTAAGAAAATTTGTGTGTTTGTTGTAGCAAAATCACTAATTTTTCTTTTCACAAGAATTTTTATGGTATCACCTCTTGCGTCAAGCCTCTTTGCTGCTTCACGGTTTCCCCTTAGTTTTAATTCTTTCAACCATTTTTTGTTTTTCCATTATGATAACTCCATCATCAGAAAACCAGAATGCTACGTGTTTCTCCGTCAAGTACCAGGGTTGGTGTGAAAATTTAGAAAGTGCCACTTCAGATAACTCAGCATCTATTTGTCTATAACTGTACAAACCTTTCAAAAATTGCATGTCTTGTAATGATGAATGGGATGCTTGATCACATTTAAGCCAAGCTTGAACATATAGCCGTATCAGAAAATGCATACTCTCCGAAGACCCGTTTCTATTTGCTTCGTTAACGAAATTGTTGGCAAAAGATAAATATTTTTAAATAGTAGATTGCTTTTCCCATCCACCTTACATGGTGAATTGCTCCAGGCAAACGAAAGAAAACTCTTCAAGGAGGTATGCCACTCAAGAATATGATGGTCAGTTCTAAAAATTTCCTGAAATCGTCTCTTTGGTGTCCTGCTTCTGTAAGTTTTATAGCAAAATTCAACACTTTATTTCTTACATCGGAAATATAGTTCCTTACATCATCACCATCAATTCCTGGAATAAAGTTAGTGCAATCTATTTTAGACTACTCGTTATGAAAACACTTCAATAGGAGAACGGCCGGTCCAGATGCAAACGAAACACAACACATATCAAATACACATTTTAAAACTAATTCATAAATGTGGCGTCTACAAGGAAGGTATAGAAGGTTATTTTTGAGCTACTGCTCTACTCGTTTTTTCACGAAGCTTTGCAGCTCTTGTAAACAACCCAGACGGCAGTGTGTAAATGTTGCCAACTAACAGACTAAAAAGTTTATAGAAAACCTCGAGCTAACAAATTAAGAAACAAACAAACCGAAGAGCGGGAGATTGAAAATGAAATGGCATGGACTTCTGATAGATTAACAAGATGCATTTTCTCTCTCCTGAATCTTTGAAGCAGCATATAAATATAGACACAGAACACTAGGAAGCATGGCTGCCCGCAGCGGGGAAGGGGCAAAGGGGATGTTGCCTCCCTGGGTTTTGAAAGGTTTTTGGAAGTGCATGTCAAGACATACTAATTTGCTTACTTAAATGTTATAACACTTAATATATTCATATTAAATAATATAGTATCTGGTATTATAGATTATTTACTGTAGTTAATAAGCATACGCGCGTAAATAACTGTTGTTTTACTTGATGTATTATGTGCCCTCGTGTATCAAAATATTGTGTATTCGCGACTGAGTTTGTGTGTCGGTCTTTTGTCCTCCCCCCCCCCTCCGTGGAATCAGTATTTTACCTCCTTGAAAAAGTCCTGCGGACGTCCATGCCTGGAAGCCGGGCTGAACAATCTCTTAAATTTTCCCTGTAACTGCAAATCATGGCTAATCGTGGTTGACCATAAATCTTCGTCCTCTGTATATCAGGGAGTTCGCATTAATGGTTCAAAATATTCAATCTATCACTACAAAATTTTATTTAGCCTGCCCATAGCGTCAAGGGATAACATGGAAGATTAGAATCAGAGCTATTGGATCTTACTATGTTCTCTAGTCTTTGTTGTCTTACTATATTTATTAGCTTGACTAGCAGATGTACTAAAACATATGCTCTTTTACCCCCATCCATTTCAAAACTGTGTTTCGGATTACTACGTGACTCTCAAGTAGAGGCAAGATAACATGTGGATAATTGTTCATTAAAGAAAAAAAGCGAAAGAGTTTATTTATTGAATGGATTACAATTTTAGTATCCCTTGAAGATTTTTTCAGATATTTTGTTACTCCTGAGAACGGACAATCATTCTTACGACTCTTAAATGTTCATTTAACCCTTAACGTACCAAGCCTAACTCGTCAACGTTGTTTACCAAGCTGGGGTCTCCAGGGACCCCAAGTATTATTTTAATATCTCAACATAGTATTGCAACTCAAATTATTATTTTTTGGATGTCTAAAAACATACCTAAGTTAAATGAGCATTTTTGACATCAAATATTATGTTTACTTGAGCAATATTCAGTTTTTCGTACAATTTTATACTTTTGTGTTCGTAAATCTGAAATACAAGTTTAACATTTTCAACTGTGTTTCATTTTTTGTATTTTTTGTATTTTTTTTTTTAACGAACGCATCGTTGATCTAATTATGTAATAGATAGTATATCCCAAACGGATGCAGTACACACACAAAAATCCAGAATAAATTGATTCTTATAGTTGCAGCAGTATCACCAAATATCACCCTCTTGGGTTCCTAGAGGACCCCGCTTGGTATGTTAAGAGTTAAACCCGATCGTTTCTTTAAATCGATATGCGAATTATAACCAGGGGTAAAAGTGGGGGAACGCGGGAGAACGCCATCCCCGACCTCGGAAAAATATGTACGACGTCCCCCAGTTCCTAAGAAATTAAAATAGGCAAGGATAGGTGGGGGGATGGCATGACGTACCCCTACCTTTTCAGATCCACTTTTACCCCTGATTATAACATACAGAATTAACATCAGACGTTACGCTACTTCGAATCGGTGAAATTGCTTTTATCTTTATTTCTTACTTATCTTTAAAATAATAGGCCTACAACTTTTTATATCCAATGAAAGGCTCTCCAATTATCTGAAGTATAATGCATTTAATATATTAAGGGGATGATCTACCTTTTCTCGGCACAAAAATTTTTATATTGGACCTTATGGGGAGAACATGGCTACCGAATTTCCTCAGTTTCTAAGGAACTAGGTATCTCTAATGGAAAAGAAAAATTTTGCAGCATTCTACAGAAGTTTATTAACGGGTTGAAATACTTAAATTGTATATTTGTCTGCTAGTTTAGCAGAAATAAATTATTAAAAAATAAATAAATTAGTTTCTTTTTATACAAATTAAAATATGTCTAACTTTGGAACCAATTATGGTAGAAAGATCAACTTTTTTTGGTTTTATTCCTTGAGAAGAAACGACTCTAATAGTTTTAATCACAACCATATTTGATACGCCAATTAAAAAATAGTATTTTAATATAAGTATTAAAGTCCACCTGTCAAGAAGTTTGACGAGGGTAAGGCATCCGCGCCCACCCTTTTCTTTTGTTTTCGTCCCGCGAGATATGAAGGGAAGGGTCTTCACAAATCTCTTTCAGCTATGTACACAGACCGTTTGCACAGCAGGTGTCAATGCGAATGTAAACATCATGTCCTCACGTTCAATAGCTCAAGTTCGGCCACTTTCTCTCTCTCTCTCTTCCGAGGAGGTGTTTCTACCCTGTAAGAAAATTATAGATATGTAGAGAAAATGGTGATCAATTATTTCTGATAGCCAGATGATAGACAAGCATTCTAAAATGCCTTTGAATTCCAAAAATGTATGGACCATAACTTTACCATCTGGTTATTTTCAGGAGGCAAAAGTTATATTATTATTATTATTATTATTATTATTATTATTATTATTATTATTATTATTATTATTATTATTATTATTATTACTATTATTATTATTATTATTATTATTATTATTTGGAGTTAGAGTGCAAAGCCACGAAGATACAAATGGCTCCATTGGCTAAACATAGCCTACACATAGCTGCCCCCATTCAGAACATTCCTTTGTGCGTTAGAAAACATGCTATAACAATGCGCCCCTCGCAAAAAATCTAATTCAACTCTTATTGACCTCAGTAGCGCTTACTAATAGCGTAAATGCTATAAATCAGGCATTTGCAAGTAGGAACAGGGATTGGCCGAATCACAGAAATCTTACTGTCGTCACGGGCTGTAAAAGGTAATATATGACATTTTCACAAGAAATAATTATCGGACCTACCGTAGTCGGGTCAAGACTCCACTTAGGAACTAACAGGTGCGCTATCCAAAAATACATGTTTCAGAATCCTAAGGTACTCACGCAACAATTTTTTATAGAGGGGCTTTAGCTACGGGCATATAATTTGAAGTAGTCACCAACTACCTCTATAAAAATCATTGCGGAAGTATATCGCAGGATTCTGAAATTTCGAGTTGGTCTATACTTTTTGTCACGACTAGCTATATACCGTTTATATGCTAGTCAGTGGCGGATCCAGGGGGCAATCGCCCCCTTCCCCAGAAGAGGAAACTTCCTTATTTTATATATATAAATAAAACCCATCCCAGAGTTTAGAGCTCTTAAAAGTATCTATAAGTAGCAGTATTACAACTCACCGCCCCCCCCAGAAGTCCGTCCTGGATCCGCCCCTGATGCTAGTTTAATACTCTACGTTGAAATGTATCATAACTCTGTCATTTGAAGGAAAAAAAGGAAGGAGAGCTGTTGTGCAACATAACATGGTGTTGACATACTCAACCAAAACGACCAGAATGCTTCATTCGGGTAGGTTCAAGACGATTCTTGATGCACGTACGGACACAACAGCTGTAAATTCCTGGATATTGTAGAGAGTTGTCACAGGAAAACATAAGAGTAGAAGAACCTCTATTTTGAATTTGGTGGAGAAGATAATAGAGCAGAAACCTAGAGCTGCAGGTCCTTCAAGAAAGTCAAGAATGTAAAAGAGAAGAGACCCTAAAAGAGAAACCTCAAACTAATTTCGTGATCAAAGGTTTGCAGTGCTATCCTAGAAATGTTGGATATTACAAGTGTCAATAGTTGAGTAATTGTGTTAGAATCATGTACAATAGTCTATTACACAAAAAAGTCGATAGAACATATTCAAAGAATTCTTGTAATTTGTCAACATTATTTTCAAAGACGTAGCCTTCAATGTGAATGCATTACTAGAAAATAAAGATTATACGAGGGGACAGTCAAAAAGTTCCTGGAATATTATTGTAGCTATTTATTACCACGTACAATAGTCTATTACAGAAAAAAGTCGATAGAACATATTCAAAGAATTCTTGTAATTTGTCAACATTATTTTCAAAGACGTAGCCTTCAATGTGAATGCATTACTAGAAAATAAAGATTATACGGGGGGACAGTCAAAAAGTTCCTGGAATATTATTGTAACTATTTATTACCACGTACAATAGTCTATTATAGTCTGCATATATATATATATATATATATATATATATATATAATATGTTTGTATGTATGTATGTGTGTGTCGTGGATGAATAGTTATATATATATATATATATATATATATATATATATATATATATAGAGAGAGAGAGAGAGAGAGAGAGAGATTTACGTAGGGCGGCGGCCATATTGGAAAATGACGCCTACCAGGAAAATACCTCAAATTTGAAATATATTCCCAAGACATTATAAAAAAACTTTTTTTTTACGAACACCTGTATATGGGGGCCAGGACTTTACATTGTCGGAATCCTGTGGGGGCACCCCTCTGCCCCCTTCCCTTCGCCACTACTGTATGCTATAATATTTGTCCGGAAGGGGTAAAAATCCCAAAATAACAGCGTTTTCTGATATATACTGTTCTTCCCGCGCACTCTAGAATGCATCTTGATGAACTTCCAGAGGTAACGGGGAAAAGAGGATACTTCACACCACATTGTCCAGTCTCTTAGTACGGAACCATTGAGGGAGACAAACTCTATCAAGCTAACAGTATTTGGCAGCTGACAGGTAATCTCAGAAACTGGTCGAGAACCTGTTTTATTCAGCCATCCACCCCCTCCATTTCACCAACCCCCACCCTTTCCGCGGCCAAGCTTAGAGTGGGGCGTGACTTACCCTCGTCAAACTTTGACAGGTGGACTTTAATACTTATATTAAAATACTATTTTTTAATTGGCGTATCAGATATGGTTGTGATTAAAACTATTAGAGTCGTTTCTTCTCAAGGAATAAAATAAAAAAAAGTTGATCTTTCTACCGTAATTGGTTCCAAAGTTAGACATATTTTAATTTGTATAAAAAGAAACTAATTTATTTATTTTTTAATAATTTATTTCTGCTAAACTAGCAGACAAATATACAATTTAAGTATTTCAACCCGTTAATAAACTTCTGTAGAATGCTGCAAAATTTTTCTTTTCCATTAGAGATACCTAGTTCCTTAGAAACTGAGGAAATTCGGTAGCCATGTTCTCCCCATAAGGTCCAATATAAAAATTTTTGTGCCGAGAAAAGGTAGATCATCCCGTTAAATAGAAATTTAGTACAAGGGCTCAGTTTTTCTTTTGGGTAACATAATGAACATTTGCATCCCAGTTCTCTGAAACTGACTAAACAGTCTGACTACGATTCTTCACAAAAAAAAAAAAAAAAAAAAAAAACGAAATATAATCAGAAATGAGCAACACTTGCAATGAGCCAAATGACCATTATTCTTCCATAAGAAAATAGTCCCCAAGAAATTCCACTTGTTCAACCTAAGTAGCAATTATTGTATTTTTAAATCACACTAAGAACATTTTAGTTTCAATTAAAAGCACATTTCTATATGTGGATTGACATCTTACACAAAAATTTAAATTTAACAGGAAAACAGCTACACCCACTCACAAATACGCAGAGCGCGCGCTATATTTGATGATGGCCATGCAGGCAGGAAGGTTACCAGTGAAGGATTACATGCACGTGTAGAAGCAGAAATATTGCGGGAAACAGACGAAGCATTTTCTCCTGCACCAATCGCTGAATACTCGTGCGCGGAGTGATACAAATTGAGTTACGCGGTTTGTTTTTGAAGAGTGCAAAGGTTTGTGAAAAAGCGAGTAGCAGAATGCAAGCACCGTTGACATGACCCATATTGCAGGGAGTAGTGTCATAATAAACTGCCTGCACGAACTTTACCAAGTTCCATTCTTCAAGCGAATGTACTATAGTAGAAGCAACATGTTCTCCTCTTGATGATGACAAAATAGGAACACCAATTAGCTTCTCATGACCATCTCCTGTAATAATTATCATCATGACCATCTCCTGTCGGCAGTCTCCCTGCCAGTCAAATTCGGCAGTAGTTTCCCGTTTCAATGCACAACTAACGCACTTGATGCACTCTGAAATTGTTTTCTGTGGTTCTGTGCAACTTCGCTACGAATTTTCTTTCAGCATCGGTGAATGAAAGACCCATTTATTACTAGTTCCTCTACATCAGCGTTTCCCAACCTTTTTCAACTTGCGGCACACTACATGTGTAACTTGAATTCTCGCGGCACACCCATATATATATATATATATATATATATATATATATATATATATATCAATTATTATTTGTAAATATAAAATACCGTGGTATTTTTATGTGATTACTGATCGCCTTCTTACAGAGAAGAAAGCTCGATCACTGTTTTCTCCCCGTGGTAAATCATTATGCTTAGTTTTCATTCTAATTATAAAATTAAAAAAAAAAAACAATTGCAATGAAATATAGGACTCGGGTTTTTAAAAATCTCTTTTCTCTTTCGAAAACTGTATCTAACCTTTAACTAAAAGGGAAGATCACTAATAGCGAATAAATAAACAAATCTCCTATATTTTTAAAACACAAATGTAGGTAATTTGTATGCATGTTTGCTTTGTTGAATTTATTGAATGATATGTTAAAATTTCAAGTTACGAAATAGTTTGCAACAATAAAGAAGCAATAATGGTCATGACAATGATAAATACGTTTTTCAACATTAAAAATAAGTAACACAGTATGAAACTTAAAGTTGTAGATTTATGGTAGAGGTTCATCATAATGTGAAATACAAATATATATTTCCCCTATGTCTTGTTATTTGGTTCCTATCGAATTAATAATTTGTTTCGATTTCCTCGCGGCACACTAGAGGCCCATTCCGGTTGGGAAACGCTGCTCTACATTATGGCCTAATGCTTCTGCCATCGCTGTCAGAATATGTATTGTTGCTCTATCAGTGACATTTTATCGATCAAGAGCAACAAAGTAATAAAATTAGGCTTTGAATAATAAAATTAGTGTTTCTTCTTTTACATCTCTTGGAGATTCCGGGCACACACGCATCCATATTTACATTTTCTCTAACATTTTCAACTGGGTTTTCCTCTTCATTACTTGAACTGCTCCATGTCTTTTGGTGTATAAAGTTCAAACAAATCATTGTCAGAAGTGCATTTTCTTTCGTGTTCCTCTTCCTTTTAAAGCCATGCATATCCCTTTCGTTCTTTTCGCGCCAAACTCATGTCTTTACTTTTAGTCGTGTAAGTCTTATTACCTCTGAAAAGGAGAAATCTTTTTATAGGTAATAATTCTTACACGACTAAAGCTATCTTTAAAATAGTGCCAGATTTGTGCTTCTGGTAAAACGCTACCTCAAAACTATATGTCACATGACCCTCTTCCTATTTGAAAATTTTGACCTGAATCCAAGATGGCGGATTTCAAGATGGCCGCTATGACAATACTATACAAAATTGTCTTTCTTCTTCTATTTCTATTATCCAGGGTATCTTTGCATTCCCTTTAGCCGTTTCTAAATTACATGAGTTTATTTCAGATTTTTTCCGTATACTATGTACTGCAATCGGATTCAAAATTTTAGATCCCTTGGGGCACCATTTAATATTATTCAATGAAGCTAATTTTTCCCCTAAATTAGTTTAGTCCCATATGGAACCATTGTAGAGGGTGAGTCGAAAGAAATTCGGAAATCAAAATTTATGGACCACTCGAATATATATATATATATGAAAGATACTGATTTCTTAACTGAAAGATACAGTTCCCTATGAGTACTTGAGGAATTCATATTTTGCCTTTTTTCACAGCATAATTGGATACGGGATTTTGCTTTGGGGTAACAGTAGCCAAGCACATGATGTTCTAGTTTTGCAAAACAAAGCCATCAGGATTATTGTTGGTACACATGATAAAGAACACTGTAAACCACTATTTATCAGATTCAAGATAATGACAGTAGTTAATGTATATATTTATTACGTACTACTCAGTCTTGGGAAGTAACGTAACGCAAGTAACGCGTTACTTGTAACTCGTTACTTTTTAAGTAACGTTTCCTAGTAACGCGTTACATTTTTTCCAAAGTAACTGTAACGGTAACGCGTTACAAACTTTTAAGTAACGTACCTAGTTTGCGTTACTTTTTTTGCGTTACATTTCGGATGAGTAACTACAATATAGTGTATGTATATATTTTTTTCGAAAACAAATGTTTCTTTCCTGTAAGTGAATTTCTCAGAATGGAACAATGGAGCATGAACGATGTCAGTGATCGACGATTCCTGCACTGTTCGCCGTTCCCCGTTTTGACTTATGACCTCTAGCAATGAAATTAGCATGTAAAACCTGTTATCAGTTTTCATCTTAATGTAAGGCGGAACGGGAAATCTCGATGTGCATCTTCCCGTTTCGCCTTACGAACTTTATGTTGGTAGGCTTGCAAATACATTCATAGATACAATTTGATTTGTTTATTTATATAACAAAATATAGTGCCACTTGCTGTTTTCTGGAAGATGAGGACAGCCTCAGGGAAATAACGTGTACTGATTGCAAGCACCTGGAAGATTTTTTTCTTAGATTTTGACAGCTCTAAATCAATACATTCAGTGAGTGAACTACGAGTGCAATGGTACTGGTAGTCTATTTTACTTTGATTGATGTTATTTTTACAAAGATGGAGAACGAAAATATTTTATCGTTCGAACATTTGAAATAATACTTTTTCTTAAAAGCTGAAGCGTATCCTAAAGTCCCGTTGATTATAGAGTTTGGAACAACTAGCTTTAAAAAGCATGTATCGATTTTAGAGTTATTGGCAAGTTTTGATTCACTCCCAGTTCATGTGTTCTCATTTTGTCAGTTCTAGTGTAATGTTTCTCTATATTCTGTATTTTTAATTTTACATAGCAACATTGTTATTATTATATAATTAGTTTTAGCAGAATAATGATAAGCAACCATTTTTCCTATCAAGAGACGGGCACGAGTCAAGCTAAAACTCGACTCGAATCCAAGTTGAGTCAAAAGTAATATTCTCGAGTCGAGTTTGATAAATGGCTCGCTCGTTTTAACTCGTTTTAAAATCATGGCCTGAGTACACTGGAAAGCGAAAGTCATGAGAAATGTAAGCTAAGCAGTAATATGGAATACTTTTAGTGTTGCTCACGAGAGAGGACACTGCTCGCATCTCGTCTCGTCTCGATAGCGAGACTACAAGAATTTTTTTTTATAACAAGCTTACCTCGGCTCGGCTTAACTGAGCCGATGGCTCGAGCCGGCTCGCTTGGGATGAACCATCGGCTCGAGCTGGCTTGGTTGGGATGAGCCATCTGCTCGGTTCGACTCAACTGAGCAAAGGCCTCCAGCTGACTCGGTTGGGTGAACTGTTGGCTCGGCTCACTTTTCGGTTTGGTCGATAGTGAATGAGCTGTGAGCCGATCTGCTCGATTCGTTGACAATTCTAAACCTGGCTCGGCTCACTTCTCGGTTTGAGTCGATAGTGAATGAGCTGTGAGCCGATCTGCTCGGGTCGTTGACAATTCTAAACCCAAGCCGAGCAGTTTTGAAGGTATTTGGCCAGTGTCCTATAACTTTAACAATGTTTGGCTCTAACCCGAATACTCAACCTAGACCCTAGACCCAAATTCAGAAGCTCGTGAACAATGTCCTTGACTCCTAGACTTCACGACTACTGAGGTTGGCAATCAACTACTTTTTTTAGTATTCAGATATAAATCGCCTATCTTTCATGTTTATAGACACACGGTTTTGTTATAATAATAATAATGATAATAATAATAATAAGTTGTAGTAATAGTAAGTACCATTGATAATAATTATATTGTCTATGTAAGATACTTGAAGAGAGTACTCGAAACTATACACCAGATTTGGCTCCACTCGACTCGAAACTCGAACCAAATTCGAGTCGAGTTGGAGGAAATTTTTCAAGCCAAGTTCTCGGGTCGAGCTCAAAGATGTCTGTTTCTAGTCGAATCGAGTTTCAAAGAAAACTTGCTCGAACTCACTCGTGCCCATCCCTACGAGTAACGCAGTATTGCATTTTAGTCAATGTTACATTAAAATGTTCATATAGCTGTCAAGTAAAAATTTGTCCTTGCATTTACATAAATCGATTCAGAACGTGCAATAATAATAATAATAATAATAATAATAATAATAATAATAATAATAATAATAATAGCGGTAGTAATAGTAGTACGGAAAACTGAAGTAATAAGATTTTTTCACATATTCAAAGTTTTGGACCTAAAAGTAACGCGTTAGTAACGCGTTACTTTCGAAGTAAAGTAACAGTTACTTTTTTGAGACAAGTAACGCGTTAGTAACGCGTTACATTTTAAGAGAAAGTAAAGTAACTCGTAACGCGTTACATTTTTACGAGTAACTTACCCAACACTGGTACTACTTTACACTAAGCAAAACTTGGCAAATATGACACTCAGGGATGAAGTACATACATATAATACTAGATTGTGTAAGAAAATTGATATACCCTAGATTACTAGAATATCGAAGTTCAAAAATAGTTATTTAGTTATAGGACCGAAGCTGTTTAATAAACTAACATCCTCCATACAGCAGCTGCCTTTTAAGGTTTATAAGAAAAAGTTATATGATTGGTTAATAACGAATCCATTTTACTCGATTCAAAAGTTTAGTGAATGTCAAGACATTGTGTCCTAATTTGCAGTGTCACTTTATTTTAAATATTATTAGGTTGTTCAATATAATATTAACCAATATCTGATTGTCTGCATGTTATGATTACTTTTTTTTTTGTCTGTATCTATATGTATATCTCATTTGGACGTTGTCTATTGCTTGTAAAGCTCAATGACAATAAAATATTCTATTCTATTCTATTCTATCTGCTATCCTCCGCTCCCAAGTTGCGGGGCTGAAGTTGGGATTTAAACTGCATCGGAAGTGTCACTATTCGTCTCAGCAACCTCGAAAACTATGGGTTTGACACGAATATCGTAATTTTTGATATTTTTTTTTCAATATCTGCCCCTAAGTTGCACCTCCCTAGTGAAATGATAAAAATCGTCGCAGGGCCGAACCTAATCTATGTTAAAAAATTGATCGATACCTTTCAGGTGGTTCAAGAGATAAGAAGTCACATAGTCACTTTCATTTTATATATACATAGATAAATAATGTTTTACTAATATCTAAGATACTTCAATTCGCAAAGTAAAAATGGAGCTTTATGAAGATGATGTCTATGTAAATTTATTAAAGTATCGGCTTGTGGCAGAGCACACTTGAGCTACGTAAATGAAAGATTACTTTCGTATAAGAAGTCCAGTAATCTCATTTACTGTACATAAGTTATATTTTAGCCGTTTCGTTACTTAGAGTTTAGTGTCCTTTTTCATCACTGAAGCTACATGGGACGAAAAAATTTCAGTTTAACGTGAGACCAAAACCATACACCAAAGAAGCATATACTAATCAATCACAGCTCGAGGAACAAGAAACAAGGGGACTCAGTAAAGCGACATGTGTTCAATGTCCCCGTAAGTAATATTTTCCAGATGAGGAAAAGAAAACTTAACTGACTTTTTTAAAAGAAAATATATATACACACGAAATAAGAAATGCAAATAGCTTAAGGGAAATTGAATTTTTCTGTGTCCTGGAAAGTAATATCTACGGTTAGGAAAAGAAAAAAAAGGAAAGAAAAACAGAAATTAAGATTGATATTTTTTTAAGCTTTCCATTTTGAATAATTTCATACTTCAGTTATCCACAGACGGAGCGAAATTTTCACATTGTGTACTCAATTATATTTTGAACTGTGTATGGGACTGACATATTAGCTTTCCTGAATTAATAACCGAACACTGAAAAATTGTGAATATAAATGTAGCATGTGCAACGTATAACAATTTGAAGCAAAAGTTTGACATACCTTCGCAGTTTGTTCTTGCACACATATATATATACAGGGTGAATCGTTAAGAAATGTCTAAATCGCAGCAGGCAATTACTCTGAAGACACGTAACAAAAAAAAGTTTATATTAATATACAGGGTGAACCATTTGTCTTGATATGACCTTGTAATTTTTCAACTAATTGACAAATATCACTAAAATTTTGAACCATGCAAACATCGGCTGGGAGACATTGTTTGTCATATTCCGTTATACCATCAGATTAACAGTGTTGCGAACCCATCATAAAGTTATATTTTTCAAATGGACTAGTCTCTAGTCACTACATAGGTCCCAACCTGCATGTTAACCGAAAATTTGAAATATATTTCTTATTCAGTATTGAAGACAGGACACTACAGTATCACAAACATCCAAATTTTGGTGGCCGCTACACATGTAATAACGCAAGTGAGACAAAGTGAGCAATGCACATCCAAAGCATTCATATTTTTAATACTATCTTCATGAAATGACGGATTTCGAATAAATAGCAACAAAGAAGGTGCAAGGAACTGAAAATTCGATTTTTATGAAAAGCCTTTATTTCGAAAAACTTCTTACGTAAATATCTTATCCGTTTTCAATATATATGAAGGTTATAATGCCGTTTACAACAATTTGATTACACCTATTGTTGTAATTACACCTATATGCTGTTGTAATGCTATAGAAGCAACGTAATGTAAAAAATGATTTTAAAAGTTCCCAAAAATGTGTTATTTTAAGAAATATATCAGATCTTACCATTTTTTCAACATGAAGGGGCGCGGTGGCTCGATGCTAGAGCGTTCACCTCTGGTGTATAGGGTCCATGGTTTGATCCCTGCTCGTACCAAGTGAACTTTGTGGTGGATAAACACCGTGTGCGTGGGTTTTCTCTGCGTTCTCCCGTTTCCTCCCACTTTCTTCATTCTTCCATTTCATTCATTTCTCATCATCATCATCTCTTTAGCCTTGGCGGCATAATCGTGGGACGTAAAACTTAAAATTTCAAATTATTTTTTCAATATCTCTGGAATTGTTTATAATATCAAATCGCTGTAAATGCCATTATGATCTTTGTCTATTGAAAACAACGCACATAATTGAATATGATATTTTTATTGAAAAAATCCAAATAAAGACCACTGAGAAAAGTAAAATTTTCAATTCCTTGTAACTTTGTCTCTACTTGTTCGAAAAACGAAATTTGATGACTGTAGTATTTGACACTAAGGTACTTTGGGTATGCATTTGCTAGTCCGTCTCATTTGGATTACTACTATTATAGAACCTTCCAAAATTTGCTTGTTTTTCGACGTTTGTGATACTGTAGCGTCCTTACTTTGCAATATTGCATAACAAGTTGCTTTTGTATAGCATGTAGAATCAAAATATTTAACAACCTGATGAAGCGCCATTTAAAAAAAATAACTAGAGAAAGGAGAAATATGAAAGTTCACATTTTAAAGCATATCTTGCAGAGCAATGGGAACAAGGATCTTTGTTTCATGCTTCATGGATTCAAAATAGCGTGTTTTTAATTTTCATATTTCATAACACGTCAAAAATTTCAAATTTAATAAAAATTTACACTTTTCATATGTTTCGTATTTCTAAACTTAATGTCTAACTTCCTTGGGCCAGTGACCTTATACCAGCGTTTCCCAACCGGTGTGCCGCGGCACACTGGTGTGCCGCGAATGGGCCGCTGGTGTGCCGCGAGAAAATCGAAACAAATTATTAATTCTATACGAACCAAATTGCAAGACAGGGGAAAATGTATATTTATATTTCACATTACTATGAACCTCTACTATAAATCTGCAATTTTAAATTTCATACTGTGTTACTTTTCTGTACATTTTTAATGTTGAAAAACGTATTTATCATTGTCATGACCATTATTACTTCTTTATTGTTGCAGACTATTTCGTAACTTGAAATTTTAACATATCATTCAATAAATTCAACAAAGCAAGCATGCACACAAATTACCTACATTTGTGTTTTAAAAGTATAGGAGATTTGTTTATTTGTTTGTTATTTAGTGATCTTCCCTTTTAGTTAGAGGTTAGATACAGTTTTCGAAAGAGAAAGTGGATTTTTAAAAACCCGAGTCCTATATTTCATTGCTATTGTTTTCTATTTTAAAATTAGAATGAAAAATAAGTATAATGATTTAGCACAGGGGAAAATCAGTGATCGAGCTTTCTTCTCTGTAAGAAGGAAATTAGTAATCACATTAAAATACCACGGTAATATATATATATATATATATATATATATATATATATATATATAGATGGGTGTGCCCCGAGAATTCAAGTTACACCTGTAGTGTGCCGCAAGTTGAAAAAGGTTGGGAAACGCTGCCTTATACCAGCTTCAAGGTTAACCACAATTTCCCTCCTCATGCAGATTTTTTTTTTTGGCTTTTTTATCATAACAGATTGGTGGTTGAAATTTGGCCTAAGATACAGTTTTCAGCGAACATTGTTTCTGAATAAAGTCCAATCCGCCACACTTACTTCACTCTCTTCCTAAAAATCATTGTTATATATATATATATATATATATATATATATATATATATATATATATATATATATATATATATTATAAAAACTGTTCAGTGGATTCCATTAGTAGTGATTTAATGTGTGCAGTGAGGCGTGTATGGAGTTTGGCTTTGAAAAGATGTAAGAAGATTAAAACATGTCTGAATAGAAGCTAAAGCTGAATTTCGCGACTGGGTGTCTCAATCCAAGTGCTTTACAGCATATGAAAAATTTATCTTATACACGTATTACAATAAAAACGTAACTTACATGTATGATTTTCATTTACATTAGCGTAAAGGTTGTATTATTTATTCCATGTAAGTCGATAAACAATTAAAACAGCTCCTCTACTTCCTCTCCCTACCTCTATTTGCCATTGCCAAAAAGAAAAAAGAAAAAAAAAACTTGTTGATCATGTCAAGGGCGGAAGCTTTTTAAAGATAAAAATATCAAAATTTAATTTCCATCCCCTTATTGCATTTTCCTGCCATGAAAAAATCTCAAATATTACCCCTCTCCTCCTGAAAGTGTCCCCATACAGGGTGTTCAAAGCTTTCAAAAAAGGGCATTTTTTCAGTTACAGGGATTATTAAAAATTGTCATAAAATAGTTAATATGTGCACTAGAGACATGAAACAAACACCATTGGAAAGCTTAAAGATTGCTTTACGATTTGTATTATATTTAAAAAAAACCTGTACAATAAAAAATAAGACTTCAAAAGTTCAAATTCAAATTTGAATTTTGAATTTCGCACAGAAATGTCCCTCTGAATTTGTTCAAAATTGTCCAGATTGTAGTCTCATATGTGTACTAAAACATCACAAAGTTGCATTTTGGGCACTCAATGGGATCCGATTCAAAATTCAACATAAGCCAAACATTGCAAGATATTGACCATGTGAATATCTGGGTTGAGATCGATAACCACTTGCCTGTTGCTATTTACCTCCAGCATCAAATGAATTTATATTCAACTTCATTTGTTTTTTGATGTATTCATTTGAATTTAGACAATTATTCACCTTTCGAGTTATTTAGGGAGGTATTATGTTTCCGAATATTACTCAATAGAAGTCACTATTTTTGTTAGTCAGTATGGATGTTCCTAAATTTATATTGGATACGTTCATACATGTTATTTTCATTATATACCTACGGTTGCCATACGTCCATTTGTGATTTAGGCAGCACTGGTTTGGCTCTTGTCCTGGTGCACTAGTGGATTCATAGGGAGAGTGGTATTAGCTACCCTTTTCCTTTTAACTAGGAAAGGTGCCCAGGTGATACACACCGATTTTAATAAAACTTATAGAGTGGACACTAGAGAAAAAATAGAGAGACCCGTATATTATTATGTCGGCAACTGTAGGCTTAAGGGGGCAAAATCCGCCCTTAAACTACAAGATAATAACAATTCCACACTTCATGAATGTTACCTATGATTTATTGAATGAAGTACTACAACGGTACTCGTAAAAAAAGTGAGCGGTGACAGCAACCGCACCTTATGACAGCAGCATCACCTCATATTTCACGTGTTACTTTTTCGTTTCTGTTGGCGTTTCAAATGGCGGTGGTTGATATACAACATGTCCAGATTTGTACCCCGCATATTGAGATACACTTTGAAATCATGGAGAAGGAAATTAATTATGCACAAGGGTTGGAACTTGGTAATGCTATTACGCACGTACAATATAATATCGGATCTCTCAAACATCACAATGTCTGAAGATCTACGTTCAAAGTGTTTTTACAATCGGAAACCCTACACATCTAAAGATTGTAACTGATCCATGAGTCCTTTTGGTATCGTCAGCGATGTCATGGTTACCTATTCTCACTGGGGTGAATCCAATCTTTGCACCGAAATGTCTGGTCTTCCTAACAAAATCATTCATTAACAGTAACTCTTGTAATGTCTTACGGATTGAGAAGCATTTCAAAGTAGCCTCAGTGAAAAAAAAATTAAAATAGAAGGAAAATGAAATTTTTGAGTTTTACGTCCCACGGTTATGCCGGTTAGGCTAAAGGAGACGGTGATGATGAGAGATGAATGAAATGGTGGAATGAAGAAAGTGGGAGGAAACGGGAGAACCCCGAGAAAACCCACGCACACGGTGTTTGTCCACCACAAAGTTCACTTGGCGGGAGCAGGGTTTGAACCCGGGACCCCAAGCACCAGAGGTGAACGCTCTACTACAGAGCCACCGCGGCCCCCAACAACAGAAGGAATTATCATAAACATATGATTTGTCCATAATTATATCAGTAATGATGCTAAGCAATTTACACTATATATATGCACTTCAATGTTAGTTCATGATATTCTAAAATCAATTTTAGTTTGAAAAATGAAACATAAATTACTAAATAAATGAAATAAATAATAACAATAATGAATAGAATCACTGACGCAAATCCCGGGGGGACAAGGGGGACATGCCCCCCAATCTTGGACCTGGGGGGACTGTCCTCCCAATAATCTGACTTAAAAGTGCTTTTTGGGATAAATGTGATGATTTGTGTCCGACTGCCTCAAAGGAATGTAAGATGAAATTGATTTCTCTTGGCTTTTCCATTTTTTAAAAAGAATCATATTCTGTAGCATTTCAAATTGAACTTCGTGCTGTAGTGCGTTTAGTAGTCTCATCAATATGTATTAATTCCACTTCCGCTACTTGGGCACAAATTGCAATAAATGCCAGAGGAGGATATGCCCCTCTCCTCATGCTGGAAAGTTGTCTCAGCTGTAGATACGGGCACAAATTCCGGGAAAATGGGGAGACATGTCCTCCTCAACATTGGAACTGGAGGGTCTCTCAATAATCCGATTTGAAAAGTAGTTTCTTGCAGGTAAGTGTGATGATTTGTGTCCGACTGCCACAAAGGAAAGTAAGATGAAATTTGTTTCTCTTGGCTTTTCCATTTTTAATGAAAATGAAGGCGTGCGACTGTGCGTGACGTAACCTGATATGAAATCTTATCTCCTCTCCCCTAGGCCTTAGCACACGAAGAGTATATAGACTATCCAATGTCAGTAGAACCCATCTTTTCAGTAAATGCGCATTTAATATATTTGTAGTATCAGCATAGGCATCTACTCATGCTTTGTAAGCTAAAGCTAACTAACTCTATAGCCTATGGAACCCGGGGGTTCAATGCCGCGTTCACAAAAGCTCTCCACTGACTTCTATCCTTAGCCAACTGGATCCAGTTTCTACTTTGTATTCCTATCTTTGCGAGATCCATCTTAATATTGTCTTCCCATCTGCAACTAGGTCTTCCTAATGGTCGCTTTCCGATTGGTCTTAACGCTAACACTTTGAAAGCGTTCCTTCTTTCTTCCATCCTGACTATATGTCCTGCCCACCTAAGCCTCCTAGACTTGACCCTAACAATGTTTGATAAGCCGTATAATTTACATAGTTCCTCGTTATGAAGTTTCCGCCATTCCCCATTCCCGTTCTTCTTGGGTCCGAATATTCGTCGGAGCACCTTGTTCTCAAACACTTTCAATCTATGTTCTTCCCTCAGAGTAAGCGACCATGTTTCGAAACCATACAGAACAACAGGTATGATTATCGTTTTATATATTGTAAGCTTCAAATTCCTCGACAGAATTCGCGACAACAAGAGATTTTTGAAGTGAATAATAACACGAATTCCCTGTTTTTAGTCGACATTTAATTTCTTGGTGAATATGATTTTCATCTGTTAATATTGATCCTAGATATTTGAAAGTATCCACTCTATCAAAAGTATTATTTAATATTTTAACGCATCCATAATTTGCCACATTACGGTCCCGACGCACTTCCATGTATTTAGTTTTCTCTGCATTTACTTCTAAATCCTTGTCCCTGCAAGCTGCAAGGGCCAAGGACCCCTGCATTTCTTTCTATTGTCCTCCTACCATCCCCTATTAAATTTACATCATCAGCGTACGCATAACCTGGTGAACACCGTTCAGCTCTAGGCCCTGGTTGCTATCTTTCATTTTCCTTATAGCGTATTCCAGGACAAAGTTGAATAATAATGGCGTCAACGCATCTCCTTGTTTCAGGCCATTCTCGACGTGAAAGCTCGTGGCCAAGAATTTTCCTACCCGGACTTTACTTTGGGATTCATTTAAACATGCCTTAATTGATCTAAGTAGCTGTTTCGGTATTCCAAATTCTGTAAGAACGGTGTACAATGTTCCTCTCCTAAGCGAGTCGTAAGCCTTTCTAAAATCAATAAATAGTTGATGTACCGGGCTACTGTATTCCCACTTTTTTTCGAGTATTTGGCGAATGGTAAATATTTGGTCGATAGTTGATCGATTTCGTCTAAATCCGCACTGATAATCTCCAATAATTTCATCTGCGTATGGGGTCAATCTTGCTAATAAAATATTTGAAAGGATTTTATAGGATGTTGACAGAAGAGAGATGTCTCGATAATTATTACAGTCAGTTTTGTCGCCCTTCTTGTGAATTGGAACAATGATTGATTCTCAATACTCTTGTGGCAATTCTTCCTTTTTGTAGATAAGGAGAATGAGTTTGTGTATCTTGTTCCACAGTGTTTCGCCTCCAGTTAAAATTAACTCAGCCGGAATTTGCACCCGGAGGTTTGTGTTTCTTTAATTTCTTTATAGCGATTCCTACTTCTATTCGGTTGGGTTCTGGAATATACGGTTCTGCAGTGAGTATCTCCCTTTCTCCACGCACATTAGTTTTTGACTGTGTGTTAAGCAAATCGTCAAAGAAATCTTTCCATCTATTTAAAATGCTATCTGTATCAGTGAAAACTGTTCCATCAGCTTTCTTTAATATAAGCACGAGGTTGATAGCCTTCCTTAAATTCGTTGATCCCTTTATACATGTCCCGAATGTTTTTATTTTTACTATTATCTTCAAGTTCCTAAATTTTAGCTTTCAAAAAATCGCGTTTCTTTGTTCTAAAAGTGTTGGAAGTTTTCTGCCTGATGTGTACGAAATTTTGTGTAGTTATTTCATTCGGATTTTGTACCCAACGTAATCTTGCCTGTTTTCTCTTCTCTGCTAGTTCGAACTATCGTTTGTTCCTACGTATTTCCGCGTGTCCCAATTTCTCTTTTGAGAGAGGATACTTCGTAAGCAAAGAAAATAATTCAATTGCTGGAATATTTTTCTCCATAATCTTAAGGTTACATCTGTCAACTAAAGAGTATATGACATGCGTCAGATTTCTGTAATGTTACTGAGATTACCATCATTTTGCTCAAAGAGTATTGTTTCGTCATACATAATTGATATTCTTTCTTCATAGTTTTGGGAAAGTCATTATTTATAATATTATAAAACAATTTTAACGTGGATCTTTGTGGATGCCTAATTAGAAACATACCAATAATAAATATGCATGTATTCAGATTTCAGAATGTGTTCACGGCAGTGATTTGTAATACTGATATGTACTACTACTTCATCTACATCGCCTAATATATAATCTACTCTACAACAGTTGATCAGATTCATCTACCGTAATATGAGTTTCATCTCCCTTCTCTAGAATAAGGCGTATTTAGGATTATGTTTCGAGGGGCTATGCCCAACACAAGTTAGGAAGTGGGCAATTGCCCATCTGAGTTTGAGAATTAAATGTATTTAATTTATGCATAAATTGAAGTTATAATGGTAAGAATTGCAGACCGATAAATCCTATATGATATGATACAAAAATTTAGGAGTGAATCTAGCCCTTTATTCTATTCATACAAGAAAAAGGAAGCATCCTCTTGGCCTTCCTAATTTTCCGGGCTAATTATTCCCCCGTTTTGACATTCTTTAATTCAAATATTTCCTTCTTTTAAAAACAACTAAACGATATAATTTTTCCTTTGTTATAATAACTAACGTCCTGTCATGTTGATATCCGCGCAAGTTGGTGTGGAACTGACCTTACCAACTCCTCTTAGTTTTGGTGGTACTGATGACGGCCGACTTGAATCACAACTGACAACAGTCGATAAAGTATGATAGGCGAAATGAAAGAAAGTAACGTCAAGAAAAAGAAACAGAAAAGTAGAAAGGAAAGAACAAAAGGACGCAGTTCTTACATGGAATGAAATTTGACAAATACAGTATTATTTCTGAACAAAGAGCATAAGAAAATGGAAAGTCAATGACATTCGTAGAAACAGTAAGAAGGATTATTGTTGTACGTGGAATGCGAAAAACTAACAAATTTATTTCGGGGGGAGGCTTGAGCCCGATAGCCTCCTAAGTACATCACAAAAAACAATTCTGCTCCTCTGATCCTTCACAGCATTGTTTTTTAACTTCATAAATATTTTGAACATCGTTTTTATATATATATAACATGGAAACGGTCTTACCCATCTCCCCCAATATTGAAGACAAATTTGCGCTCATGAATAGAGTAGAATTGTATGTCGCTTGTAGCGTCCGGAACTGCCCAAAGGTTCTAAGACACTAGCATCCTTCAATGTGGAAACACTGAAATAAAGTAGGGTCGCCATCCTGCTATTTTTGATGAGCGCAGGAAGACAAATGAGAATTTAAGCTGTGAAAAGAAAATTTTTAAATGCGACCTTTATGGAAGCGGACGGATAACAACGGACTTAAGCGACGTTACTTCTCACTTAATCGTACGAAGAAGTAAAAGGAAACCCTTTTCCTGCACTTACGTTAGGAACCTCACGAATCTATCTATTAACTTAACCTAAGGCAACCTAAGACGAAGATATTCCAATAAAAGTTGGATATATAAATAGAATATTTACTTATCTTTTTATTATCTAATAAGAAAACGTAATATTCTTGAACTTAGATAACACGAATGCTTAACACAAAAAGTTGAATATAGGATATTTGTTGGTCTTTTTATTATTTAACTAGCAGCGTTCACCCCGCTTCGCTGGGGTCACCCCGGAACGCAATAAACTTTGTTACTTAGATAATTTTTACTTTTTCGCTTTCAAGTGATATGATAAAAACCATAGAAGATTGCAGTAAATGTTAACATTATATCGCCTGTCATTTATGTTAACCCGCCGAGTGACACGGTCATGTGGGTTGCATATAAATACAGTTAGATTTAGCTATGATGAGCTAACAAAGGATTTCTACGTTATGGACACTTGAATGGTCAATTATCTCAAGACACTGGTAATTGAAAATTAAAGTGATATGATAAAAACCATCTAGGGTCCAAATCTTAATAACCCCCCAAAAATGAAAGAAATTGGTTCAGCCGTATTAGCGTGATGAGCTAACAAAGGATTTGTACGTTCTCTTTTATATATATAGATGAGGAAACGTAGTAGACCCTACTCTTATGTTTGGATAACTCGGATTCTTAACACAGACGAAAATGTCATTGATCAGAGTAAGATAAAACAAATAACAATAAAAACAAACAAGGTAAATGCAGATAAACACTGTCATCAAAAACGCTTAAAAAATGTTTACACCACTAAGAAAGATGATAAGATAATAAGGTAATAAGATAAGGTGATATGAGCGCTCTTACCTGTGCACAGGATTTTTCTAAGACATAACCAATTAGTACATAATTTCCATTAACATTTTCGTTACAACATTCACAACTGAAGTTTACTTATTGGCCGGAGAAATGTTCCATCTTCAATCAATAATAAAATATACTCCCATTACCATTCTGAAGGAAGTGATACTTACTTTGAAGCCTATATAATACTGAATAATACAAACCATGACAAGATACGAATAACGTAGAATCACCTAGGATGTAGACGCAGACCTGTAGACATAGAAAGGCTTGATATGACAGTGAAGCACACTTGAAACAAATCATGGACACTTCAAAACATTCTTCTGCGGTAAAAGAAGACAGGAAAACATAATACTCAGCCTTGCAATCCATGGCATGACACAAGAGCACTCGAACTGCATGTGATGAAGACATCAACATGTAGACACATAAAAGCTTAATATCAATTCCAGGCTCTATTAACGTGAATCGCGGACACTTCATGGTAATCTCCCACAGTTACTGGTAAAGAAGACAAAGACAAATAATACTTGACGTCGCGTTCAGTGAATCAAAGGAAGCTGAATTACTTGTGATAAAGGCAAAAGCCTATAGACATAAAGAGGCTTGATATAAAAGTCAGGCATTCTCGACATAAGTCGTAGACACTTCAAACGACCGGATGTCGCCAGAAAGGAATGCATGGCGAGAAATATCATAAAATTAACCACAGAAATCCACTCTTTTCCAATTGGTGTAAAAACCTCAGGAACTGGCTTAATACAAAGGTTAAGCCAACCGGTAATATAGTTCCTTGAATAAACAGCTTAGTGCAATGGCTAAGCAACACATGATAAAAGTTCCATAAATAGCAAATAACTGAATACAAAAGTTGATATGGCAGGAAGGTTACTCCATAAACAATAAATAGCTTAGTATAAAAGCTAAGCGACCATGAGTTCCATAACTAATAAAAATAGCTCAGTACGAAGGCTGAGCGACCAAAAGTATAGTTCCTTACTCGGTGGCCAGTAATTATTAACTGCTCCCAAAAAGACGAAAATTCACATATCATAATAGGCAGTGGCGGCGGTTGAAAGTTAAAAGTGGGGGGGGGGGGGCAAGACATGATCTGAACAATTGTATATCAGTGTTATATTTCCTGGTTGTTCCTAACACCAATGAAAGATTGTATAACTAATAGGATACTATCCTTTTTCACTTAAAATACCGTATATCGTATTTCTATTTTATTAAGTAAATTCATAAGAGCAATATAGGTAGGTACTAGCCCTTTATACTCTAAAACAACGAAAGTATAAGAAGAGATTTGAGTTCTTGCTTATGAACATCTTAAAATTCTGTCTGGAAAGATGTGTGATCAAATTATTTAATAAATTTGCAGAACAAATAAATAGAAGGGATAATATTAATCATAGTAATGAATAATGACGCTTGTTTTGCAGAAGTTATATTGAAACTGGGAATTAATTAACAACTTATACTTTTAATTCCACACATGCCATTAAATGAATGTTTTTACTCTTAGAAAATGAAATATAGTAAGTAATGCAAGCATATGCTATGACATTTAAAGAAATTTGCAATTGCAATATTAATTGCTTTTAATTGCAATTAAAACGCAATTCCTGTAGCTTTCTTAACTCCACGGGAACCAATACTTACTCACGCAACGGCAAATATCATATAGCACCATTTCTTTCTATGAAATAGTAATACATACAAAACCATTACCAGGGTATCCACATTCTGGAAAATAAGTGAAAGTCAGATAAGTAAAAATGAATCAGGTGAAGTCAGGGAAATGGCAGATTGGTCAAGAAAAGTCAGTGAAAAATCGATTTAGGTCCATTATTCAATTACTGAATTTATGAAATAAGGTTGATTTCTTTACTGTTACTGGATGTAAAATGTGGTGTTCTTAATGATGATATTGAGGGAGTCAGTGTTCTCTGATATAGTTGTTGAAACTAATTTTCTGCGAGAAACACATCTAACTGCATCCTGGCATATTTGCTCAAAAGGGTAGACGCTGTTCTAGAAGAATTGCATGGTGTCAAGAGGATATCTGGTCAAGTGGCTGAGAACGCGAAGAAATAGTATCTCCAGCTCATAGTGAAAGCTCAGACTGAAGAATTTAAGGAACACTCGAATGAATTCATAGCCAATGACAGAGATAGTATTGGACTTGATGAGTTTTTACTTAGTCTTAGGAAATGTGAAGAACTTCGTTGACTTATGGTCAGTTAGGAAATTGTGTTTTATCTTCTTTCGCGGAAACGCATTTTTTTAAAGTGTTTTCACAATAAATAAAATTCTCATTGTTGAGAACTTACAAGAAGAATCTCTGGTGGCTCAACAGATCATGTATGATTCTGTGATAGAATAGGTGGATCATCAATAAAGTCAGTGAGAAGTTCAATGAGACAATATCAGGTGTATTTGGAGAAGAGAAATAAATGCTGGAGATGAGAAGAGGAGAGAGAAACGGAAATTCAGCAACAACTAAAGGAGCTGGAGGAAGAAGAGAAGAAAATTAAACTGCAGAGGCAACAAGAATGATATTTAGATTAATGAGAAGGAAACTATGCGAGATAGGATGAAAACAAATTTCTAAATGGGTTGCATTTAACAACTGCACCAGCAAAAATATGTTACATAATTTTTTTTAATAATCAGTAAAATCATGTATGAACTGTTTATTACTATAGGCAATATTATAATGCTGTGTAATTGGTATTATAACGTGTATTTTTTTTCATATCTTAAGTACTCTGTATACTGCACACTTTCGTTTGTAACTTTACATTTTGTGTAATATGTAGGCTTAATCAATATCGCCCTAATGCACATATTTGTAAATTTACATTCCTTTGGAAAGAAAATTGAAAGAAAGAAACAGAAGCGGAAGAGAACAAGGTCAACTATGGGGAATCTGGAGGATGGGGTTTCTTTCTTTTTTCTATATTTTTAAGTTATCCAGGGGGGTCAGGGAAGTCTGGAACTTTCGTCATGGAAAGTAAGGGAAAAGTCAGAGATTTTTCTCCAAATTGTGTGGACACCCTGTTTACATTTCCAAATGAAACTATAAATTAGGGCGTCACGTCAAAAAAGTGGGGGGGGGGCAACTGCCCCCTCTTGCCCCCCCTAATCGCCGCCCATGATAATAGGCTTAGTCCAAAGGTAAGCCACTACACTTAACATTCAATGAAGTAAATGCAGACACGCTTGGTAAATAACCATATCACAATCCGGTATGAGTCCTTATTGATAGAAAAATATCACTTAACATCCAAAGAAGCAAACTGCAGACACGCCTAGTAAATAATCATGTCACAATCAGGTGCAAGTTCATATTGATAGAGAGAAATCACTTAACATCGAAGGAAGCAAACGCAGACATGCCTGGTAAATAATCATATCACAATCAGGTGCAAGTCCATATTTATAAAAGGAAAAACGAGGCGGCTTCTTATGGTCCATCTAGCACAAGTGGACGGCGAACAAACAATTACTTCTCGTAGCATCTGGAAACTAACATTATTACTGTTGAAATATTTGTAATGAAGTTTGAAATGATGTTGTTGTTAATACTTATGGCACAGCTGGTAGGCATAAAGATGTGAAGGCGGGAATTAGGTCGAAAGGGCATTGTGCTCCACTTAAGGTTTACACGAGCATAATTTTACTAAATGATGTACTGAAGAAAAATGTCAGAAAATAGTTTATGAGATTCACAGTACCAACAAAGTCACTTTGATTATAGTTCGGGCAGAAAAAGGACACTTCTCACTATAAGATTGTCAAAATGCTGAAATTGTTAACATGTGCCAAACTCGTTGATTATGATGAATTATTTTGATACCAAAAAATATTATAAATTTCACACTTTTAACTGCCCCCAATATGCCCTTCGACCTATAAACTCAACATTGGCAAGGAAACATACGATTCCTTCAGAATTCGCGATTTTACTATTTTTGTCGGTGAGTTGCCATTATTCCACTCGTGGGCGTCTCTGGCGGGGGGACGGGGGACGCGTCCCCCCAATATTTTGAAATACGAAATATTCAATATTTTATTTTTATTTAATTTATTTAGATACTCACTAGCTGTTAGATCATTTCCTTTGATGTCCCCCCCCCAAATTTTACATGCCAGAGACGCCAATGATTCCACTTCCTAACACACTTCACTTCCTTTGCATCGCGACGGAAGATGGAGCATTTTCACAGAGTGGCCAGATCAAAAATAGCAAAAATACTAAGGTTAAAAATGAACCAAAAATTATCGAAAATGTAGTGGGCACTACACGGTTTTGTTAGAGAATTGCTATGAAGTAGTATTCGTATTGTGTTGTAGGCTATAATATAGATTTATTTGCTGATAGGTGAATCTTATATATCGCTGTATATACATATATGTTACTTAGAAACTATATACTCTGCATATTATGTATGAACATTTTTGCAAATGAAATTGTTGTTTTGAATTAAATTGTTGAATTGAATTGAGTATTGTTCTTCATGGATCTTTTGCACAGACTGGTATGCCGTAAATCGATGATATTATATGAACGCATTTCACTCTATCATGAACACATTCTTTACCATTCTGTAACTGCAAAGACATGGGTTTAGAAGTAAATGCTGAGAAAACTAAATGCATGGAAGTTCGTAGGGATCTCAATACGGCAAATTATGGATGAGTTAAAATATTAAATAATACTTTTGATAAAGTGGACACTTTCAAATACCTAGCATCAATATTAACAGACGAAAACTATATTCACGAAAAAATTAAATGTCGACTAAAATCAGGGAATTCGTGTAATTACTCAGTTCAAAATCTCTTGTCACGAATTCTGTCGAGGAATTTGAAGCTTAAAATATATAAAACAATAACCATGCCTGTTGTTCTGTATGGTTGTGAAATATGGTCGCTTACTCTGAGGGAAGAACAAGATCCTGAGACGAATATTCGGAACCAAGAGGAACTGAAATGGGGAATGGCTGAAACTTCATGACGAGGAACTACATATCTTATACGGTTTACCAAACATTGTTAGGGTTACCAAGTCTAGAAGGCTCAGGTGGACAGGTCATGTAGCCAAAATGGAAGAAAATAGGAACGCTTTCAAAGTCTTAACTGGAAGACCAACCAGTAAACAACCATTAGGAAGACCTAGGCACAGATCAGAGGACAATATTAAGATAGATCTCGCAGAGATAGTAATACAAGGTAGAAACTTGATCCAGTTGGCTAAGGACGGAAGTCAGTGAGAGCTTTTGTGAACGCGGAATAGAACCTCCGGGTTCCATAGGCCATAGAGTAAGTTAATTGCCTCAATAACAATGTTAACCAGTTTACACTATGGCACAGTAACTACACTGTGGCACTTCGAATACCAGATCACAAGATTCAAACAACTTTTTCTGAGATTCAAATTTTTATTTTATATATTCTTTACGAAAAAATCTTCTTTTTCTTTAATTAATAACTATTCGTTACGATCTTGTAATTAAAGCTCTTTCTATATTGCTATTGTCTGTTTTAGTTCAGTTATCTCCTTTACGGGAGATTTATAAAGGAAGTTCCAGCCTTAGTCCCTTGTGGACTAGTATTAAAATGGCACGTGCCAAAATGGCCGAGTTTGCCTGTTTTAAATATAGGATCTAATTGTTTATCATACTGTTAATGTAATTAGAAAGGATAAGCGGCGTATATAAGCGGATATATTAAAATTGGAAAACAGTGTATTATGTTTGTCAAAACAATAAAATTGACATAAGTAAGGAACTATAAATAATAAAAATTGAGAGCAAAGCTCCCCAATACTCAGTGTTTACAGCGCCATCTCTCATCCTCCTAGTCTCTTTTCAAACGCAATAATGATAATTCTTGAGTCCTTTTTAAGATATAATGAAGCCTTCCTTTTCTTTTCTTGCCGCTTCTCAGAAAACGTATTTCCCGGTAACGATTGTAGATGAATTTTTCCAAAGATGAAACCTAGATAAATCACTTTCTCGTATTCGAAAATTGTTTTCCACAAATGTAATAAAGTAATTACCAGGAGCGTCATTTCAGATTTCGCTTGACACCGAAGAGCACCACCGACATAAGATTTTCACGCTTTGTACTAGTATATTAGTAGACAATCGATTAAAGTATATACATTCCTCAAACTCTTGGGGGGGGGGGGCAATTGAAACATGTGCACTGAGATTGGTCTATACTTTTCGTCTTATTTTGGTGTCAGTAATCACCTCTCAAAAGTTGTCGGTGTTGTTTTGAAACACCCAGTATAATGCACACATATCTCATAAATGCATTGAAAGTAATCCTCAACAAATATTATATATACCGAAACTTCCTTGTACCAAAACGTCCTTTATAAGCAAACGTCCTCACATCGAAACGTCCTAGACCTCCTAGGATGTCATTCTGCGTAATTAAAAAGAGACAAAAGAAGAACTAGTACGTAATGGGGCGTTTACACTTAGTCGATTTGCGTTCGATTCAGTTGAATTGACGTCACTTTCAACTTAATCGACCGTGTAGACGGGACTTCAACTTAATCGCTTGTTGATCGAAGGCGACTAATCGACTGGCAACTGAATTAAAAGACGTTCTATTTTCTGTGGTTGAAATAATTGAACAAATCCGTCAATCTGATTCGGCCTAGTTGCTTCGATTTAGTGACAAATGCAGCGAGTCGATTTAGTCGTGCGACTAAATCGACTAAGTGTAAACGCCCCATAACTGTAATTTTCGAAAGACTGGAAACTCTGTTGTTCCACTTCGATCACTTGGTACATGACTGATGCATCAGTTACAATGTATGGGGTACTTGAAAGAAAGAAATACTCGCCTGTTTAAAGCCTTATAACTGCTTTAACATCTGTATCGTTTCTAGGGAGCTTTGTTAAACTAGTGTTAGTTCAGAACCGGACATGGGGCTTTGGATATTGAGAAACTATCTGAACTTAACTTACTAGGGAAGGTATCCAGTGATACACACCGATTTTAATGAAACTTATACAGTGGACACTGGAAACAAAGAGACACGTATTTTGTTACATCGGCAACTCCGAAGTTTAAGGGGCAAATCTCCCTGCATCTTCAATATTGCACCAAAGCAGCAAACCACTCAAATACATTTCCAATTTTAATGAAATTTATACAGTGGTTACTAGAGACAAAACAGAGACCCCTACTTTGTTATATCGACAACTGTGAGGTTTAACCCTTTCCATCCCCTTGATAACTTTTGGAACCACTAATTTTTTATAATCATAAATCAAATAATAATTCGTGCAGTTTCCCCATGTAGTCATTACACTCTTCGTTTGGGTCAATCTCATTAGTTGGTACCTCTACTTACTCGCGGTGAAACGAAACAGAGGATCTAGGACCTGGCATCATTGCAACAGGAAATACTGTGAACATATGTTTCCCCATCACACACAAAAATTCGGGCTGAAAAGGGGTAAAGCAGTTTCACAGCTAAACATCCTACACCGAAATGGCCTAAACTGAAACGTCCTACACCAAAACAGCCGTATCCCTGTTCTAGGTTAAACAGAAATGAATAAAACAGGCAAGAACCATGTCTATATTTTCTTATGTTGATTCATTTCGAACACTTCGTGCTATTTACTATTTAGCAACACATTATATACGTAAATAATTATTATTGCATAACATACATCCTGGTAAAAGCTACAATAAATCAAGTATACCATATCTTTTTTGAATATATATATATATATATATATATATATATATATATATATATATATATATATATGCACGTACGTATATACAGGTTGGGCGCAAAGTAGCTTTCCCCAATATATGAAGAAATAAAATAAGAGAATCTAGGTGATCTGGAAATCTTTATTGTACTTGCAAATGCTGTTCAAACTGTTTCCCACTTTGCAATACAGTCAGTCTTGCAAATATTGTGACAAGGTCGTACATCTCCTCAGCACTAATTTGCAAATATAATGACAAAACTGAGGATTGGCATCCAATCTCTCGAATGATTGTTCGATTAGATGTTTCAAGTGATGCAAATCCTGTGATTGTCCAGACAACAACTCGTCTTTGACAATACCCCATATGGAGAAGTGAAATCACAACACCAAAGTGAGGTGGTGCTCCATCATGTTGCCACGTGAACTTCGTGCTTTCGTAACGAGGCTATTTTCAAGTTCTGGATTAACAACTTCCCACAAAATATGAATGTATTTGTCACTAATAATAGTTTCTTCAAAGAAAAATGGTCCTATTACACCAATGCTTCAAATATTATCCTAAACAGTAACACCAGGGACGTATAACTCTTCCGTGACGATTTTGTTGGATTGGTATCACCTCCAATAAACACAATTGTGTATGTTTACGTGATCATTCATCTCATCTGGCCTCATATGTCCACAAAATTAATTTAAAAAGTCTGTCAGTTTCGTTCCGAATGAGAAAACACTCACAAACTCAACATGCCGGTCCGGATCACATTCGTGCAGAAGCTTTAGCCAGTAAGGTCATCTTCAAATTCTCTAACATGTTACTTAAAGACGTACCTGTCATTCTCGCGTCACGTGCGCGACTTCTGGTAATTTCTTCAGGCAAAATATGCAATTATGAGCAGCAAGTTCTGTATTTCCTTAATTTTGTACACTTCGTGGTCGCCCGCTTCACGTACGTAATACACAGAAGCTGTAGCATTGAATCGTTCGTTCAGGTTTCTCATGGCTTGATGTGATTGGTTCCGCACATAGAAATCTTATAATCAAGTCTGCTGTTACCACATTTGTTTTCCCAAGCTTGTTGCACGAAACAAATTCCTTTGTTAATTTGATATTCAGGTCAGTTACAGTTACCTCCCTTACGGGAGATTTATAAAGGAAGTCCCGGCCTTAGAGTCCTGTGGACTACGTCACTATATCTGTTTTAATTATAAATTGTTTGAAATAAGAATATGTACTAAAATGGCACGTGCTAAGATGGTCGAATTTGCCTGTTTTAAATTTGCCTGTTTATCACACCATTAATGTAATAAAGAAGGATAAGCGGCGCATGAATATATTGAAAATGAAAAACAGTATATAAAGATTGTAACAAATAATAAAATTGTCCAAAGTAATGAATTCTAAATATTAAAAATTGATTAAAAAATGAGAGCAAAACTCCCCAAAACTTAGTGTTTTTCAAAGTGGAAATATTTGCCCATTTTTGATATTCATTTCAAAATCTGTACTGCTTGGCACAGCTTCACTTAGTAAACACTTTTAAACAAAACACGTATACAAACATGGTTACCAGTTCCTGTTCCTGCCACATTAACAAACACAGTAGTACCAATTCTAGTACAAAAAAAAAAAAAAAAAAACGCTTGCTGATAAGTCGCTTATTTGTTTTCTTTCCTTTCTTGTTTTTGTGAAAACGATTTGATGCCGTACAGCGATGCACCCCTTCCAAATGACCTTCTGGATCCGCTAGAGTTCAATTTTGTCCCACTTTGAAGTTGTGACAATTTTTCCACCCTTTCTATTGTGTCCTATTGTTATTACAGTTACTAAATATTATTTTTGATGTTACATATTTTTACATTAACAGCTACATGTGTATTCTTGACTTATAGTTTGATATTGGTAAAGCGCTCCACACCGTCACAGCATACTGTTCGTTTAATCTTTATATCTAAAAATAGCTGCGGGTAACTCTCCTTATAATTACTGATAGTACTTCAACAGCAATGAACTAAAAATGGCTTTCGTATTAAATAGGCACTTGCTACAGAAGAGAGAAAAGAAAGCAAACCTCACCAAAGTATTCTGGTTTGGAATAGCAGAAATATTACTATATATACACATTATATACAGTAGAAAAGCAATTAAGAATCTTGGATCCTTTATTGTACTCTTAGTTGTTTCTGTATGATCATACCAAACATATTAGCTATAATTAAAAGAAAATCGAAAACTATTCTTTTGGTAAAATACTTCAGGTGAATTAAGGTTAGTATGTAATCAATAAAATAACACTTCTCAATTCTTGTAACATATTGCATTATTGAAATCATGTAAAGCAACATAATTAGGACGATAAGAATAATGAAAATTGCTTTAACTATGACATTATCATAGATTTGCATGACCTCAGACAACTGTAAGGGAATAAACTTCATGGCACTGTGTCAACATATATCGAAATAACTCCGTTTATACAATCATTTTTCACTTGGAAACATTTTACATTTTGATTCATTTATTTTTGATGTAATTTTATTTTAGATATGCGCTTTAATAACATGACATTCAACGCCACAATATTATTTTTCTAACAAATATTTATAGTTGGAAAACTTAATATAGAAACAGGCGATTTCACCTTAGTCTGGAACCATTTCGTGATACTCTAAAACTGCAACTTGCATAACAATTCAATACATTAAAATAAATTTTCTTCATAATAATTTCTAGTGATGTGGTTGATATTGCTATTGTGCGGCGACTACAGTAAGTATGAACTCATTAAATCTTGATAACAAACAGAACAGACAGCATTCATTGGTTTAAGTTTATGACTTAATAATTATATATTGCAATGCCACGGTTGCTTTCTCTCTCTCTTTCTGTATATATATGTTCCGTGAGGATTATCCTCAGCCCATACATGACTGTTGTGGCCGTTTAGTACGCCTGCTCTGGTGAATATACACTCGTTCGTCTTTAAAATAACTGTTGGGAAGTCTGGCTCAGCAATAGTGCGCTGCAGAAACCACTGGCAGAAGTCCACACGCGGTTGAAAGTCTGCAGAGGATAAATCATGAACCTTTTGAAACTTAAAAGGGTGCATTCGTTCCTCATGCACAACCTGCCACACAGTCGTATGACGTGTTTAGCGCCTGACCTACGGAGCGTGTGCTGGTTTCAGGATGAGACGTAAATGCTTCTTCCAGCACGTTTTCCTCAAATGCAACAGTTCGCACACTTCCATTTCGTCCTACTTCTTGTCGGGGTTTTTGTAGTGATCCTGTGTCCCGAAGTCGGCGATCGATGGTTTGAAAGAAGACGTGCGACGGTAATCTCCTATTCGGGAACCGTTCTTCATACAGACGCCTTGCCTCCCGGCTGTTACTTCTCGCCTCGCCTCGCATCGAAATGCATATCAGCAAGCTCAGTAAAAGAGTAGTCCGCAATGCTATCAGTTGCACTGCCGTTCACGGTTCTGGGAATACCACAATGATAAGCGGTAAAATTATTTAAATGATTATTGTTTCTACTATCATTCACGTGCGAGTTATCAGTTGCCCAATTCTATACACTGAGGCCCTTATACACTTTACGCGAACACTCATACACACACACAAACACTTACACAGAAGCACCAAAATAGCATTTACTCGACGGCATCAACTATCAATGCAGCTCCAACTAGTTGTGAAATTCAGTTACGAGCCCTATGCATTAGATACGCCACCTAGTGTCAAACCAGAGACAGAACCACACATGTTGCTTAGTGAACGAAGAAACTACGTTACTTGAAGCCCGGGGTCGCAATTTCGTATTGAATCATGGAGAAACTTACACACATACGGATCCTGTCATTCATAGCGGTGTTTGTGTAGGGCAAAATTAACGAGTGATAAATTTTTTTGAGAAGTACTGTAATTACATATGAATCTACAAATGTATTACTGGTTATATGTGAAGATAGTTTGTTTTTCTTTTTTATCTGAGCTCCGCAAACGAAACTCAGCTCCTAAACTCACCTTTGCGACTACGTGTAGCATGAACGTTGAATAGCTTTGGTGTGTAGTAAACCTGGATGATTTCTCATGGTGTATATAAAATAGATGAATGCAAAATCAGAGCTAATGTCTTCGTGTTGAATTATTTCCTTCCAGTGTTTTACCTTAAAAGGCTCGATATTTATGCATAGAGTTCTGCTATTTACTTAATTCCCTTCTAAACGCTCCCCACAACTCCCCCCCCCCGATTTATGAAATTCGTGTGAAAACTGAATAAAATATTCAGGTTTTGGAAAGTGGGCCACATAGTAGTTATGGTATTCATAAACTAAGAAACGATTCAAATTACATTTGAGACATTTGATAGGACGGCTTATGATAATTATTTGGCTGGCCTCAAAGTATCGAATATCTTTTCTGGAAATAAATTATTTAAGATCACTTCATAGAGCTCCATGATCAGTGTGTGGCCGAATTTTCAAAATTCGACTACTTTCTTTCGTTTTCCCACAATTTTCAAAAACCGAGAAACGTTGTGGGGAGCGTTTAGAGCAGCCTTACTCAGCAATGGGAAATCCTTAAATTCCACAGTAACCTTGTCATGTCGTGGATAAAACTTGGAATAATTGATTTGCATTGTATCAAATTATGTTAAAAAATAGTAAACATCTGGCTAGACGTGACGCTTAAGAAACGCGACCCACACTTAAGCCATAGTCTGTCGGTTATAAAGAACTCTGCTTCTTCCTTTCGTAATGACAGGCAAGGTTGCCAGATTTCCAACACTCCTCAGAAAGCTATTCCTAAATCACCTGGTAACTTTTCGCTTTAGAGGTATTTTACTCCTTCATAAAACAGTGGGCGCTGTTGGTTGCCCGACGCGTCAAGTACGCGAGAGGATCATTTATTATTATTATTATTATTATTATTATTATTATTATTATTATTATTATTATTATTATTATTATTATTATTATTACTTAAATGCTCATCGAATTGCCCTTTCACCCACATGTTCAATCCCGGATACAAGTTCCCATCTTGCCGTACTGTGTGAATCTCTCTGCGGGTGAATTCCATCTGAAGAAAACTCCATTTGTGTGGATAATTTCGTCGAAACAAGAAGTAGTTTAAAATTGTGCAGTCTCGCAATATCTTTTTTTGAAAAGCTTTGTTAGTAATTAAAACTTGTTTTAATAATAAGAGACAAGTAGAACCACTGCTCAAGCTCAGTTCATTATCGAAAACCGTAACTTCTCATTCAAATGCTCTTTTTATACAACAATGGCAATGATTAGGAATATTTTACTTTTTCAATGCATAGTTCAATGCATAGGTAATTCACAACTACAATTATCCGAATTCACAACTTTGTGTGATCCATAGTTTCGTCATAATTATCCTCAAACGTTTTTTACTTTCTAACGCAATGGTCGAATTCAGCCTTAAGCACACAGTTTTTCATTCTTGCTGTTTGTATTGCAATTGTAATCAGCTGAAGCTTATCTTCTACGAGTACTATAACCGGAACAGGTTTCGGTTCCTCTATTGCAAACGTTGCATCACCTCCTTATTAGCGGTTTCTAATTACACAACTGTCGACCCTATGAGAGCGCTGTATGTCCCTATCCCACTGCCGGACTGCCGTTCCTGCTTTCTCGAACACATGCTTTGAATAAACCTGTCGAAATTGCGCTTCTTTCCTGTACGGTTATGCAACCACGCACTTCTCCCCCTATCTTGAATACGCATACACACTTCAGCTATTCGTTTCTGTATGCATGAACACTTCACACACACCCTCTTATCTCACTTTGCCCTCATAACGTCTGCGGCATGCTTCGCATCCTTTGGGGAATCCCTTGCGCTCGCCTTGTACACATCTAATCTTAGTATCTGTGGATAGAGTTGAAAGTCTGTGTGGGCCGCCTTACACCGCCCTTCTATCTCTTGTCGTTTTGCCAGACTTAGCCTTCAAAGTTCATTTTCCCACCCTTTTGGACGTCCGTAACTCGGTTAGGAGGCCGAGATGAACATTGTGTTACATAGACATTTTTACTTGTTTTCATCTGTAGAATCACCTCTCAAAAGTTGTAAACAACCTTTCTTTACACCCTGTAATGGTTGAACCTTAATAAATAGTTGAATTTCATTCATTGATTGATAATAATAATAGCTAATTGGAACAAATGATTTGATTTTATACACTGAAATGATAATAACTAATTTGAATTTAAATAGTGTCAATATGCAAGTAAATTCGACTATTCTTGAATCAGGTTGGAGTTGGAATGGGTTAAGTAATACTGGTGTCTAAAACTGAAGCATAATGACTGTTCAATGACATACGGCACAATCAACGTAAATAAATCACAGCAAGGGGAGCTACAGTACTCCATACCAAACTAACACACATATATCAAAAGTAACATATCACATTTTCAAGAACAGGCCATAGTAGCAGGAGATAACACAACACAAACACAAAAATTGAATCAGAATTTACATACCACTGTAAGATGCACTAGCGCTTCTGCAAACAGAGGCGTGATCACTTCAAATAGTTCCACATGTCTCTTACTGATCCTTCATGCTGAAGATCAGATTATTAAGTTCTTGGGAAAAGTAATATCACTCGTCACAAAGAGCAAGGCAGAGCTCCTTGTGTGTCCTGGGGAGCTACTGGCTTCCGACACGTTTCCCTAGTGTGTCACAAGCTTGTTCAATTGGGTATGGATCGGGACGTCCACTCGATACGGGCTAGTCACTCGATACGTTGGATTTGTTCCGTCGCTAGTAAGTTGTCCACCAGGTTGTCTCGATGGTGAACAGAAACTATGGGCCGACTTTGTCTCTGGAAAGCCGAATATAGACATACGGAATTACGTCCCTGTAACTGTTGGCAGTGATGAATTCTGCATCGAAGACGTGCAGATCCGTACGACCATTCATCATAATGTGTTCCCGAACCAATACTCCACTCCTATCACATTGATCCCTTCTACAATGTTCATGCGATGAAGGCAGGTTTCTTGTTCGCACCACACCAGTATACAATGGGTATCGCTGTGGAAACTGTATCTGAAATTATCTGTCAACAATACGCCGCTACTTTCATTGTTGCCCACTGGCGATATTCTCGACACCATTGTAAACACGCTTCTTGTGCGCTGGAGTTAGTGAAACACATATTGCACCTCGTCGGGCATATACACCACAGGAACAGTCTCTGGTAGACAGCTTGGTGCGATACTATCACCCCTGACGCGGTTGCAAGCTACCCTGATAATTGTATTGCAGGCGTGGTTCGTGTACGACGCGAGTAGTCTTATTGGGAAATGTAACCATCGTGTGTGGTCTTAGAAAGAAAGGATTGCAGACAAATACCATTGTAATCGTAAGAGATGCTTCTTATGGAGCTGTCACGTAATTTAATCATTCTGTCATTAAAAGAAAGAAGAAAATGTCACTTAAACGTGACATATGGATGTTTGAAAATAGTCTAACCGTAGGAGGTGAGAAAAACATGTGAAATGACTTTTAGAAACATTGGAAACACAATAGGAAAGGTTAGAATTTGAAATTGACAAGCTTTTTTATAAGTCTCACGTAATTTGACTATTTTGTGAATAAAAGAAAGAAGAAAATGTCACTTAAACGTGACATATAGATGTTTGAAAATACTTTAACAGCAGGAAGTGAGAGAGACATGTCAAATAATTTAGTTTCAAAATGTAAGCTAAGAATGGTGCGAGGGAGAGAACCCTTTGATGGAGAGTAAAGAAAGGAACATAGACACCTGTTTGTATGTGTGTGTTCCAGGATGCTGGAGGGGGCGAACTCTGCTGTTTATGGAGTAAAAGACCTTGTTTAATTGGGACTGTGACTTGCACCCTACGGAGAAATAGCAATCATTATTCTGAGGACAGAGATTTTAAGAATGAGATAGTTACATGTTACTTTGTGAGAGTTATTACATTGCCACACACTGAGGGAGCAGACAAGATTGCATGGGAACTGTACTTTCCTTTTGAGCAAAGGACCACTTTAAATTGGCGTGGGACTTGTTAGGCAATAGTTAAGGACCTTGGCACCTACAGTGAAATGTGGAAAATTATTGCAATAGAAAGCGAAACATTTTTGTGTAGATGAGAAAACGTCATGTTACTTGCGACCCACTTGTATGTGTAACTCTTTTTAGAAAAGAAAGAAAGAATTGAAATAGTTGAAAAAAAAAGATCTTGTGAGTTGTTAGCATGTAAATGTGACTTGTGAAAGTTATTTGAGAAAATGTATCTGACATTTATTGTTGACGGTTGAGACCCCCTGTAATTTTGAGTTGAATGTAACTCTTTTTAGAAAAAAAAGATTTTTCTGACTTGTTAGACAGAAAAATGTTCCATTTAGCATGTTTTCTACCCTGATAGAATGAAAAAGAAAAAAGCCTTTTCGTGGAAAAGATTCTTGTTAACTTTAAAGAATAGCTATTGTACGTGTTTTTGTGAAAAAACGGAAGGGTGAATACAGTTGTGTTTGTATGCCCATGAAAGCACACAGGTTAACTAATATATATAAGGAAGTTTGAAATGAGACCAAATTATATAGTGTGCTTTTGGTGTTGTGGAAACTTGGTTTGTGTATTTTTTCTGTGAGTGTGTTGTTTGGAGAATAATTTTGGAATTATTGGAAGGAAAGGTAAGTTAAAAATTACCATTTATATAAATAAATATGATAAAAAATATTGAACTTGGATTTTAAATGTATTTACATGAATTAAAATGACTTGTGTTTGCTTTTATTTATTGGACAAATGTAGGATATAACCGTTGTTATGAGCGAAAAAGACATTGAGATTTGTTTGTGAAGATTTTAAGATTAAAATACGCAAACCGGAAATGCTGTGTATTTCGTGGATAGTTTCATGAGGGTGAAAAAAGGTTTAGCTACAATTTGAAACGCCAAGAAACGCATAGAGGACAGACAGGTTACCTAGCATAAGAGAGCGAGATAGAGAGGAAAAAAAAGAAAAAAAAGTTTGCCTGAATGTAGGCTACAATAGAAACTGGTAGAAGGGAGCGGGGGAGTCTGTGTGCTGATTACACTAGGAGCGGGGCGGAGGTGTGGCGGGGGGAGTTTGTGTTTGTAGTTTGACGGAAAGAGCAGGAGCGATAGAGACGCGAGGAAAAAGAATGTATTTTTGTGTTTGTGTGTGTGTGTGTGTGTGTGTGTGTGTGAGGGAGAGAGAGAATGTCTGCAAGGATGCATAAACGGGTTGGTGTGCGTCAGACACAGAGAGAGAGAGATAGATTGCTGGAAGCACGCATAAATGCGTTGGTGTGCGTGAGAGGGGGGCGAGGGTTTACAAGGTTAACGTGAATAGCTCTGGTTACTACGTACGCTTTAGGCGATTTTTATTGCTAGCTGAATGGAATGGAATTTACGGCCTTTGAAAGGAAGGGAGAAAGCTTGTTTTTGAACACGAAAAGTGCAAGTTCGTGTAACCCATGAGAAAACGAATAGCAAATGATTGAATTAAATTAACGAAAACGAATAATTTATCTGTTGAAAACAGTGGCGTATGCCGAATATGAATATGCGCGCGGCAATATTGAGAATAAATTGAGATTGTAAGTGAATATGTAAATGCTTTTGAGTGACTATTTTTTCTTTAGCTATTTAGCGTCACTTTAAAGATATGTGTGCCATTTGAAACATTACAAATGGATTTATCAGATATACCTATGTAAAGCTACATTATACTGTTATGATGGGTACTGGAAAGCACATGTATATTATAGAAATGTTAAAATGTTGATACTTACGTAACACAAAATGTAATCCTCTTCAATGTTTGAAACACATACGGGAACTGTATAGGAACCACTAAAATATGGCGGGAAAAAAAGACGTGAAGCGACAAAATATTTTTGTCGGTAAACGTATGAGGCAATGCCGGTTGTACAAATAAGACTAACCCGATAAGTTTTGGTGTTAACTGCACAAAAGCCTGTTTACTACTGACATGTTGGTATATAGATGACGCTGATGTAAAAAGACTAAGATTTTTCCGTATAATAACTTTAAATGAACATAAATCGTAAACTATTCATCGTACGACAAAATGGACAACAGAAAACGATTTATCAGGTTAAAATCTATATATAAAGATACCCTACACGATAAACTTGAACAATTTTTATTTTTTTGAATTCTTACAAGGGAACGGCGGAGTGGTATTACGTTTTACGCTAAACTATTGGTCGTAGAAACAAAAGAAAGGTATTTTCTTGAAGTTTACGACCTAACGAACACTACAATATCAGTTAGAATAATGTAACTTTTAAATAATTTTAAATGGGTGTAACTCCGAAACTATCGATCGTAGGACAAAATGGACTACAAAAATCGATTTCTCAGGTCAAAATCTATATAGAAAGACACCTTAGATGATAAACTTGAACAATTTTTGGGGGGCTAACAGTGGCGGGTCAATATGTAAGGGTTCTCCCATTACATTTTTGGCTTTTTAAGGCAAACTATTGGTCGTAGAAAGTAAAGAAAGGTATTTTCTTGATCGTTAGGACCTAAGGAACACTACGATATAAGTTAGAATAATGTAACTTTAAAATAATTTTAAATGGGTGTAACTCCTAAACTATCGATCGTAGGACAAAATGGACTACAAAAATCGATTTCTCAGGTCAAAATCTATATAGAAAGACACCCTACATGATAAACTTGAACAATTTTTATTTTTTTGGAATTTATACGAGGATGTTCAAAAAGTACATTTTTTATTTTTCGCTTTCTACGGTCAACTATTGGTCGTAGAAAGTAAAGAAAGGTATTTTCTTGATCGTTAGGACCTAAGGAACACAACGATATCAGTTACAACAATGTAACTTTAAAATAATTTTAAATGATCATATTTCGTAAACTATTCATCGTACGAGAAAATGGACAACAGTAAACGATTCGTCAGGTCAAAATCTATATAGAAAGACACCCTGCATGATAAACTTAAACAATTTTTATTTTTTCGAATTTATACGAGGCTTGTTCAAAAAGTACATTTTTATTTTTCGCTTTTTACGACCAACTATTGGTCGTAGAAAGAAAAGAAAGGTATTTTCTTGATCGTTAGGACCTAACAAACACTACTATACAGGTTAGAACATTGTAAATTGAAAATAAAAATTTAATGAATTTGCATAAACAATATGGCGTCGATTTTTTTGAAACTTTGGAAATATGTTTATTAGAGGATATATTTTTATATGAATAGGTAAATAAATGATATTACTAAAATAAATACCATTTTCGCGTGTTTTTTACCGCGACCGGTGCGCACCGCGTCATATTTGCGCCCGAAAAAGGTTTTCGCGACGCCGGACGCGTAAAATATTGCCGCCCGGAAACTGCACGGGGTATTGCCGGTTATAAAAGCAAACAACACTCGGTAACTTGCTATGGTACATGTACACACACGCACAGTCTTATACACACTAATATGAATGTTATGTGTACAGATGGCGTTGTTTAAAGAAACAAACATGGCGGATGGATTTTAATGTGTTTTCTTTGCATTAATGATATGTAGTATATGTAATAAGATTTATAATATTTGTATAACTTTAAAATATTTACAATTAATTTAATATACGTTATTTTTAAAATATTGTATTATCTTATTATAAAACACCAATAATTAAAAATTTGAACAAGTTAACACAAACTTTCCCGAAGTTTTCCAAACATTGCCGAACATAAACATAAGAGTTTATCTACAATTTCTGTACATGTTGGTACATGTATTACACGAACGGTTTGAACATTGCCGAACATAAACATAAAAATGTATCATTATTTGCCGTCAAAAATAATTATAATATTAACAGAGTATAACACTATTACTAGTATAGGTTGCAGCACACTTTGTTACGTAATTTTGTAATCTCGTACCCAAACGCATTTAGTTTTGTAATCTCGTAACCAAACGCACTTAGTTTGTAATCTCATACCCAAAGACATTTAGTTTTTGTAATTTCGTACCCAAAAGCAATTAGTTTGTAATCTCGTACGCAGGTGCTTTAACATATTTTAAATTAGTAACAGTAATATTACATAATGTGATGTAATTTGTAAATGTCGTATTATTTTTTATTTATTTATCCTCTCGTAAAAATTACTCGATTATTTTGTGTGAGCATACCAAAGATGCTGCGAAAATATTAAAAATTGTTGTGAACTTGTTATCGGTCTGAAAAATTCCTTTGTTAGTAATGCTAGGAATTTCTTTTGTTTGCCTTGCTGCAGGTGTTTAAACTGGTTTAAACTAGTTTTATTGTTTTTTTGTTAGGCATTGTGTATATATACCCCGTTGCTGAGGAAATATTATCATATGATTGTTGGTAACCGTACCTTCAACATAATATTTACTTAGTGAATAAATTGATAGAAACATATATTAAAAGAAATACTAAAATATTATATTTAGAAAAGAGTATTAATATTTACTGTATTGTTGCAGTTGTACATATATAAAGAAGATTTTAGAATAGCAGAGAGCGCAAGAGACAACATAGAAAACGCTAAAGGGAAAAAAGAAGAACTGTTGTGAGACTTTCAGCAGAGTTAGCAGATTAAGTTAGAAGAAAATCGTAAGTCCATTTTTATTATACATACTTGAATATTTAAGATTGAATTTGATGATTTTGAAAGGAATAATGAATATTAATGAAAATTATAGTTATTAGGTTTTATATATATATGAGTATTTGAATAAAGCAATATAATTATATAAACTTAATACATTTGTGTATAACGATTTTAGCGAACACATGTATTTATTATTTTCAGATCATATTTTTAAATATTTTTCGGTTTACACTCATTAACTGTTGTATTAAAGATTTTAATATTTAAACAGTACAGCAGTTTTGATAATTTTTTCAAGATGAAAATTCTATTGTATATGTTGTATGTATTTGTTTAAAAAATACTGAAAATTATTTTACGTATATTTTCAGATGGAATTCCTCGGCACATCGTTGGTAAACGAGTTCAATGAAATCGATGAAATTTACCTGGATGCTGTTATAGAAGGCCTGAACACGAAGGAACGCGTGTTGGAGACCTGGTGGAGAATTATGGATAAGAAGAGGCAAGGATTCCGTGGCAGTGAAAGGTATGATACCTTGCTATCAGCTCTTTTTAATTTTTACCATGATAATCAAGCACGTATATTGCAATATACAATGTCTAGTGCTGACATTGTTGACTTATTTGCACACGGATTTTTTCGTGAGCAAATCATGTACCAGTGGGCACATGATAAATTCGTTCATTTTAATTATTTTAATTGTGCACAAGGTGATAGGATAAATGCAGTAGAGGTAGCCGAATTTTGTAATTATGGATTGCGTTTTATTTTGGTTGATAATAATGTGTCGACATCTGTTGAAAATTCCGTAACCTCGGTCCACCAAGAAAGTCAACCCTTGGAAAACATACTTCAAGAAGAAGATTTTAATTTAATTGATGAAATTATTAATGAACAAATAGAAAATGAAGCAGCAGATGGTACACAAACAATTCAAAATTCCGCAGTTTTAGTAAATTCCGATGAGTTTGGAACATCTGATTATGTGGAAGCTTTATTAAACGAGTTATGTGAAAATGGACAAAATCCTGTGGATGTTGTAAATAATGAAGTACAGGTATCAAGTGTACAATGTTCACGGGATACTCGTGGTTACGGAAAGGGGTCTCCACAACCTAGTACTTCCGGTTACGTTCCTCCAAGTGAACGTAGCGGACATACAGATGTTCAAAATACAGGGGAAGTTAATTTTGAAGTAGTACATGAAAGCAGAAAAAGTTTCACTAAGTTTAACTTGGTGGGACATGAAATTGCGGTAAGGCCAATGGGAAATGAAGAAATTAGAAATCCTGCGGCCTATATTGAAAACCTAATGAACTTCGCATTGGATAATGTACTGAACAATGCGAGACCTAATGATTTTGTTGGAATGTACATTGATTCGTCCAATAGTAAGGATAAGAAAGCAGTGTATGTTCCATGGAGACGCCGCAAAGATATTTCTGCTAAGTCCGTTTCAGCTTCCATTACTAGAGTGTTAAATAGTAATGAAGACTTCCTTTTAGGTAATCATGTCCTCTTTCGATTTCATATAGTAAATTCAATGTTTGGTGCTGGAAGAACACGAGATAATAATTCCACACTAAACAAATATTTACCGTTAAATGAATTTTTAGTACAACATTTGGTTGAGCTCCCCGGACAGGATAATGAAAAACTTTGTTTACCTAAAAGTATTGCTTGGGGTATAGCAAAGCATACCGAAACACGTGGAAATTTGACTCATTTAACAGATCCAACTAGAGATACATTAAAAGGTAGAGCTATTAAGCTTTGTACTGAGGCAGGTGTTAGCGTTAAAGGAAAAGATGGTTGCGATTTTAATGACGTTGAATTATTTGAAAAACATTTAAGTCCAAATTATCAAATTATTATTTATGAAAAAGTGCCCGAAAGCAAACGTGAATTTAGTGTACGTTATCCGGAAACACAAGTACAAAGACCGGAGTTGCAGGATGCAAAACCGATCTATATTTATTACGATCAAAGAGGAAGTATTGGGTATTTCCGCCCTATTCGAACAATAACGTCATTTTTAAGAAAAGAAAAGTATTGCTTGCATTGTTTAAAACGATTTAATGGTTTGAATCGTTTTCATAAGTGTGAGTTAATGTGTTCATCTTGCGAACATATGCACAAAGTAGATGTTACGATGCATAAAATGAAATGCAATGCATGCAATAGATATTTTAGTAGGGGTGAATGTTTTGATAATCACTTAAAAGGTAATAAAATTGGCAAAAATGTGTGTGAATATGTCAAAGTTTGCATCAACTGTAATGCACTCTATGATTTAAGAACACGTAAATCCGATCATACATGTGGTGAATACTTTTGCAGTACGTGTCGTGAACATGTACAGGAAGGTCACTCATGTTATGTGAAGAAAGTAAAACCTACTCTAATCAAGAGGTTTCTTTATATTGTCTTTGACGTAGAAACCATGCTCAAACCGGAAAATGAGCGTGGGGAGCAGGAACACGTTGTTTGCTTGGTATGCGTTAGACATGTATGCCATAAATGTATGAACAAAGGCATTGATGAAGCCTGCAATACATGCGGTGATGGAAACGGTAACAGCTCGTTTTCTTTTAAAACCATTGATGAATTTATTACACATATTTTATTAGATAGACCCCAATTTAGTAAAGTATGTATCATAAGTCACAATGGTAGTCGATTTGATAACATTTTCTGTTTGAGATCTCTCATTGAGTCCAGCATATCATTCCAAAAACTTTAATTCAGGGTCAAAAGATTTTTAGTATTTCTATTCATAATAAAATCATTTTTAGAGATAGTTATTTATTTGTTGGTGTAAAATTATCAAAATTACCTAAGACGTTAGGCCTTTCAGAAAATTTAAAGAAGGGAGATTTCCCATACTTGTTTAATACAGTAGAGAACCAATATTATGTAGGACCATATCCGGGAATAGAGTACTATGATCCTGAATCGCGATCTGTTGAAGAAAGAAAGCGGTTGGAGGGATGGCACCAAGAACGGGTGCAATTGGGAGAGCAATTTAATTTGCAAAAGGAAATGCTGGAGTATTGTGAAAATGATGTGAGAATTCTCACAGAAGCTGTTATTAAATTTAGTAATATTATAGAAAAGAAAACGGGTGGATTAAAATGTTTTCTAGTTTCGTCTACGATTGCAAGTTTAGCCAAGCAAACATATCGTACATCATATCTTCCAGAAGAAAGTATTTCTGTTATACCACCTTTGGGGTACCATTATAAAACGAAAACCAGTGAAAAAGCAATGAAATGGCTAAAGTATATGGAACACCAATTGGGTATAGAAATCCAGCATGCTTGACGAAACGGAGAACAATCTTTTGGAAGGTATAATGTTGACGGATACAATGCAGAGCTTAATGCCGTGTTCGAATTTATGGGATCTTACTGGCATGCCTGTAAAACGTGTTTTCCAAATAACCGTAATGCCATAATAGATAATGCACATGGTCCGTACAACACATTTGAAAAAAGGTATGAACATACGGAAATCCGGCGAAAATATTTCACAGAAATTCTAAAAATGAATTTGTATGAAATATGGGAGTGCTCTTGGGATAATAAAGTACGCACAGATGTAGATTTACAAAAGTTCCTTAAAGATCATTGTGATACTACTGCCGACTTTCTTATTCCTAAGAGTTGCTACAACGGAGGCCGTACTGAAGTGTTTCGTTCATATGTGAATTGTGCGGACGATCAATCCATTTTTTATTATGATATTACATCGTTATACCCTTACGTGATGGCAAGGAAACCTCTTCCGGTGGGGGCAACTAAGGTGCATAAGGGACCGGTTTTCCCAGATGTGGGAAAAATTCATGGGATTGTAAAATGTACTGTATTGGCTCCTAAACAACTCTTTTTTCCCATCTTACCGTATGTAGCACAAAGCCGATTAATATTTGGACTTTGTAGGTTATGTATGGAAGGAAAAACTATTGATAATTGCACACATAGTGATACTGAACGTGCATTAACTGGAACTTTTTGTACACCAGAGCTTCACCGTGCTCTTGAAAACGGGTATAAAATCGTCAAAATTTATGAAATATGGGAATTTGAACTCATGGGTTCTGAAGATCGGAATTCACCTAGTTTATTCCGGGACTGTGAATACGTTTCTTCAGATGAAGCAGGAAGCATCAGGCTATCCTGCTTGGTGTAAAACTGAAGAAGACAAAGATAAATATATTGACGATTACTATGCTCACGAAGGCATAAAATTAAATAAAGATAATATTAGGTCGAACCCTGGACTTAGACAATGCGCGAAGTTGTACCTCAATTCCTTATACGGAAAATGGGGACAGCGAACAGATATGACACAGTGTGTAATTATTGATAGTTGGGCAGAGTTCCATAGGTACCTTGCTACACCGAGATATGAGGTTCATAGTGTTATTCCAGTTGGTGATGAACATCTTATTCTAACATATAAAGACTTGGAAACTGAAAATGTACCTTTACAATTTTCCAATGTCGTGCTTGCTGGTTTTATTACTTCATGGCCAGGCTACAATTATATGATTTACTTGTGACTGTAGGACCTGAAGACGTAATTTATTGTGACACAGACAGTATTATGTTTACGTGTAAAAAAGATAGGGAACCTCCGTTGAAGCTTGGAAGCTATTTGGGTGATCTCACTGATGAAATTGAAAAAGGGTGGGAATTTGTAACGTTTATAGGTTTAGAGCCAAAAAATTATAGTATGCGGCTTAAAAATGCCGCAGAGGAATTTCGGAATATTTTCAAAATTCGGGGAATTACACTAAATGATAGGACCTCTCAAAGAATAAACTTTGAGAGTTTCTATGGATTAGTGACAGGAAATATTAATTGTACAACTATAGAAAATCCAAATAGCATTGTGCGGAAACAGGGCTTCACTATCTTTTCACGTAGAGACAAAAACACACCAAGAGGTAAACAAAAAACGTAAACGTATTGACGATATACAAAGTGACGAACCAGTACCCAAGACAAAAATTTACCTCATGGATACGTACAATAATAATTTTAGCTTGGCATATAAGTGATTGTTTTTATTTATTTATTTATTTATTTTTAACAGAACATTAGTAGAGTATTACTATTTATTTATTTATTTATTCCAACGTTTGCTGTGCAAACTCATAAATTGTAAACCAAAGTATACTCATAACATCAGCTAAGCTAGTCATTCTAGTCATTTCAAGTTTTAATATTTATTTTTTAACTTATTTTTAATTTATTTTGTTAATTGTGTGAGTGAGTGTGTGAATGACTGTATATAAAGTATCTATTGTATGCATTCAGTTTAATACAAGATGTTAAAGTTTCAACATCCATCAACCATTTTAATTGCTGGTCCTTCACGTGCAGGTAAAACATGTTTTGTTAATCGATTATTAAATGAACGTGATCAAATGTTTACTATGAAATTTAATGAAATTGTTTGGTGTTATGGTGCAGTCATACGAAATTTAGATGCAAGTTCAGAAATTCGTTTTATAGAAGGAATTCCAGATATGAATAATTTTGAAATACAAGAAAATTCATTATTAATATTAGATGACTTAATGTCTGAAACCAATGGTGATGTTGCAAACTTATTTACAAAATATGCACATCATAAAAAATTAACAGTAATATTTATTGTTCAAAATTTATTTCCAAAAGGAAAACATGCTCGTGATATAAGTTTAAATGCACATTATATTATAGTATTTAAAAATCCTCGTGATAAATTACAAATACAATATTTAGCTAGACAAATTATGCCACGATATAGTAAACAAGTTGCGAATGTGTTCGAAGATGTAACACGTGAACCTCACACTTATTTGTTATTTGACTTAACTCAAAAAACAAATGATGCATTACGATTACGTACAAATATTTTTCCTGAAACACTGCATGTATATGCAAATGTAAAAGACAGTAATTTAGTCGTTTACGTTTAGTTTAGTTCAAGATGTTGAAGGTGAAACAACACTTTGATACTCTCCGTGCTTTGTGCAAATGCAAAAGCGCAAAGCGAAAACAAATTATACGACATGCGTCTGGTGATTTAATACGTACTATTTCACAAGTTGCTAAAAACACAATAAAAGGAAACATTCCGTTGAATTCGCGTCAGAAGCAACGTTTACGTAGACATAAAAAGATCTTGCGTGCTTTATCTGCACAACGTACAGCACTTAATAAAAAAGGAAAATTTTATTGCAAAAAGGTGGGGCATTTTTACCATTAATCTTAGGACAATTACTTGGTGCAGTAGCAAGTAGTTTGTTTGGAAGATAAGTATGTCTGAATTTCGTAAAATGATATTAGTGCCCGAAAATGCAATGCAACAAATGCATGCAAATATAAAATCAATAGATTCACATCAATCGCGTTTAGATGAAGAAATGAGTAGTATTTTACAACGTTGTAATCTTAGTATTGATGAAAAAAGGAAATTGTATCAGCAAGCATTACAACAATATTTAAATTATACTTCATCAGTTTCACAAAATCCAATTACATTACCTATTATTGAAAAAGATGTTCCTCAAACATCATCATCATTATCTCAAGAAGAAAAAAATAATTCTATTTTACCCTTTGTATCGGACATTTTACAATCAGTACCAAAAACACAACGAAGGAAAACAGATCTATTATTAAAACAGTTAACAAGTTCTGATAAAATTCAATGGGATCAATCAGGAACAGTACGAATTCAAGGAAAAATAATACCAGGTTCTAATATTATTCATTTAATAAATGATGTTGTTCGTACACGTAAATATTCAAGAAATCCGATAGGCATTCACGAATTTAAAAATTTATTGGATGAACTTAATGTACCACGTGAATTTATTTCTACTCCTATAGTGAAATCACATAGCAAAGTTAAAAACTCACAAAGTCCAACACTAGTAACAAATATTTTTAAAAACTGGAAAGAATATAAAATGTAAATAAAAATGGGAAAATTTTCAAAATTATATTATGATTATACGAATCCTGCTTCTTTATCAAGTATTAAAACATTACAAGGAAAAACAAAATTATCAAAAAACAAAATTAAAAATTGGTTAGCACCTCAAGATGCATATACATTACATGCACCAGCACGTAAAGTGTTTGAACGTAAACAATATTATGTTAGTGCACCAAATGAAACATTACAAATGGATTTAGCAGATATGCAAAATATTGCAAAGTATAACAAAAATTATAAGTATATATTATGTTGTATTGATATTTTTTCACGGTATGCGTATTGTGTTCCCTTGAAAACAAAAACAGGTCCTGAAATGGAAAAAGCAATCAAAAAATTTTTAAAAATTTTAAACTACCCGTGTTTAATGTACAAACGGATTTAGGTACAGAATTTTATAATCAACATGTAAAACGTTTATTTAAAGAATACGAAATTAATCATTACAGTGTACATTCAGAAATTAAATGTGCATTAGCTGAACGGTTTATAAGAACATTAAAAGAAAAATTGTATCGTTATTTTACGGCTAAAAATACATACCGTTATATAGATGTGTTAGATCAATTTGTAAAAAATTATAATCATTCGTATCATAGTAGTATTAAAATGGCACCAGCAAATGTAAATCATTCTAATGTTAATCAAGTTTGGAATACGTTGTACGGTGATAAAACAAATAAAAAGAAATTAACATGTAAATTTCAACCTGGTGATTATGTGCGTGTTAGTAAATATAAACATAAGTTAGAAAAGGGATATTTACCAAAATGGTCACAAGAAATTTTTATTGTTGATAAATGTATTCAGACAAATCCTATTACATATAAATTAAAAGATTGGAATGATGAGGAAATTAAAGGAATATTTTACACAGAAGAATTACAAAAAGTAAATGTAAATTCAAACAAAACATTTTTAATTGAGAAAGTATTAAAACGAAAAAAATATATGATGTATGTAAAGTGGTTAGGATATCCATCAAGTATGAATTCATGGATTAAAACAAATTCTGTTCAGTCTTCAAAATGAGTTCAATGATAGAACATGATTTCTATGTTACTCTTCCTTCAAATGCTAGTAATGAAATTTTTACTAATAATACAACTTCTTCATTTATAGTAAAGTTAGCACAACCTATTCATTTAAGTGAAATAGAATGGTTTGTTGCCTTAACACAACTTAATGTTCCTTTTAGTTTTTATAATGTGGGTAAAAATGAAAAAAATGTAACTGAAACCATCGTTAATGATGAACTTGAAATTGTACATGTTGATATTACACCAGGATACTATACTTTTATTCCATCCATTTTAGAAATGATTCCTGAAGAATTACGCATGTTAAAATATTATAAAAATAAAAATCAAGTTGGAATTAGACATTCTTTAAAATTGAAAGATTTTTGTGTTATTGCAATGACACGCGGATTGCAACATTTATTTGGATTTATAAATGAAAATACAACAGAGTTTACAGATGCTGTCTTTGTAAAACCAGTTAATGAAGATGTTCCAACCGTAACACGTGCAAAATTTCCATGCAATTTAGAATATAATATACCAAACGTTTTTAATGTTTGTGTTGATATTGTAAAACAACAAGAAACTATTGGACCACTACTTCGTAAAGTTAGTGCCTATAATATTGAGCACGGAGATGTAAAATGTTTTCTATTTCACACACCACAATATGTTAAAGTTGTAAAATCTTATTTTAACACGATTGAAGTAAACTTAAAAGATGAGCACGGTTTAAAATTGCCATTTCAATTTGGAACTACAAACTTAACACTTCACTTTAAACGAAAATGATTTCTGAAAGTATTGATGATAGTTTTTACATTACACTTGTATCAAACGCAAGTACTGATGTATATCCTACAAATAGTCCAACACATTTTATTAATCAACTAAAAAATAATATTCAATTATCAGAAACCGATTGGCATGTAGGATTAAGTGAATTACATGTTCCTTTAACATGTTATAATGTTAACGATGGAGAAAATGTTATGTGGTATAAAATAAAAAATGAAGAAGCACAAAAAGGTAAAATTATAAGTGGATATTATCACTCTGCACATCATATCATTGATGAATTAAATAAAATATCAAAAGACAAAAACTTTTCTATATCAAATATTGTACAAGTAGATTGTAGTGATCGTGTTGAATCTGCGTTATTATCAGCAACATTAGCAATGCAATTAGGACTTCGTCAACATAAAGATCTTCTTTTGTATAAACGTGGATTTAAACAACCATATGTTGATATTGGATATCCTCATCAAATTTTTATTTATACTGATATCATACAATATCAGTTTCTAGGTGATACAAAAGCACCTTTATTACGTATTGCAACAATATCAAATGTAAAATACGGTAAAGTGAAAACATTAACATTTCAAGATATTCATTATCTTCCACTTGCAAAGTTTTCATTTAACAGTATTGAAATACTATTAAAAGACCATGCAGGACGAAATTTGCCATTTCGTTCTGGGACACTAAGTGTTACACTTCATTTTAAGCGCTCTCCTAATAAAAAGTAATTAATTAATTATATTTTAAAAATGAAATTTAGACGACATTACGGACATGGTATCCCATACTTTTCAGGACATGTATATCAACGGGGACATGGAATAGGTAGTTTCTTTCAAGGATTATTTCGTTTTGCATTACCATTTCTTAAACAGGGTGCAAAAACTTTAGGTCGACAAGCATTACAAACGGGAATACAAGTACTAGGTGATGTATTAGAAGATAAACCATTTAAAGAATCTGTTCGTGCACGTGTAAAACAAGCTGGTGAAACATTAAAGACAAAAGCTGTTAACAAAGTTGGTCAGTTATTAACTGGAAGTGGTAAGAGACGGCCACGCAAGCGTAAAGCTCCGGCAATTGTTCGTTTTGGGCCTCCAACAAAACGTAAACGTACAAACAAAAGCAAAAGCAAAAGAAAAGTAAAAAGGAAAATAAGTCGTGTTACAGATATATGTTCATAATGGCATTACTTAATTCAAGCAGTGTGGAATGCTGTACCAACGATTTCGATTTATTTAGTACTCCAATGACACAAACTGCAATTGAATCTTGCTTTAATGCTGAATACCGTCCAATTTCAACATTAAGTTCTGATGGACCTATTGAATTTTTTATTCCCGGTGAAACAGGAGAATTTATTCATACTGCATATCTTTATCTTTACGTACGTTGTAAAATTACAAAACCTGATGACACAGCATTAGCTGACACTGATGTTGTAGCACCAACAAATAAATTCCTACATTCATTATTTAGTCAAATTGACATTTCATTAAATGATAAATTAATTACTTCTTCATCAGGGTTTTATCCTTATCGGGCGTACCTTGAAACATTATTAAATTATTCCCGTGATGCTCCTGATACACATTTGAAATTAGGTATGTGGTATAAAGATACTGCTAAACAATTTGATACCATAGGTAATGCTAATGTAGGTTTTCAACAACGTGCTAATTATATTAAAAATAGTAAATCGTTTGAAATGTATGGTCGCCTGTATACAGATATTGCTGGATTACCAAGAGCACTTGTAAATAAAGTAGGTCTTCGTATAAAATTACATCGTAGTAAAGATGCTTTTTGTTTATTATCTCCTGCAAATACTTCTTATAAAGTAAAACTTGAAGATGTTACTCTACATATACGTCGCATCGATGTTGCACCTCATTTGGCAATGGAAATCAATACTAATATGAATCATGAAACAACAAAATATCCCCTTACAAGAGTACAAACAAGATCATATACTATTCCTGGAAACGTTAATTCATACAATCTTGATAATATTTTCCTGGGTAACGTACCTAAAGGTGTTGTTATCGGATTTGTTTCCAATTCGGCATTTAATGGAAAATCTGAACTAAATCCATTTCATTTTCCAACACTTTAACGTTAACAAACTGCAGCTACAAGTTGGATCAAAATCTTTTCCTCCCAGTCCCCTCACCCCCGATTTTAAAAACAATGTGTACCTTCTAAGTTACCATTCTCTGTTCTCCGGTACTGGTTTATATTATAAAGATGATGCACATACTATTACTCCTGAAGAATATCCACACGGCTATATTCTTTATGCATTTATTCTATCACCTACAGCAACATTAGATGATTGTACGTGGGACCTTGTGCGTGATGCACCTGTAAATGTTAAAGTTTCCTTTTCTGAAAATTTAACTGAACCTATAACATGTATTGTGTACGCCCAGTTTGATTCTTTAATTCAAATTGATAAAGATAGAAATATATATACTGATAATACTTTTTAAAAGTATCATTTTAGTAAAAGAAGTATAACTGTTCACTTCTAAGCAAATGAATTACATGTGCCCTACTGGTACAAAGTGTGTTAAACATTGTATATTGAAATATTTTTGCTTGATTTTTCAAAGAGTTGCAAAGTATCATACTATGAAGTTTCTCAAAAGTATTTTTTGTGCATTAGCACCAATCATCGTTATTGGAAAAGTTATAAAAAAAATCTGTCATAAATATTTTAAACATGTTATTTCGTTTTATGAGAATATTCCATATACTCCACTAGTTCTTCCAACATATACGCGTATAGTCATATAAAGTGAAGTGAAGTGATGTGAATTTAAAAAACAAAAGTTATGTACACGGATGATTTAATAAAAGTGTTACTTCGTGATAAACTTACTGGTGCAAATGTGCATGGCATTTATCCCATTCATAGAATACGAAAAACTGTGCAACCACCGGCTGGACTTATTATAAATTTAAGCAATTCATCTTCAGGTGGCACACATTGGGTGTGTGTATTCATTGATGAAAATCAAAGAGGATACTATTTCGATAGCTTAGCTTTACCATTTCCAAAAGAAATAAAAACTTTTTTAAATAAAAATTGTAAAATATATTTTACAAATAGTTCCGCATATCAAGATGATAATTCAATCTTGTGTGGACAATTTGTCTTGTACTTTCTACATCATATTGTACGAAACAAAAGCTTTGAAGAATGTTTAAATTTATTCAGAAAAAATAATCTTAAACAAAATGATAAAATTGTATTCAATCATGTAACCAATATAATGAAAAAGAAAAACAAGTAGATTAGTTTAATAAAATTTTTATTTACAATTTAAAATCTTGTATTTTTATTTACAAGAACATATCATTTCCTTTTTACAACTTTGCAAATGCATTAGTTAATGTTATAGTACGTTGAAACTTCCACCAATAACATAATTGTGCATTACGAAATGCACATCCTGATTTTTTGTCAAGTTTAATATTTTGTTCATGAAAAGCACAATAATCATTAAATACGTTTGCATGCATTGGGTTTAATGATGGACATTGTTTACTTTCCAAATCAATAACATTAGCTAGTGCAAAAATATTTTTAATCCAAAGTGTTTTTTCTGCACCTTTACAATAAAAGGTTGCATCTTCTTTACAAAGTTGATATATAAGGTTACGTATGTGTGATACAGTATAACCGCATTTATCATTCCATTTTAATCCGTGTAAGTTTAATGTTAACCATTCAATTTGTTTTTGACAACCTAATGGAAGTACATTATATTCTACTGGTGATTTTATTAAACAATGCAAATTTACTGTATCATCACACGCAGTTAAACAAAATTCACGTATAATAAATTCATGATTTGAAATCTTAAAACCTTGTATGTCAATAATGTATTCATTAACACATGGTGAAATTTTATGTTTACGTTCTAAAAAAAGCGGTATAATTTGTCCAAATTCAGTGTTCTTTAAACAGTCACGCGTTTTGCATATAAAGTTTATACTTGAAATTTCACTATGGTGTTCTTCAAACACTTCAAATAAATCAATGAGAGTTATATCGTTGGATAAATATTCTACAGCAAAAGTTCCAATATCATCATGAAATAAACATTGATGTTCAAGATGCAGCAAGCATTGTTCACAAGAAATATTATTATTAAAGCGTAAGTATGCACTTATAGTTTTTAAAACACAAACTTCACTAATATGTTCTTCACTACATGATACACAAAAATTATTTTCGAAATACATTATGTACAATACGTTTTCTTAACACACCTCACTATATTCGATCGATCTGTCTTTTTCAAGAAAAATACTTAAAAGTTCTTTTCGTACATTCACATCCACTGATAGTTCACCAAATGTAATATTAAAATAATCTCTTGTTAATGGTGTAATAACTGTATGTGTTTCTGCATAAATCTCAAACAATTCCTCCTGTACACGAGGATTCACTAACACAGACCAAACACGAATGTCTAAAACGTCTTCATTACAATAAAAACATTCATGAGACCATTCACATGTATCGTGCCAATAACATGCATAGCATATTAAATAATCATTTGGTTTCCATTTCAGTATACAATCTCTTCACAGTTCACATCCACATAGTTAACACCACATTCACAGTTCCAACTTAATTCTGATAAAGCAGGTGAACATGGCGGCGTATCCACATTTGATACCAGTTCGTCATTTGATTTCGCCTCAAAATCTGAGTTATCCTCCGAAAATTCATACACTTCATTATCTATTCCTACCTCACTATCACTTGTATAAACTTTTATATTATCGTTTTCATATCTTTCTAATTCATTTTCATCAATTGTACAATCTGGAGAATCTGGATATTCATTCTCAGCGTCTAACTTATGCTTCACATCAATGTCTTCTACAAACTGACGGTTCTCCATCGCTAACAAAACTATACATGCCTATTTTTTAAAACCAATATTTAAATAAAAATTTCAAATGACGTCACGCGCTCGCGCCCGCGTACGCGGGTATTTTCCGTTCGCACCCCCGCGCCGCGTCCGCGTTTCCGCCGCCGGTTTAAAAAGTCTTTTATTTTTCTTTATAACAATCCACTATTGTTCGTCACCTAAATTATTATTCTTTAACGCACACACCTGCAAGGTTTCTCTTTTATTATTCTTTACATACAGCTACAATGTTTTGTATAGTTCTATTATTTCTTTATAACAAGCTACCATTGTTCAACAACTTTCCAAGGTTTTTGTAAAAATCATTTATCTTTACAACTTTCACATCTTTTATTATTCTCTTTTGTGTCAGTACTATACATACAATAGTACAACAACCATTACCTGTCATCATATGTCATTTAAACAATAGTGTATTTCTATACAACTATACTTTCTATCTATTGTCTGAAGGGCCACCCGCTGGTGCTTCATTATTACGAATACAATAGTATTTGTCTCCAATCCTTTGTTCTAGGGCCACACACGATGGTTACATTTCCCAATAAGACTACTGACGCGCAGCTATTGTCAGATATCGATCCTGTTGTGGAGTTGTGACACGTGACTGACGTCCACACCTCCACTGTGCTTGTGACTGACGTCTCCTGTATCGATAAACCGTTTTCATAACGTGGACCGACACTTTGTGGTATATCGATGGCTCGTGCTACTGCTGTCCGTATCACATTGTTGCAAGTGCTCGATGATATCACTCTTGGTAAACGGCTCCAAATGACGTGTTTGTGCCATGTTTCTGCTGTCTATAGCCTGATTCAACTCTCCAATACCCTCCACTCAAAACAACAGATCTACACACGATGCGCTCATTTTGGCTCTAAGCATTAATGTTTGATTTCAAGTGTCAGCCTAGCCTTCGAAGAGGGCTAGGCTAACACTTGTCACGGTCGGTTCAATGCGCCTCTCAAGCAATACTCGTCATTAGCTACATTTCCCGTTCTCGCGACACTCTTTCCAGCTCTTATATGGAACTTCGCACATTATGCTTAATTTTAGGCATCAATATAAATTTTAATCTTTATACGCTGAGAAAGCAAAGCCAGTAGTAAGAAGTTGAATACGAATCTCTTATTGAATTATTCGTAAGATTATATTGAGATCTGAACGCTGTTTGATGAAATTATAGAAGATCGGAACCATTGAGGGAAATATAAAGGTGTTACGTACAGTAGACTCCTGATTATCCGAGTCCCGGTTTACTGAGCCTACTGAAACGGGCTTCAAATGTTTCAAGAGATGGCATGCATACTGGCTGTTGCCGGACCGCTAAGTTTAAAATCTTCGGTCTCAGTAGTATATCTCCGCGTATCCCTATAACATCGCAGCATCAAAGAGGGCAAGAGATGTCCCAAGCAACAATCACTGATTTAAAAAAATCGTTTTGCATGGTATTGTACTTATGTAAAATAAGGATGTATCGAGATGAGACTTCATACAACTTGGGTGTCGTCTCCACTGAAAATAGGTATCTAGATCTCGATATCGTTTCTAGCTGAAAATCAACACCACGGTCTCGGTCTCATCTCGATCAACATATGCTTATGCCAATCTCGATCTCGGTCTTGAGGGTCAGGTCTCGATCTCATTTCAGCCTCATCTCGATAGTCTCGAAACAAATTGTGTGATCATTAAAAATGTATAAGTAGTGTAATTTTGCCATCTACTTTATAGCTAAGTGACTAATGCTCGTGCTTTACATATATGTGTGTGTGTTAACGGGATGAGTCCTCAGTGGGTGTATCAAGCCATGGGAAAACCCCGACTAATGATCCACAACCCATATGAAGCAATAAATTTTGTCTCATTTAGTCTCGGTATTGGCTATACAATTAAACTCTAACCAATTAACTGTCAACTATAACACTAGTTTTGTACCCTATTTATTGAATTATTTATTTAATCCCAAATATACATACCAGATAATGCATTTATCAGCATTAAGAGTGTATTCAATTGAATTGGAAATCAAAATTTTTATTTATTATCCTTATATTCTCCTTTGGATTATGTGTTCATCACTGAAAATCACGCACACTGTTTAATACACATAAGCTTCTGACAACACCAAGTTCATGGAAGTATAAAACTGTACTGCCCTTGGACATGACCCAAATGAAGAGCGTGCCTATACCTTCTACTTTCGTGTGCCTGTTCTGATCTAGAATTACTGAATTAAAAATAAGAATTAAATATATTACAGAACAAACATGAAAATACATTTCCTTATTTTATGGATGTGGAAAAGCCTGAAGTAAAACTAACAATGAAGTAAAACTAATTTAATCTTTTCTTATTGTTTATTTAATTCTGTAAAATATTTCATTTACTTTAATATAGTAAATAAAATAAAGCGCGTAAGCCTCCCTTAAATACGCCACTAAGCAGTGGTTCCCAACCTTTTTTTTGAACGACGACACACTTTATTAAGCGCCATGACAATGTGATGTGTCTTGATTTTCTATTAATAATAATATAAATTATAATTGTATAAGCCTATAAAATTCTATAAAGTAGTGTCACTATGTATTACTGAGCATTTTCGCAACACAGAATTCGTAGTTTGATAACAAATATAGGAATTTTGTCTCAAACTATAGGTCCGCGTAGACATAAAGAAAGAGAAGCAAAGAAAATGTTTACTTTTGATGGTTTAGTGAAAAGTTTTTAGAAACTCTGTATTAATATACACTATATTACACATGTTAAATGTAAAGTGGTTAATAGTAGTGTTGACCACGAGACACGATTTGGATAAGTCTTGTCTCGAAATGGTGTAATCAAAATGCTTTCTCGTTTCAAATACTGTATATTTTTCTATTGAGAGATGTCTTTCGCGTCTAGTGTTAAATAAAGAAATTTTTATCTCGTTTCGTCTTGTGGGTAACACTAATTAATAGCTGTATCTAATTTTCAGGATCTTTCGCTATTCTATCCCAAAGTTTCTGCTCCTGCTGTCTTGCAATCTCAAGATTTTACTTTGATTTTTAACCCTTTCTTAGGCTACTTCTTTCTGGAAATGATACTATGGTTCCTCTTCATTGTTACGCAATATATGCTCAAAGCAATGAAATCATTTTCCGATTGAAACTTCCATTCCCCTAGTGAAAAAGACTCATGGTTCTCATGGAAATAACGTTTCCCAGGGGAGCAAATAAGAGCATACTTAGGCTCCTTTGGCTGGAAATGTACTTCCCATTATTCACAAAAGCGTTAAAGGAACGTTGGTATCAGTACTTTTGCGAGCGGTTGGAGAAAACAAGAATAAATTTAATCATTCTTCCCTGGATAATTCCTGAACTGTGTGGAAAAATAATGTTGGGAGGTTAAAATCTCATGTATTTGCTTTACAAAATTACGTTTCGGAATATTGACAATATCCTCTTTAAGTAATTAAAATGACTGGAAAGAGAATAAAATACCTTTAATCTCAACTAAAAATTGTGTGTGTTGTTTAAAACACTTTTGATATTACCACGTCATTACAGGAGGTATTCCCCCCTTTTTTTTCTAGATATACACCGATGACCATGGCTACTCAAAAGTAGTTGTTCCAAAGACTTACATGTAACGCACGAATTTTGAATAAGAGTTATTTCAGTATTTTTGTCCAATATTCGAGACGAGACCGAGAATTACAAGACTGAGCTTAATCTCGTCTCGGTATTGTCTTCGATTATAAATTTCTGTCTCGACCTCGGCTCGAGGAAGCCTCGGTACGTTGAGTTTCCATTTCGTCACGATTTCCAAATGTCTGTCTTGATCTCGGTCTCATCTCGAAATGTCGACAGGAGATGAAACGATACCAAGATCAGTCCTGGTCTCGGTATCATCCCTAATGTAAAAACATTGTTGGGTAAGTTTTAGTATACTGTAATAATTCTTGTATGGAAAAAATGTTCTGGTACTTACAGTACGTACGATTATTACGGCACAGCTTCGCGCGTCCCGGCATATCCTGTCATTAGACGGCTCCCGCAGAGTTTGTACGGTTCTTTACCTCCATGTAATACAGCCTTGCATTATATTACTGGTAGGTTCAGAAAGTTTATTCCTCCGTCAGTCGTCCAACGATCTAGGAAAGCGCAATCTACTTTACCGTAACGGTCCAGATTCGGAAGGTTAGACCTGTGAGAAGACCTAAAATGTAATAAAGAAAATAGGTGAGAGCATCACCCACTTTCACGTATTTGTTACATTAAATATTACACTCTCGTTTTACTGAAGTCATGCTTTCTGGAAATAGAAAAAAAATAATCACAAATACTTTCGGTGCCATTTATTGGTAATAACTAAACATACCTGAAACATGGTATAAAATTACAAAGTTACCTTGCCCCTAATATAATAGTTGAATTCGAAATTTCTTGCAAGAACAAAGTCTCAGTCCGATGAAACACGCGAACATTCGTGATCACACGGCGTGAGTCTTTTCATTCTCTGTATCTGACAAATCTTCTCACAATAATCGTTCTTTTCGCCACATCTCACAAACTATAAAACGTTTCTTTCGAAGAAACATGATAATTGGGTTATTTCAAGTTCAGTTCGAAGAAAATCAAATAATAAACTGATTCTGATGGAGGTTTGTCTATCACACTACTTTTCTTAACATAGTTAGCCGGGCTTAGCCCGCCGAATGCCTTGTTCACCAAAAATTATCTCGTCCTCCACCACTTTTTATTACGAAGTGCATTGTGGTATAGTTTTACTTTAGTAATAGTTGATAAACCACTTCCAAAATATACTACAGTAAACCCTCGTTAACACGAATTCCAAGGGAGTGAAAAATCAGGAGTTCGTGTTAAAAAAATTCGTGTTAACCGGGGACCCAAACTCCATACATACGCACTACAGTATACAGACTATACATACCACTACAGTATATTATGTATGCCATAGAAAACACTAGAGATGGTATCGAGACGAGACTGAGTAGACTCGGTCTCATCTCGGTTCCAGATTCGAGACGAGACCAAGACTATTCTCCGTCTTGATACCATCCACAGAATTGTATCGAGACGAGACTGAGAGTTTTGGTCCCGTCTCGATTTCGAAAAGCACGGCTCGGTCTCAAATTCGAGTTAAGATAGAGATCGAGACTAGTTTCGGTCTTGGTACCATCCTCTGAAAAGTGAAAACACTACAGTAAGCTTATTATCCTATCTTCGAAGATTTAAAAAAAAAAAAAAGTTTCCACGCAGAAAATTAAGGTCAAGTTATAAAGTTGACAACTCCGCTAGCAGGTTGGGTACCGCTAGTAACGGAAAGGTATTTATGACTGCTGTCACTAGTTTGGAGTTACAGGGGAGAGAAGAAGTTTTGTCTCGAGCTGTCACCAGCTCGTCTGCCAAGCACCTGCATGTTCAGCGCTTGACGGAGGACAGAATCAACACCTCATAAGAGAGGAAAGATACCCGTTTCTGGTTTTTCTCTTATTTACAAGGCAATTTTCGTCTGTATAAATACTGTATGACAAAAACTGATCTGGAGTGAAATCTAAAATAGGAATAATGATCTGAAAACTAAGGATTGAAAAGTTCGTGTTAAAGGAAAACATTTACTGACTCAAGGGACTAAAAATTAGTTCGTAATTCGTGCTAACCGAAATTCGTGTTAACCGATAAAACTTCCTATAAGATAACGTACAGCGATGCCGGGACCGAAATTTTGTTCGTCCTAACCGAGTGTTCGGCTTAAGCGAGTTCGTGTTAACGAGGTTATACTGTAATATATTAATCACCACTTTTGTAAATGACTTGTAAAATATTAAGTATAACTTCAACTTTTTAAAGATGTTACGTAGTTCACATCTTGAATTGGTTTCTGGTAACGAGATCTAATCATATTTGACAAAACTTCGCTGATTCGTCCCACACACCAACGCATTGATAAAAATTCTTAGTTTCTTCACACATATTTCTCTTAACTTTCCTCTCCCTTTTCTTCTACTTTTCTTCCTTTTAGTACTACCAGGTGGCAACACAATCAACGGAAGGCACACACAAGACGAACTGAACGAATCCAAATGAACGTCACCAAAGTACACTAACGCAGAATTTGCGTTGAAGCGAAAAAATATATCAAGCATAAATTTGGAGTAGTTACACTATCGTATTTAATAAACAGCTCATATCCGAGATAGCCTCGGTCTCAATTACTTCGTATAGTCTGAAGGCTACTCTCTCTCTCTCTCTCTCTCTCTCTCTCTCTCTCTATATATATATATATATATATATATATATATATATATATATATATATACTTATCAATTTGATACAAACACTTCAAAAATGGCAACATACCAAATTCATATGGTATTGGACCACCTTTCGCCCTCAAAAATAGTTCTGATGTAACATAGAATAGAGTCATAAAGAACAAGAATGATAGCTTATGCAATATTACATCATTCCGCGTGCAGTGCATCTTGTAACGACGCGAGTGTTGGGGGTAAGGGGAGGGGCAGAGACTTGGGGCCAGTTATTTTTTTGGTATACTGAAAAATAATAATTTTAAGTTACTTGACCTACATTACAATACAAAATGTCTGTTGGGGCAGTCGTTTCGAAATGTAAACAGTCATCGATCACAGAGGAGTCACTGTTTGATCCCGTATTTTCCCCTGTGCTTCTTCTTTATGAATTTCCGAAATGGGCATCGCCCTCTGAACTCGAGTTCCTGTACCGTAACATCACTATATGGAACGGAATGTTTTCCTGCTTCATCAGTGAGCATCTCTCAGGCACCACGAGAAGCATTCACGTTGCTATTTTCGTTGGCCTGTTTGCTCACCTGCACTGAAGAAAATGCATTCTTCGAACAGCGTTATATTGTGCAAATATACGGAATCCTCTTGCTTACTACAGAAATCAGTATGAAGCATACGTTATCCATATGCTACATACGCACTACCCTTAATGTTACATCACGCCGTTGCAGGATGTCTGCCATCTAACAGTTTTCCGTATATCACATGCATATACTTATGTGACATTCCTCAGCTATATGTTATATACATCCATTTGTATGTGAGATTCTGACCGCCTATATTGTTTCGGCGGTGAAAGTGCGTATAGATGGAACACTTATACGGAAAGTATTATAAAACATGCGTTTTCAGTTATACGTCTGCTGTAAGTTAAGTCCAAAAACTACAGGAATTACGCATGTACCTTACCTTTTTAAGTACGCCATCTAAATTTTTTTCACAGCGTGGTTACCGAATCTCAAGAATATGCTGATATTCTCTAATTTCTTGAAGGATATTGTTGCACGGAACACAGAATGTTCATCTTCTTCACTCCAAAGCTCTTCCGTGATTTCACTACTATAACCTGCAAGGAACTTCTCTTCAATGTATGTTTCCGTTCTCTTAGATATAATATACGTCAAATTCATGGTTTTTTCTTTCTTAGTAGACTCTTTTGGGCTCTTTTTGTTTGTTTGAAAAAGAAGAAGTTAAATAATTTCGTTTGTGAGAAATAATCGGAAAGAAAACAGTACAGCAATGATGCCAACCCATGTTGTAGAGAAAACGAGGGTTTAGTATATCTGCTCTGCTTTAAATTGTATAATTATGGTGACCATGGGAACGATAGCTGTGAAGAATGTGCATGGCGTCATAAGAACAGCAGGAAGGACATTTCAATTGTAGATGTATAAGAACCGCTAACAAGTAAATTTTCACTATCTAAGTTTAATTAATATATTTTACATGAAGTCTACAACTGTATTCTGATTTCTAGACCATATGTATACCATAACACCATTCGTCTTGGTTCTAGAAGTCCAGAACTCCAGTAAAGAGGAAAGAGTGTTCTAAATGACGTAATAACGAAGTAAATTGAGAATATTTTGTAGCATGTCATTGTAAAAAGTGTTCAGTGAGATATAGATTCAATTCTTCGGTGAGAAATGTGAGGTCATGAAGAGTTATCTGATTATGAGAAATACATTTATATTTTGAATTAGGTAAAAATTATTATAGTGGAAGTATGACATGCATGAATCATTAACGTAATAATATGAACTGGTATTCAATAATCTCACCTACTATTACAGAACCCCAGCATTCTATCTTATTTCATTGTTTTCTTAATTGTTTTCTTTCGGAAAATTTATAAAACTTCAGTTTATTATATTTTTATATACTATAAATTCCTCGTAAACGTATGTAAGAACTAAAATTATAGGTATATATCCAGGCGCGTTGTCAGAAATTTTTGTTGGAAGGGGTCCAAAGTTTAGAAGAAGGTTTCCAATACTATAAGACACTGTATGTATATAGTATTGAACCTGTGTTATTCTGCACCTTAAAGGACGATAAGTATTGACAGCTACGTTCTCAGAAAAATAATAGAACTAAATTGTTTTTATAAAAAAAAATGAGTATAGATGAAGTGTAAGATCAAATCTTCAGCCTATATCAATAATTTCTCTGATAAACAAGTATAATGTTTTTGAGAAAGTATAGAAATGTATGTCGTGTCACAATAGGGTGTCTTTGCGGGTGGACCCGGACCCGGTGAACTCCCCAAGTTATGATATCCCATATCATCCTGTTTTACCCTACTTTTTTTTTTTTTTTGTAAAATTACAGTTTTATTTGAATATATTGGAATAAACGTTCTGTAGTTTAATGAACACATTATATACCTATACAACATAACTTGACCACTTTTTCTTTGCTTATGCACAGCTTGCTATTCTCAACTCTTGCTTTCACTGTCAGAACAAATTGTTCTAGAGCGTTTGAACTTTAAAAAAGTCTGCAAATCCGGCAATTAACGATCAATATTGATTAAAAGTTTGTATTGAAATTAACGTGTCAGTTATTTTCAGATAAAAGCATCTGAATGAGCTCTAAAATAGTATATTGATTATCGATGGGGAAATTGAATTATTTTTAGTCCAGGCTAGTGCAGTAGATTGTCAGTATACACCATTAAGAAAGATTTAATTTACAAGATGGATGGCCATCCTATCTCTACAATGTGCTTCCACGAAAAATGTTTTAAAAAATATTTTGGAAGATACGTTAAAATTCACAGACGACAACAAATACTTGTATGACAACCAATATTACTGAACGAAAAGTTGAGAAAGAAAAGTGTTTCATGCTGGTGGCTCGCAACAGAAACCATAGATCAAGGTTCTCCGTCTCTACACTAAATCATCATTTAATAATATTTAACACTTTCTCTTGTGTACTTATATAGCTATGAAAATACTAGCTTCCTGTCGGAGCCACGGTGGCTTACTGGCAAAACGCCCACTTCTAGTTCATGAGGTCGCGAGTTCGATTCCAGTTTTTTTAGTCCAGTTTTTTGCCAAGTGGGCTTTGTGGTAGACGAACACTGCATCCGTTTGTTTACTCATGGTCACCAGTTTCCTCTTACATAGGACCGGATCAGGACTCTTAGAATCCCTAAACTCTTGAAAGATTTTGGTGCCCTCATCTTTATACATAAAAGAAGACCTGCGTAATTGGCTGACTGACTGACCAACGCCCAGGGAAAACCGTTAAGCTAGAAACTTGCAATTTTCAGAGTCTATGGGATTTATGACGTAAGGCGCCAATAAGGCAGGATTTTTGGATATTCGACTGGAAAAGTGTACAAATAGGGTGACAGTTTATATAGTAAAATATTCATATCTCCGGACCTTTGAAGGGTAGAAACGTAAAATTTGGTTTATGGAATTCGCATTTTTTTCATTTTTTGATGTTTCTACAAGAAAGGAATAGAAAAGGAGGAAGAGAAACGGGTAGGGTTGCAACAGTTAAAAGAAGGTGATCATATCTCGAAAACGGTTTGAGACATGAAAACTGATATTTAAACTTTTTATTTAAAATAAGTGTTTCAGTGTTTATTTATATTTCCCCGAGAAGGGATGATAAAAAGGATATGAAGGAAAAAGGATGGATTCGGAAGAACATATGGAAATATGTGGAACGACATATGATACCAACCGCCAGAGACGTTGTATACGGAAGACGAAATGTCTATCATTAATTACGTCCAAGATAACAGTAGTGTCTATACTTCGAGGATCACTAAACGGTGGTTCCAGAGACATCCTGACATTTCTTTGCTCGATTGATAATCTAATCCCCGGACCTTAACCCTATGAACATTAATGGTGCACAATTAGAAATCGAGACGAGAGATAACTATTAAAGTTATGAAGAATCATGTTCGAGAAGTCTGTGAAAGCTTCTGTAGAAGACCTACTTGTGTTCATCACTAATTGATTCCATGCCTCGTCGAATCAATGCGGTGGGAGATAATCATGGTGCGTGCACACGCTATTAAGTTTAAAATAATAACAATAATTTTATATTTATTGAAGAATGTTTTGTTCAAGACTAATATTAATTTGAATATATGAAATGTTCGCGAGCAGAAGAAAGAAGAAAAAAACAAGCATAGCATTTGGAATTGCCAAGACAGACTGAAATGTTTTATTTTGTTCTTTTTGTTTAATAAGTGCAATTATATTTTTCTTTCTCTTTCTATGGAAATTAACAATTCTCATCATTTCTTTATTGTTCTATGCGAATTAGGAAAACATTCTGAACAATTTTGAAATATTCAACGCCAAGGCCAATAGATAAATATACTATTTTATTTCGTCATCTGTGTGAGATATATTTTTGTTTCTTTCTTCTTATGTATGGGAATTATTTCCCTTTATTCTTCTATAGAAATTACAACATGGATATACAGAACAGTTTTGTTTTTCAAACCCTCACTTGTTCGTATTAGATGGTGGAATTGATATTACTTCAAACGAATGCTCTTTCCATTATATGAATAAAAAAATTAAAAAGTGAAAAGAAAAAACAGACACATAACGTGGTAAAAGTGCAAAATTTTTAATTATTGTTATCATCGGGTGAAACTGCTGCAATGTTCGAAATTTATTCTCATCTATTTATATTCCCTCATGTACTAAAAAATGAAATGAAATCTTTAAGTTTTACGTCCCACGGTTATGCCAGTTAGGCTAAAGGAGACGGTGATGATGAGAGATGAATGAAATGGTGGAATGAAGAAAGTGGGAGGAAACGGGAGAACCCCGAGAAAACCCACGCACACGGTGTTTGTCCACCACAAAGTTCACGTGGCGGGAGCAGGGTTTGAACCCGAGACCCCAAGCATCAGAGGTGAAGCTCTACCACTGACCCCCATGTACTACTACAGAAGAAAAACGTAAAATGACCTTATCATAAAACATTCATTTATGTTCGTCAACGAAATACTGCAAATCAACAAAATTTACAGTAGCTTTCAGGATACAAAATCTTTTAAAAATTCATTACTAGATGTCAAGGAAATAATACTTTTATTATGTACGAATTCAAATAAGGTGTGGACATAACTGAAAACTTACTACCATCCGCGGAAAGGTATCTGAGACTCTCATATAGTCAAATACTAGTCAGTCAGTAACGCCCAAGCTAAACTCGAGCTTCATCTGTTTGCATTAAATGGGTTCTCCGAGTCTCCCTTGGACTTAGGATTGAAAGAATTAAAAATAGGACACACTAAACATAGTTTCCACACAAATTGCCTTTAGAGTTTTGTGCTGAATATTATCTTCTAAGTTTAGACCAACTTCGAAATATAATCAGTTTCCTTGTAAGATCTCGTTACTGGCGTAAAATTCAATCACTGTTATGAATGCAATTTTCAACTCTAAATTATGATGTTAAAGAATCTATGATCCATGCTTTAATATCTTAACAAGAAACGAATAGTTTAATGATTTAAGAGTAAATGCTGTGTTTTATCCTAACATAAAAAATGCATTCTATTCCGCTTTTAAGTAAAGAATGATGTTATTATCCTTGTTCTCTTTTACACAGCATCTTATGTTGCTTCAGATAAACAGGGAAGACATAACTATTGCCTGACGGTATGCAGGGGTAAAAGTGGGTCTGAAAAGGTAGGGGGACGGTAGGTAAGCGGCATGAAGTCCCCCCGTCTCCCTGCCTATCTTAGCTCTGCCTATTTTATAGGGACAGGGGGAACGCCGTACATATTTGTTTGAGGTGCGGGGACGCCATCACCCGACGTTCCCCCGCACTTTTACCCCTGGCGGTATGTAATCCGTGCATTGGCGTATACAGGTTTGATAGTTTGGGGAAACTACTACTACTACTACTACTACTACTACTACTAATAATAATAATAATAATTGGCCTTCCTCTTTGGAATAATGAGTAATTGCTAGTTGGACCTAGTTCCTCTTTAGTAACGCCTATGCCCTTTCTGCTGGTCTAATCGCTAGAGTTCGCGCCTTTGTTGGACTTGGTCCCGAGACAATTTTCGGTGGGAGAGTGTTGAACGCATAACGATAGTTTAGATAGTACCTTAGCCTGTCGGTCCATGACTCATATAGCCTCAGTACTGCAAAGGAACACCTCTGTCGAACAAACAAGTAAACAAATAATGCTAACAATAACAATTATAAAGAAATATGAAAGGGAAAATGAAATGAAAAAATTCAGTTGTACTTCCCAGGGTTATGCTGGTTAGGCTAAAGGAGACGGCGAACATGAGAAATGAATAAAACAGTGGAATGAAGAAAGTGGGAGGAAATGGGAGAACCCTAAGAAAACCCCCCACACACAGTGTTTGTCCACCACTGATGTTAGCGCGAATCGAACCGATGCACCACAAATGAACTTCTACCACTGAGCCACCGAGGCCTCTTATAAAAGAAAGAGTACAGATGAAGTGTAAGATCAAATTTTCATGCTACATCAATCATTTCCCTGTTAAACAAGTATAGTTTTATTGAGAAACTGTACACTAAAAAAAAAAAAGAAAAGAAAAACACGTATGTAGCATACGTAAAATTGTATGTAACATTAGTAAATCCTGTAGTTTTTGGACTTAACTTACAGGAAACGTATAACTGAGAAGGCATGTTTTATAATACTTTCTGTATATGTGTTCCATCTGTACGTACTTTCCGTATGAAACAATATAGGCGGTCAGATCTCACATACAAATGGACGTATATAACATATGGCTGACGAAAGTAACATACATATGTGTATGTAATATAAGGAAGACTGTTATATATCAGACATCCTGCAACGGCATGATGTAACATCTAAGGGCAGTGCGTATGTAGCATATGGATAACGTATGCTCCGTACTGATTTCTGTAGTAAGCAAAAGTATTCCATTTATTTGTACAATATGCCGCTGTCCGGAGAACGAATTTTTCTCAGTGTACAAATATACGTATGTTAGGATGTTTTGAGGGGAGTCAGGCCTGTTGGACCCCCGTGAGTGCGCCACTGTGTGCGACTTATAAAGAACACTGAAATAGGCGATTAGCAACGAAGGATTCTCAGTCTGTAAGTGCCTTCGCAACGTACCGCAAATAATGAAACAAGTAATTACAACTGTGCCAGCTATCGCAAAATACTGTAAACACAAAATTTGCATTGCGTTGACGCAAATCGTTGCGGAACGAGGCTCAAGATGTCCGAGACAATTCCCAGAAACTCCCAAAATGGGCTGTCATTCTCGTATAACTTTCCTTTACTTTAGCTCACGCCCAAGAAACCGATTACTCTAGAGATAACTGGTGGTACCTTCTAGCCTGTTCGTATGTTGCAGGTGGAGGTGGAGGGAAGGGGAATGCGCTGATAACTACACGATTCTTCTTGCAGTTGAATAACTAGAGGAGGTTTCCTGCTGCGTTGCCAGATTGGAAATCTCTGTGTAAAAAAGAAAGTTAGTAGATGTTTCTAAATTCATACATTTCGCGGAAACTTTTAACATTGAAAGAAGATACGAAAGTATAAAATTATCAATATAAATTAGTTTATATTATAACTTTATTTTTTTAAAATATTCTAGGACTACCGCCAGTAGTCCATAAAAAAACGCCACTGCTTCGGTGTTACGTGGCACGAGACGTGCGCTACCAGTTCCGTTTTTGCTGGTTATTTCTGAGAGATCAACTAACAAGACAGTTTGAGGAAGTTGCATTCTAGGAGTGATCTATGATTGTGTGAAAGAATGTCCCGTTAGCTTTTGTTGTGTTTCAATACAAGTCGCCATACATGGCAAACCTTGAAGGATAATCCACCTTGAATCACAATCAAAAGAAAACAGTGACAAACTCTTCTATAGTAACAGTCAATCAAAAATTCCTCTTGTGACTTTTTGAGACAGTATCACATTTGAATCATATATATGTAGTATCAACGTAATACAAAACTGCAGAAATGTTACTCACAGTACTCTAAACTAGGAATCTTAGTAAAGCAGTAATGTCAGTGCCACATACAGACGCTCTGGCACTCATCTCCACATACATCCTTCGTACAGATTGCTTTCCCACTGATTGGAAAATATCGAAAGCATTAATGTTTCTCAAACCCAGAAAAACACCATCTGATGTCTTGTCTTATAGACCTATCCAACTCACTCCTACTTTCAGCAAGATTTTCGAACAGATTCTCTAGTTAAACGGTTCCACCCATCACATCATTTCCGCTCTCCAAACTGGTTTCGGACCTTCTTTCTCTATTAACAATTAGTTGTTTTGTCTCACATCACTCATCACCAACCATTACTCTATTCAACCACCTTGTCTTATCTTTTTTGATCTCGAAGAACCCTTTGACAAACTCAGGCATCTAGAAGTGATCTATGAGCTTATGAAACTACTCCTTCCTTCTGGCCTATCTTTCATTTCCTAGCCTGCCGCCTTCCTTATGTTGTTACCAAGGATCTGCTTTGTCACGCGATCTTTTTGTATTCTGGTGTGCCGCGTGCCTCAACAAGGGTTGGAAAAAATACAGTTTTATTTGAAAAAGAACAAAACATGTGTTTAAAACATGAAAAAGATGTTCAAAATGTTTTAAACAAACAAAAAAACATGTTTTAAACATTTTGAACATTTTAAAACACGATTTTAAACATTTCAAAATCATGTAATAATTTGTTTGTGAAGACTTTTTGCTCTTTACTTGCAACCAACCTTTTCATTTATTTTATCCTGGTTAAGACCACTTTATTGGGTACAGAATATTTCAGTATAGATTAGTAATTCTCAACTTATTTCATATCACCACCCCTTCTCTTACATCTTCTTACCAGTGGCTCTCATAAGTACTTTCTTGCTTATAATAAGCTTTCTAGGTAGGTTTAAAAATCTATCTACTATGGAGATTTCACACGATCTATCAATATGCATGATGAAACAAAGTCCTCACCACCCTTGTGCGTTGAGAACGGGTTGAGGGAGAATGATGAAACTTTTAAGTGGTCTGACACAGATGGTGCTATCAAGCATCATGGCTGTCATTTTTGACGTGTGCGTGGGTTTTCTCGGGGTTCTCCCGTTTCCTCCCACTTTCTTCATTCCACCATTTCATTCATTACTCATTATCACCGTCTCCTTTAGCCTAACCGGCATAACCGTGGGACGTAAAACTCAAAATTTCATTTCATTTCTGTCATTTTTGATTGGTATTCACAATTTCAAATGCAAATGGAGTCATGTTACATGTTTTAAGTCTAGAACTTCACCAGAAATACGCTTGTACGGTTATTTTAGTCTTAAAACAAGTCATTTTGGAGTTACTGGTTGTGAAAGTTTCCAAAATTATACTCTTAAGAGCTAAGATCGCGTTTCATTGAGGCGGGCGGGAACTTTAGTTGCAAAAATTTGATTACTATTTCAGAACACTCATGCTAATAAAATTATCTTAAAATAATACATTTTTGAAAAGTAATATTTGAAGCACAAATCATGTTATGCTAACGTTAGAATATATTCTGCAAGCCTATGTAATTGGTTGTCTTTTTTAAGTCAATAATTTATTGAAGAAAATTAATATTTGGGACGTTCAGAGCACAATGGATCCAAGTTCACTTTCAATAAGGTTCATGTTTGCTCAGCAAATGAATTCTGTTTCCAAACGTAAATCTTCACAGTCAAGAGTCCGAAACAAATATAACTAAAATCACGTGAAAGGACGTGGGATAGTTTCATATGTCAGCCGCTAGACAGGGGTGTCAATGGGGAAGGAGGCCAGTCGCCCCCCATCCCCTGAATTTCAGATTTTGGGGGCAGGAAGGCAGTTTTAGAAACCTTTCGATAAGCAAGGTCCAACAGAACAAGTTTGAGGGCCTTGCACCGAATAAATATGGGGGAAATACAGATGATCAAAGCTGGAAAGTTGTTCCAAATGATGTCCTTTTTTCTTCCCGTAAAACTCATGTTAAAAAATTCCAAGTTATATGGAGACAGACAAGGTATATTCGCGAAGTATTCAAATGCAAATGGCGGCCAGGGTGGGTAACATGCGTCAGAAGCAGTACTTGATCCAATTTGTTTTGAATATGCCCATATTCATGTCCAGTGACATCTGAAGAAACTAAAAACAATTTTGTGTTCGAGCGTTATAGTAGTGTATGATTGAATTCCGGATATATGAAGGCCCAGAAATATGCAAATTACTGGTATGGACAGCTAAATTTTGTACAATACACATTAAGCAGCAGAGAGCTTTGCATTTGAATAAATTTTACACGAATCCCGAGGGGACATTTCGCGAATGTTCCTTGTGATAACCAATATGTAGGCTACCTATCAACAAGGGCGCCGATCCTGGAAGGGCACGGGGTGGTCCGGGCCCTCCCAAAGCTCATGTAGGCCCCTACTGTAATTATGAATATACAATATTTGGCATAATTTGAATGCACTTGTTCTCAAATCCTTATATATATATAACTTCAGCATTTGAATGCCCCCCCCCCAATTTACAGAGAGATCGGCGCCCTTGCCTATCAACAAATGTTTTTCTGAATACAACACAAAAATTTGTTTCCATTATAATTCTTTTATTTATTTTTTAATAATAGTTCTACAAGTAGTCCAACCTTCGACTACGACACTTTCTCGCAAGTTAGCTGATAAGGTTTAAAACAATACAATGAACGTTAGAAACAAGAAAAAGAGATAAAATAAATTGTAGATAACCACATTGACCTGCTGTAGTCACAAGAAATCAAAACATTCACATGAGAAGAAAATAGTGTTCTGAATGGGTAGCACATTTTGACAATTTTTTTTTTTCTCTGGCGGATTTTTTTACAAAATAATAATAATAATAATAATAATAATAATAATAATAATAATAATAATAATAATAATAATAATAATAATAATAATAATAATAATAATAATAATAATAATAAAATTATGTTTAAAACAAGTCTTAAAAAATACACGTGTTTAAAACGTATATAAAATTTGTTTTAAACAAAACAACCCTGGTCTCAACATGATCGCCACTCTTCTATCTCACTTTTGTGGCGAACTTTCCAGATCTACTCTAGACGTCTCCTTAATTCAAAACGACGATGATGCTCTATTCATCACTTTCTGTCAAACTGTGTCTCAAATCAACCTCGTTATACTGGAAGCCATTAATCGTTTCATACACTGCTATAGAAAATAGCATCTGACGATCAACGCCACTAAGGTGTAAGCTGTAATTACCACTCTATCCCGGAAACGTACTAGAATGCACCACAATAAATTCTTGCAAACTCTCATTGCAAGTCAACGACATACCATTACATTCTAGTAAAATATTTACCTATATTGGAATCACTTTTGAGCACCATTTCATATGGACACCTTACCTGAACCCTAAAGCCTATAAGAGACTTAATCTCTTGAAACGCTTAATTAGTACAACATGGAGACTTTCCCCGGCTTATTCTAAACACTTATAAAGTTTTTCTTCTATCAGTACTCACATATGGATTCCCAGCCTGGATCTATGCATCATTTTTTCTACTATGGCAAACTTCCCATTCTCGGAAGTCATGCACTTCAAATCGCCTTTCGCATTTCATTGCCTAGCCCTAAACACAACCTCTATCTCTTATCTCTTTTGCCATTTTAAAACTTCACTTTACAAGTATTACGTAGTAAGTTTATTACCGATCGTTATAATCACCAACCTCTTCTCTTCAATATCATTCATTATCTCATCCTTCACCCCTGCCGAGTTCATTTTCTCTGTAGTCTTTATATCTACTCTTTACTCTGTATTATTAATCAGTACCTCCAACCATGTATCTCTTGAGCTCGTAGACGAATATGTCATTCATGGTTATCTCCCTCATATATTTCCATCTTATGTTGCACAGCGATTCCATTTGTTACTAACAGGGCTCTCCTAGTCTTCATCAGCCTAATGTCGCCCTAGGTAGAAGATATTAACAAATGTTCTCTTTACTACTCCCCTGTATTGCAATGTATCTGCGCCGTATGTCATCTTTCATGCTTACAATACATATTTCTATGCATTCCGAACGACTACCCTTTCTCCTATATAGTTTTCTTCCAACGTTAATTTGCTTTTTTATTGCATTATTGTCTATTTTCTACCACCATACATCTATTTTCTATATTATTCCTATACCTTCACTGTAAAAAATGGTTGTGTTAATTCAACTCAAATTTAACACAAGGCAGTGGTTCCAGCATGACTACCACTTATGGGGTGTTAATTCAACACAGACCCCGCAGTGTTAGAGTTTAACACATGTGGTGTGCTACGTTTTTAACACACAACCGGTGTTGAGCGGTGTTAAATTCGGATCTGTGTTAGTAGTTTCGGTGTTGATTCGACACCATGTCAGGGTCGATAATGTGGCGAAAAGTGTTGAGTGTTACTTGCGGTGGTGTTGCACCAACATGAATAAAGTAACACAGTGTGTAGTGTGTTAATTATTTTGTGTTAATATTACACCAAGTCAAGTATTAATATAATACAGTCCCTGTGTTATTTCAACATCATTTTCTTATTATTTCAACACACAATCTGTGTCATAATTCAATATCAAAGCCGTATAAGTAACACCGGTGTTAATTCAACACTCCCTGTGTTAAAATACGAATAGCGAAAACCCGAGCCCTAAACTTTAGTGCTCCATTTCTGGATCCTCGGGTCCCGATTTCTGATATCACCGATGTGCTATGGGGACCAGTACCTTACGAACGACATCATCCGCGTTCAAGAACTCTATGTTTAATAAACGAATAGAGAAAACCCGAGCCCTAAACTTTAGTGCTCCATTTCTGGCTCCTCTGGTCCCGATTTCTGACATTATGGCATTGTTTAGAAGACCTGGATCTTTCCAACAAGACCACAATCGTCTAACAACTTTATGTTTACAGGCATATAGAAGGGATGCTGCTCAAAACTTTGGGACCAGGAGGTCCGATTTCTGACATCATTATCATGCTCACGGGCCCCTGTCCATTCCAGCGCGATCACCCGCATTTACCAACTCCATCTTTAACACGGTTTCCCTACTGTAGGAGAACCGGCTCCATGCTCTTTCCTTAACTGTCCTCCAAGTGGACTTGTATACAACCAAAGGTAGTTTTGCCAAGTTTCACAGAAAAGTCCGAAATAAGCCTCTTGAGAACATTATTTCTAAAGAAAACATAATGATCGCATTTAGCTGTTGCGATGGTCTGTCCAAGCAGCTTCATAACAATTCAGCGTATCGTAACAACAAAAGCTGTTTCTCTTACATATTAAAAACAGAGCTTGGTAAATTGAGTATGTAGAGTTGCGCCGAATTCTACTTCGCCCCGGACGGCGAAATATCTAGCTACGGCTCTGTTACCAGCTTTAAAAGATTTAATCGTCTAACAACTTTATGTTTACAGGCGTATAGAAGGGATGCTGCTCAAAACTTTGGGACCAGGAGGTCCGATTTCTGACATCATTATCATGCTCACGGGCCCCTGTCCATTCCAGCGCGATCACCCGCATTTACCAACTCCATCTTTAACACGGTTTCTCTACTGTAGGAGAACCGGCTCCATGCTCTTTCCTTAACTGTCCTCCAAGTGGACTTGTATACAACCAAAGGTAGTTTTGCCAAGTTTCACAGAAAAGTCCGAAATAAGCCTCTTGAGAACATTATTTCTAAAGAAAACATAATGATCGCATTTAGCTGTTGCGATGGTCTGTCCAAGCAGCTTCATAACAATTCAGCGTATCGTAACAACAAAAGCTGTTTCTCTTACATATTAAAAACAGAGCTTGGTAAATTGAGTGTGTAGGGTTGCGCCGAAATCTACTTCGCCCCGGACGGCGAAATATCTAGCTACGGCTCTGTTACCAGCTTTAAAAGATTTAATAAGGTCAATTAAATGATCAGCTTCTACAAACCTATTCCGGTTAAACCCAGTTCTAAATTTCTTCATGGTAATAGTACGTTTCAGGGAATCTCGCACACGTGCGATGACAAAAGACGAACTGTTAGGAACACTAAATATTCAACTACACGACACTCGTCATAAAATCAGTGATCTCAATTATCTGTACAAATTCACACGTGGCCACTCAGGTCCGAAACGCTACTCTTCCGAATTTCATTTAGACAAACACGTAACACACATTTTGTTTTCATATAGTACAATCTAGACTGTAAATAATTCAACGATCTCTGTCCTACATGTTCCCTAAGTTATACAAAGAAATGTCATATACGGATACACCCGTAGATTTATTTAATTCTGAGACTGCATATAACTCTGCACTACAATGTCATTGTAATGGATAAATTATAGTCTGCTATTGTCAACCTTATGTGTTATTACTTAGATGTTTATTATTATTATTATTATTATTATTATTATTATTATTATTATTATTATTATTATTATTATTCTTATTATTATTATTATTATTATTATTATTATTATTAGATTTGTTAGATATTCCAGTGTAAACTGGAGTACAGCTGTTTCTGGAATTATGTTCGTAAATTAATTAATTAATACTGATTTTCTCATACTTTCTATTGCTACAAGGAACAAAAGATAATATCTCGCGAAAACATGATTTTATTGTGATAGATAATACGTGGCTGATATGTGTGTTTCGTATCTCATTCAGCAAAATATTTAACGGAAGTTTGAGACAAAATTTCGTAGCAAGTTATATTGAAAAATCAGTGTAGTTAATTCAATGGCAATTACATGCATATCGTTCTACCAACCATACTAAAGTTTAGCGGGCACGGCGCTAAGGATACAAAGCTCGTATATGGTGCGAAGAGTCCATGGTTTTATCTCAGGCCATGTGAGCTTATGGTGAACAACATCACGACTATAGATTTTTCTCAAATTTACCTCATTTTCTTTCATATTCTCTTCTTCACTAAGTCTTCCATAATCTTTATCTTTCATTAATCATGCGTCTCCTTTGATCTATATGGCACAATTGTGGGGCGTAGAACACAAAGATCTTATTAATTTGTCCAAGGAACTTTGTGTCGATCAGCTTGAGCAACGCAGCACGATGGCATGTATGAACTGAATGAGAGTTTCACTCGTATCGTAATTCGACAGTGCTTCATCGTAATTCGACAGTGCTTCGTGTCATAAGTCAAGCGTAGTCTGTCTACGAAATGTGGAACAAAACGTATGGAAATACAATCACATTCAACCTTATCTCTAGCAGTTGTTTCAACTGAATACTCTCTGACACCATGTGTTTCTTTAATTTTTACTAAGCAGGAGAACAAACAAAAATAAAAAGACGACACACCTGACACTGAGAAAGACTGTGATCATAGATAAACAACAAAATCGATACCTGTATATCCTTGACTACCGTACTCGCATACTAACAAGATTTCAGTACTGGATTCTCCCTTCCCAACACCTTTACCGCCTTGCTTTGGCTGTTTCTCTCTGCTTCTGCTGTGAGCGGAAAAGTCTGTTTTGACGTTATACATTGACCATTTTGGAAATCTCTACTGTATGATCTACAAGTAGGCCATGTCGGATCATTATTTCCCACAAAACCTAATCCTTATAATTTTAGATAATTTCAACAAGAAAGAACTATTGCATTGATCGCTGTTCAGTTTAATTTCTACTGGGTTGATAGTGCAACTTGACTTAGAATCCGAGCATACACAGAAATTCAAACATGACGTGTCTAAACGAGATTATAGATTCAATGGGTTATAGTTCTGTTTCAGCAGGAAGCTATATCAGACGTGGGCCTACAGTTTAACGTGGGATCCGAATCCCTTAAGCTTCTGGCGGGAATTGAACCCGGATATTCCACACCAAAGGCGAGTACACTACTCATACAGACAGGTGGAAGTTTTCAATAGACTTTATTTCACAGGCTGCCAATTCTGTTGTAAAAATATACGAATCACATAAATCTTGAACCTTGAAACACTATAATACACAATTATAATTTAGAATATATGTAGAATAATTAGGGAATACTAGGTGCTCAATTCTATTATGTTTACCGACGAGGGCACTCGAAGGGGGAGCAGCTCACGAAAATGTACACGTAATATAGCAAACCACGTATATTAAATACCAGGAAAAGTACTAGAAATTCCAGACGTAATATAGCAAACATGCAGATGTCCCCTTCCTAGAAAATTTTCTTCGGGCGCCCATGCTTATCGGTATCTGAAAAGAATAAACAAGCTTTATATTCAAAGGCTAAATAATATCTATAATGGTTAGAAATGTAATTAGTACAACTGACTGTAATGCATTCTTGAAGTTCACCTCACTTCTGAAACGAGATTAAATATTTCTACGTCTGCAAATTGAACACATTCCAGGGGATAATAATAGTTAAATTATTCATTATAATTAATTGCTTCAAATATTTATACTAGAACTACTAGAGCCTGTCTATCTCAGGTGTGCCCTCGGAAACTATGCGAATTATACCTCATCGGCCCCACCCCCCGCCGCCCTATGACGGAGGAAACTCTCCCATTGCTTACAGAAAAGAAGTGAATGACTCCAGGCGTGTTGCCAATTTGTCATTCAGTCGTTTGGTCTTGACGAGTGAAGATCGTAGGCTACTTACAATGGCTAACAAGACAGTGCACAGCGACGCCTGTGAAATAATTAATTGTGGCAACGCTTCCGCATCTGACAAACGAAAGATCTCGGCGACAGCAACTTGTTCCTCCTCTTTCGAGGGAAGTATAGGAACGCACACATCAATATTAGCGCCAGAAGGGGCACAGTTCAAATAGAAGCACACACTCCTTCTGCTGTGAGTTGTTTTAGACAACTCCCCACTACCACCATATTTGCTTTTCAGAGATTAATCTCCTTTTATACTATGATCCGTTTACACAATCAATCTATAATATTTAAACGAATCACTAAATCAACTTCAGAATTGTTTGCTAAATTATTATTCTCCCTGGGTATACCATTGCATGGTCTCGTGTTATAAATAAAAGTGTTCCATGTACAATAGTATACGGTAATTATAAAGCAAAGCGATTTATTGACATTAAAATACCAGGTTTTATTTCGCAGTTATGTTCACAAGTTTTTATTTCTGCCACCCAAACAAACATCATATCTGCAGCTTTGGTTATTAACACCATTCGCGTCAGATCGTTTTTTTATCAATTGGCAATGGGGCAAAACTGTATCTACGAAAATGACTCAGTTATAACAACCAGAAGATTTACGTACCTGCTTCTTCGGAGAATTTACGATGGTATATGACCATATCTACGTTTCCATGTCGGTTACGGCCTTTGGCCATTGTATGGAACGCAGTTTGTCCATATGCGACGAAGAACGTTTGTAACAAGAATTCATATTAAACGCAACAAATGTCCGTGCTTGACCGCTGCGTATACTAAAATTTAAAGCTCGTTCATACACTGAGAAAAAAAGGACTAGGATTTCCGTGTGGATACATCGTATTTACGCGGATGCGCTCCTTAAGTAATGTCATTTCATGTATAAAAGTACAGCAAGTGGGAACACCATGCCAAGTCTGGAGTTCGGCGTCGAACTAGACTCGCTGTGATTGGATAATTTTATTCACATGATTGGTTTCGTGTTGAAAACTATTACTCTCGTAAGGTAGGGAGTCACAGATTTAGAAAGAAGCAGGAGGGAACAATCGTAGGAAGGTGGTAACAACATTATATACGTAAGTTACCACCGTCGGAATGGGTATGGCGTTAATTCTAGATTTGAAATGGTGGTCCTACAATACAAAATTTTCGCTGGACGGTGGTGTAGACAGTACTACGGATGAAACAACATTACTTAATGAGGTGACGCGCGTAACCTGGTAAAAACAGCATTTACATGCCGACTGGAGTATGCATTTCTCTCAGTGTACGAAAATAAAACTCAGATTGGCATCACCAACTACAACGTTGTAATAGGTCGGAATAATATATAATGTTGTTTATGTTAGTACAAAGAAAGAAGAAGTATGTAAGAGTAATCACAGGTTGCGCTGTCACTTTCTGCCTGTCACTTTTTTAATATTTGTACAAAGGCTTGGAAAACCATTACGTAGATTTTTTGATTAAATTGAAGACTGTGGCTGAAATTGTGTTGTTTCGCAGTATGAATTACACCAAATGTCGAGAGAAAAAAGGCAGAGCTAGGCAAGTTGTATCTTCAGTTCGTAAAAGTGAAGTTAAAACGTGCTGCTAGTGACAATAGAAAATCAATAGTAGAAGACAACACTAGAAAACATTAATTTAACTGTTCTTCAGAAGCAGAATTTGATGATGATTTCACAGATCCAACATATGTCCCAAGGGAAAGAAGTCTCTAAAAACATAGGTTTTCGCTGCCACGACAACAAGATATAAAGAACAACGGTGCACAAGAATCAATGTCTTTCATCTCTGCGCCTGTGAAAGCTGATGATGGGAGAGGAGAACGACTACGGACAGGAAAACGACTGCGGTGAAGTTCATGAACATATTAACTCCGTATGCATCGCATTATCGACGTCAACATGCTCCAAGCCGATTCTAAGAGATATAATAATAAGGTTAATACATAAATAAGATTATGCCCAAAATTCCACGCAACAAGTTGTTTTTATTTATTTATTTTACGAAATATACAGACGATATGTGAACAAAAATTATTTCATTTACAGTGTTGGGATAAGAAGAGTGCACACAGCGCGAATTACATAAGCTACACGGACATCCATGTGTATGTGAGTTGTGCATGTCATATTATTCACACATACAAAACGTAAACATTGCGAGACGAATGTGTAAGCAATGACGGTTCCCCATGCCATAAACGTCCCCAACACCTAGTGGCCCACTTGCCGGTAAATGCTGATCGTCGCTATAGCCACACGTCGAAGGACTGCCGCAAGTGTGCCACTTGCGGCAGGGTTTCGTCGAGTCGAAAGAGATATTTAGTGTCGGGGTATTGAAGTTACCACTACGTAGCAGCGAGGACTTCATTTTGGACCGCGCTTCTTCGATTTGTCGCGGAAAAATCGCGAAGGGACCAACACGAACTATCGCCAGTCAGTGCATGCGGTTATTATATATTATTTTTTCCTAACGAATTGTTTCTAAAGTGGGCTACTGGGGTCAGGAGTAACCCCTGGCATCATGAAGTGAAAAATCTTGAGATGAGTGCGTATAATTGTATGAATTTAGATGACAACTTTAGCCGATCATTTGAAAGTGAATATGGGAGAACCATGAAATAAAGTAAGTAGACGCGCACCATTTTGCTATAAAATTACATGGCGAACGGAGCATCTGATCTCAAATGGTTATCGTCGAATATACATGGTTACAGGAGCACTCTGATTAGCCAAATTAAAAATACCTCAAGGATTTATGCTCTACAAGCGACCTTTTCTTCATCGCCTCCGTGGCCAAGTCGGAAGAGCACGCGCCTAGTAATCCAAAGGTTGGTGCTTCGTGCCCACCATCGGACACTTTCTTTTAACTTTTTTAAAAGTATTTTTCACTCTCCTTAATGTAAACAAGTTAAGCATATAGGCGATTTAACATATTTTTTGGGAGTAGTTTTGTTGTTCATTGGCGTTTCGTCGCGCTCTGCCGCTGGTGGTATAATTTTCAAAACGAAAGCGGGGCCACCGTGTATCGTCGCTGCGGGGTCGCCAATTTTTGGCGAGATATCTCTAGTTGCCTATCGGTGGTGCACCGACGCTTACGGCATGGGGCTACAATGTAGTTACAAACAATTATTTAAAATCCTGGTCCCCCCCCATAGCGATAATTTTTGGATCACCTTGTACAATGTTAGAAGACATTAGTAATGTTTAATGTATTCTTTTTCCCTATTCTAAATATAAATCTGCAATTGATGCAAATAAGAATTTTTTTGGAGATTAATAGGATTTTGAGGTTCGTACACAGAGAAAAATCGAGCCGCAAATTTTCACTAAACAGTTCCATAATGGTTTTCTGATACCGTCAACAAAATATCTGATACCGCGAATTGTACAACAGCCAACTTGCAGCGAAATACAAAAATGGTAAAGAGACTTTCAATAAACAGAGTTTCAATAAACGGAACTAAATCTAGAGTACGAGATACTGAAATTATAGTAACAATAACTGAACAAAGTTCGATTAAACGCCAACAAAACATGTCTGACACCGTTACTATCGTATTTCGAACTGTCTCCTGTCACCAAATCCGTAATTAGTAGAATATAACTGGACGGTTATAGTTGCTCTAATCACACATCCAGTGGAAAATATATTTACTGAATGTCTTGTTTGCTGTTACTGAAATAAAATGTTACTTGGTGCTGAACGCAACCTAGCAACTGTTAACAGATAGTTCTGCTAACACTGTGTCAACACAACCGCCATTTTTATTTCATTTCATAAGAAAATATAAAAATAAATAAAGAAGATTAAACAGAAACATAGCAAACAATAAGAAGACAAATTTTATTTAGACAAGTTTTTTTTTTATTAGAACTAGTATGATCCGTACAGCAGTATTTAACTCTTAGACGCATGAAAGGAAGAACTTACACTAATGCATGACAGGGGTCCTTCAGACCCCAATCTGAAATTCAATAATTTCAAGGTATACACATACCGCACTCGCTCACTCTAGTCTATCATTCACTCGCACGAACATAAAAGCATAATTTTTCATAAATATATTAATAATTAAACTTTAATCACTCTGTTTCCAATAATAATTATATATTATGGTGCCTGAATGATATTTTTGGTAATTTCTCAACTGTTGTACTGCAAGTAAGCCTTTGCATGTTTCTGCTACGTGCGTCTACGAAGCACAGTTTTTACACTGAACTATGCTGTGCTCCTTGTAAATGTTTCTGTTGCACTAGTAACATACTTGGGAAACTTCCTGTTACGATTGCGAGGACATCATAAGCACCTTCGTTTCTTCGCACTTGGTTCATAGCTTTTCTCTTCTTCAGATCTTTACACTCCACAGCGCTCCATAGCCTCCAAAGCTGCTGCCTTCAGCTTAGGATTCATTATCATTGTTGCCACAGTCCTAGCTCTGGAGTGGGCTGAAAAATAGTACCAAATTGAAACAAAAAGGGCTGAATTCATTTTTTGTCAAAACGTAAAATATTTTTTTCCAACTATGATCACCCTGATCTAACTTTAGACCTATACATAAAGTTTGTTACAAAGCGTCGATATAGATCTCTAAAACGCAGAAATGTTCGGATAATTTTATATTCGTCAATATGGCGTCACTAGTAACTTAGCCCGGCAAGCCGGGAACTACGTCAATGTATTTTTTCGTGCTATACCGTGCTGTTGGGGGGGGGGGGCACGGTCTCGAGCGCCGAAGTAAGGGGGCACAAAATTCACAAGGAAAAAGAATATATATATATATATATATATATATATATATATATATATATATATATATATATATATATATATATATATATATATATATATATATATATATAATTGAAGGAAAAAGTAAGAAAAAGTGTTCAAGAAAAACAAGGGTTTATTTTTTTTTTAAAAATTATTATCTTCGCGCCAACCATACTGGCGCTTTGCGGCTGGTTTATCGACCTCAGTCATATCTACGGGGGCGCCGTCGTATATTCTCGCCCAGGCGCTGATTTTCCACGGTACGGCACTGGTGCTATTATTGTTTTGATATAGAATCTTTGCAACGACACATTCATTATAGATTTACTTCAGCACACACTGGACTTCTTCAGAATATGCAACACTTGATTCAACATGTGTGTACTTTTAAAAAAATCGAGCTCAAATTTCCACCACACTGCTTTTTTCTCGTCTCCTTCCTGCGTGGCGCGGATGCGCCCATCTAGCGTCATTTGTTTCCCGGTATAGTTCGAATTACGAATTTCCCACACAGTTTGTAGCGTTATGCGGTGCAACGTCACAGAATGAATGTTCACCAGCATTTCTTAAGAGTCCAACACAGTATGAGTGACGTGAACTTTGGAAAAATTGACAATATTTGTTAAATGGTGCTGAATTGGGTAGAATTGTAACAACTTTTTCACAAAAGGGGCTGAAAATGCCAGCGTGGTACCAACGGGCCGATGAATGACAAAAAGGGCTGAATCTGGTACAATTGTACAAAGTGTGGCAACACTGTTCATTATCCTTTCTTGAAAGTGTTGAAGCATTAACTGCTTTGCAAGCTCCTGTAGAAACAACTTTCGTCTATTGGATGATCCCTTCTGATAGTCCGGGTATTGCTGCATAAACAAAATAAATGCACTGAGTCCAGCAACGTCCATAACGTTTGTCCACAAAACGAATGGCCATGTTCTACATTTTCTCCTACAAGAGAAGTTTCGCACTTTTTGATCAAGAGAATCTACCCCTCCTTTAGTTTTATTGTAAGAAAGAATAATTTCTTCTTTCTGCTAGTTTAATCCACCTTCTTATCGTGACGTAAAGTACTAAGTGAACAGCTTTGTTTTTCTTTGGAACACAACTTTCGATTGTGAAGTACTTTCTGATCGGAAAGATGGAAGAGGTGACTTCTCTGCTTTTGTCCGGCAACAAGTCCTGTGGTATTTCTCTCTTGTTGAGTCTCATTGTTCCGACAGCAGTAATGTTTTCTTTCAGAAGCTCTTCAAATAATGGAACACTTGTAAAATAATTGTCCATTGTAATGTTAACATCAGTACCCCGAACAGAACTTGAAACCTCGAAAAGAACATTAGTAACGAGATATTTCTCCACAGGTTTACCGGGCTGTTTTCCACAATAGATCTTTCCATCTATGGCATAAGATGTTGATGAATCACAGAGCCAAAATATTTTAATGCCGTACTTCGCTGGCTTTCATGGGTTGTATTGAATGAACTTGCAACGTCCTCGAAAGACAAGAACTCTTCGTCAATTGTAGTTGATTCACTGGAATTGAATCTTCTCCGGCAATTCTGAATGAACTATTCCCAAATGTATCTGAAAGCCGCCAAATTGTCGTTTTTCTCTCGAGTAGCTCTTGTTCGCTTGTCGAAACGAATGGCTCGCCGTATATCCTCGAATCTGTTTACAGGGAAAGCGGCCCGAAACATGGGGCTGGCATGTTTATCTAAAAACAAACCTCTTATTGATAGATTCCAATTCTTTTCACAACCGGCAAGTAGAAGTACACCAACAAATGCTTCCATTTCGATCACGATAACATCTTGTCAGACCTTCTGTTTCATGGCAGGTATTCTCTTTCCTTCTTTGTTAGTGCACCTAACAATTACCTCAATCATTTCGGAAGTGATGAAGTAATTCCAAGAATGTTTCGGTGAATTGGTCTTGGCGCCAGGAATAGGACCAGAGGATTTCTGAGGATGTTGGTGGTATGAGTTTGACGAAGAGTCGGTGGTTGCTTTCTCCAAACAGAATTATCACGGCTAATGAATGTGTCGTTAGTATTGCTTCTGGTGGAAATATCTACGTATGGTATATCATCTGAGTCAACTTATCTGATTCATATTCTCTGTCAGAGTATAGTTCAGAATCACTGTTTTCACTTTGAGTCTGAAAGGTACTATCATCATGTTCATGCAACTACTAGTAGAGACATCATAAGAGTCCAGAACACCTTCATACTCTTCTTCCAACCATTCATTTATCGTTGTTGTGAAATGTTCGTCAAGAGAATTAACAGAATTCTTAATCCTTTTACTGCTCGTAGAAGCCATCAGAACCCCATATACTTCACTAACTTGAGCACGGATCAATCAAGTATAACACAGACGTCGTATACAATAGCCCACTATATGCCATTACCCTACAAAAACACAAGAAAATTCTGCTGTACATCCCGTAACATATTAGTTTGAGGCAAAATAGAAGCTCACATTAATATTTGTAGTTTAAATTAAAATTATACAAGAATCATATCATAATATTCAAATTCTACGTGATTATTGTGCTGCTGGCAGAAATTAAAATTACAGCACAACAACAGAGCCATCTATTGACCACAGTGAAACATAAAACATAAATTGCGCATATTACTAATTGATTATATCCAAGGGTATTGTAAGATAAAGCTTGATTGGCGATTGGGGTCCTTAGGACCCTTGTCATGCATTAAAGGGGCACAAAGAGAAATTATTGATTATTTATGAAATATAAGACAGTGAAAAAATAAAAAGGGCAAATTTCATTGTAAAATGAACATCGAAAAATGTCATAGAGGGCCATTCCATCGTCACGGGCAGGACATTTACACTACATTTTTGATGCTTTAAAGTTGTATATTTCTTCAAGTACAACATAAATTCTGCTAATTGTATGATATATGAGCAGTACAGACTTAATAGTATATGTAGCTGATGTTTTCAGTATTTGTTTCTGTTTAGAGTAGAAAATATTAATTCCTAAACGTCTGTCACGGGCGGATACAAAAAAGAGAAGTGACTTTCGACACACCAAGTGAATGTTACAAAACTCTGTGAATTCTTAGCTCAAAATGTTTTTATTTAAACGGAAATATATAAATGATGAATTTTTTTTAACAAACTTCACATAAGAGAAATTTGCCAAATATTTATATTAATAAATAAACTAAACTTTACTGTGTCACGGGCAGGACACCGTGTGAATCAACACAGAAAATCTCAATAAGAATGATTTCAAAAATTAAATAAAATCGAAAATAAGACAATTTCTGCTGTTCTGTTATAGCATTGTACACAAATAATTCTATTTACTTTACTTGAGGCTTGCTTTATCACATAAAAATAATAATATGTCGTACATCTATTTCTCACCACCTACACTTTAGAAATGGTTTCATTTGCTCATTTACACCCACCTTGTGGGGAAATTCGTACAAAAGACTGTCTAACAGTGTATAAAATAGGTGATGGTATCCATTGCCTCTGCAGTGGAAGATCAGCACCCGGGGCGAGAGTATAACGACGCGTTGCGACGGCGCCCCCGTAAATATCAGTGAGGTCGACAGATCAGCCGCAAAGCGTCACCATGGTTGGCGCGACGCGTAAGAAAATTTTCAAAAATAACCCCTCCTTTTCCTTGATTTTGAGCACTTTTTAATACTTTTTATTTCCATTTTATATATATCTTTATTTTTCTTTCCTGAATTTCGTGCCCCCTTACTTTGACGCCCGGGCCCTTCACCCCGCTCGCCCCTTCCCCCGACGGCACGTCACTGCTGGTATCACAGGTATTATTTGATCGAAATGCACATAAGACATCAGCAGTCTTGAAAATTTTACCGCAATCGCTTACGGTCTTCATACGAATTTTCTTGACTTCTTCGTCCTCTTCCACTGAGCTTTGTGTGATAGTTGCATGTGTATGTTTTCTTTTTCTGTTCACTAGAGAAAAGTCCATCAACAAAAATGTTCCTTTTGTTATATCTTCAACAGCTGGTCTAACGAAAGCCTTGTTAACATGCAAACCTAAGTCGTCGTTCAGGATAGCTTCATGGCTTTCGGAATCATTTTCAGAATCTGAATAAAAGTATGTTAGAAATTTAAAGATTTTACACGGATGAAGCTCCGATTTAAAAGTTCGACGAACTGCCAATTTTTCGCTGTCAAATTGCAGGAAAAAAACTTTTGATTAGAGACATTCAATTGACAAGAGCACTTTCCCGTCTTGTATTCAAAGCGTCTTGTTTTTTTCAATTTCTGCTGATGATAGTAGTAAAACAGATATATTTTGAAACGAAGAGCTTAAATTTGCTACGAACTCAGCAGCACATTCTAGAGTTACCGTACTCTATTTTGTTTCACAAAGTCCCATACTGGCCTTCTTGTACGTAATCCAATCCCGTTCACTTCTCCCTTGAAACGAACGAAGAGTGACGCTAAGGATAATATTTATATGACACTTATTTTAAGTTAAAACATACTGACAGTAATAGATAATCCTCTAGTTAAGTAAATAATGTTCATGCTTAGAAAACTTTATTTTAGTGCACATGGAATCATTTTCTATCATGAATAACCAATGTACACAAACTTGCCCACCATTGGCATGCCCATTGTCACGGGCAGGACAAGTTTTCAAATTGAAATAAATTGAAATATATTATTAGCATTAGTCCAAAATTTGGTAAATATGAAGTACACGTGCAAATTATTACTTCTACTAAGTACGAACCACATTTTCAAATTTAGTAATTCAGTACAATAACTTTTGGTAGTTTTCTGTCACAGGCAGGACACTTATTGTCATTCGAACCCAAACCTTATAAAAGTTACAAAGAAATTTAATGGTACTGGGATCCAAAAGTCCCCTGTCATGCACCTAAGGGTTAAAGCTATGCTGAATAATAAATTTCGTAAGAAATAATTAATTACGTTAGGAAACACAAAGTGAAATGTTTTTGATAGAAGAAATGGATCAGGCATATCGGTTTTTATTTCGTATGTAAAACATAGGAAAAAATATCCTACGCTGATATCTAGTATCTCTTCCAATCATGCACATATAAGATCTCCAGTGTTGCTTGATTTATAAAATATAGCTGAGCGAACATAGGGGGTTAGAAGCCGGGCACGTTGTTTTCTATCTTTAACACAATTAAGACATAAACAAGGTTATCGGCTCTCTAGCCATGAAACAAATTGGGGAAGATACATTTCTGATATCCAAAACATTTCGGTGCAGTTCCATCAAGTACGTGCAGCTTTACTTTTGGCCATCACTCGAAATAAATGCTCTAAAAATGTAATTCTTTCACTAATTTTCTTCTTATTGTCGCTTAAAAGAATTGCGCTGGACAACATGAACATATCACCTGGTGTAGATAAACTTCAAAGAGGCCACCATAATTAATTGTTGAAAAAATTCAATTCTTTTACGATTTGTGTATAAATACGGCTTCCCGTTTTATGACATAAAAACTGCATTGCAAGAAACACAAACCAATCAGTGCTACTTGACTACTTAAAAGCCAGAAAGCTATCGAACCGAGTCAGCGTAGAGCACAACAGGTGGGTCCGAGCGGAAGCGCAAGGATGCGTCCGAAGGGAAAATATCTCACTGGGCATAGATAAACTTCAAAGAGGATACCAAAATTAATTGTTGAGAAATTCCGATTATTTTACTATTTGCGTATGAGTACAGCTTCCCTTTGTGTTGCATGAAAACTACATTGCAAGAAGCACAAACTATGCAGTAATAGTTGGCTACCTAAAAGCACTAATGCTATCGAACCGAGTACGGCGAAGTAGAGGGGCCCGGGTAGTAGTGCGAAGTTGTGTCTAAAGGGAAAATATACCTCTGGGCATAGGTGAACTTACAGGAGGCCACCAGAAGTAATCTTGAAAATTGACAATTCCTTTATGATTTACGTATAAGTACGGCTTCCGGATTTATGACATAAAAACTACAGTGCAAGATCCATAAAGCAACCTGTGCTAGTTGGTCACTAAAAGCACGAATACTAACTAACCGAGTCAGTGTTGGGTGAAGCTGGTGGGACTGCCCAGAGGTGGGGCTGAGTCAACGATTTTTGGTATACGCGTAAGTGAAAGCGGTGAAAAAATTACGTTTTGGCAATGATACAGGTTTTAATAGCCCTTGTCATTCTTTCATACTAGTAACGCTCCACTTGCAATCATAAAATTAATGGAAAATATTGACTTTTACCTGTAAATCTTCCAAAATGTGCTGCTCCGAACTACACCAGTGCACATAAAGCCAGTCTAGTTTCGGTGTAGATTCTTTGTGCGGATTGACATATTTGTACAATTTACAGAACACATTTTGAATAATACGTGAAGGGATTACTATGTAGATAATCAAAATAGTTAGGTTCTTACCGTGCAGATTTATCTTACGGACCCTTACGTACATTCATTGTATATTTACTTCTTTTTCCGTAAATCAACGCTCTTTATCTTAATCAGTTTTGGGGTATGGACTTGCATTCCTCTTTGCGGATTCACCTTTGGAGGGCTCGATTGTACCTAACATTATAAGAGCTATTGCGCAAAAGATACTAACCCACTTGTGCTAGGTGACCACTAAAAAGCACGAATGCTATCTAACCGAGACAGGACAGGAGAGTAGTAAAGGTACAGTAAAGTTGCAGACATTATTTAGCACACAAGGTAAATAATTTTATACCATATTCAGGGTGGTGCGCTATCCTCATTAATGTGTATACGCGCCTGCTCCCTACGAATACTCCGTCGCTACTGTTCTAGCCTGTCTGATGCGTTCCTGCTCTTACTCGGTTCATAACATTCGTTGCTCCTAGCGTTCACCTAGGACAATTTAGTTGATGTCATTTGCACAGTATTTTTTACCGTGTACGTACACAGAAGTCTCCCTAAAGTGAATTTCTATGCCGGAATGCACGTCCATACTCAAAATGATTGTTTGTTAGAAAAAATCGATTATATGCAATGAATTTATTTGGATCCGCACAATAAATCTGCATTGCGTTGGATATATAATTCTTTTTCAGTAAATCGACTTATCGTATCATTTTAACATTTTATTTTATTTTCACACTAAATTGAGGGTGCGCAAGCAAACGTTTATGTTACATCATACTCTGTGGCAAAGTTTCACCTTCCTTGCTGTTTTTCGCAATACACGCACAATGTATAATATAGAAATTTGTTCGCGCATACTGTCGGAAGACCATTTTTGTCCTGAAATCTATATTGTCTATAGAAGATTTCTTATTTCACTAACCATGCTTGATACCCAGTAACTATGCTTTTTTTTCAACATTCAACAACTCTTGATATAATAGTTATGGTTTCATTGATATAATAATGTTACGTTGAATTTTATACAAGTCCATAGCAACACGCATTGTTGTTTCATTTCAGTTTTGCATTTGATGTGTCCATAAGCGAAGATATTCAAGTGAAATTGAAAAACGTTTTGAGGTAATCGTTTATATAGAACCCAAAAATGTATGTGGTACAAAATTTTCTTAATTTGTGGATCGACACACTAAGCTTCTAGGTTTCTGGGTGTAAATTATGGAAGTTTTGTGTCACATATATATTTCGGGTCATATAAAAGATGACCTCATTTTTTATTTCGTCAATGTCATTGGCATTCCTTTGCTTCTTGACGCCTCATTTGTTCCTCATTGCATTGCTATTGTAATATAAAAGCAAAGTAATGTTAGTATGTGTTTTCAGGGAGTCTACCATTTTGGAAAACCTGGAATTCTCAGGGAATTTTATAAATTTGTAAAATTCAGGGAATACTCGGGGAAATCTCTTATTTTATTAGGATAACTCAGGAAAATTATTAGGTGGACCGGTTTACAGTTGGTGAGTGCACTAGCCGATCACAACAGAAATCCCTACTGCTGATCTGATTTTCGCAATGTGTTTGAATTCTCAGTTCTAAAGAAATTGTCTTTTTTCACTTGTGAAATACCAACAATGTATAAGATGCTTGTACTGGATGTTGGTGGGATTAAAACAACATGCGATTAAGGGACTCAGAATTTTTGTAAACAATTATCGTGGAAAACCTGGAATACTCAGGGAATTTTATGTCTCGAAATTAACAGGCAGCATGTTTCGGCATTCTTGACCAATAAATGCTACATTCGCAGTAGAAATTTTGTTGGTACAACAAGCATTATCAATACTGTTTCGCACCTCTTCTCTTTTCATTATGTACTTTTCTATATACAGGGTGTTTCAAAACAACACCGACAACGTTGGGGAGGTGATTCCTGACACCAAAATAAGACAAAAAGTATAGACCAACCTGGATGCACAAATGCTTCCTTTCGGAGTTATAAGCTGCCGAAAACATGAAAAAATGAACTTTAAAGGTCCATACCTCAAATACTATGGGACCCACCGCAGTCGAGTCAAGACTTTATGTAGAAACTAGTATGTGCTCTTTCCAAATATCCAACTTTCAGATTATAAAAGCCAAAGTAACTAACTAACTCTATGGCCTATGGAACCCGGAGGTTGAATGCCGCGTTCACAAAAGCTCTCCACTGACTTCTATCTTTAGACAATTTTATACAGTTCCTATTTTGTATTCTTATCTCTGCGAGATCCATCTTAATATTGTCCTCCTATCTGCGTCTGGGTCTTCCTAAAGGTCGTTTTCCGATTGGTCGTCCAGTCAAGACTTTGAAAGCGTTTCTACTTTCTTCCATTCTAGCTACATGACCTGCCCACCTAAGCCTCCTAGACTTAACGACCCTAACAATGTTGGGTAAACCGTATAAATTATATAGTTCCTCGTTATGAAGTTTCCGCCATTCCCCATTCCCGTTCCTCTTGGGTCCGAATATTCGTCTCAGGATCTTGTTCTCAAATACTTTCAGTCTATGTTCTTCCCTCAGTGTAAGAGATAATGTTTCGCAACCATACAGAACAACAGGCATGATTATCGTTTTATATATTTTAAGCTTCAAATTCTTCAACAGAATTCGCGACGACAAGAGATTTGAACCGAATAGTAACACGAATTCTCTGCTTTTAGTCGACATTTAATTTCTTCGTGAATAAGATTTTGGTCTGTTAATGTTGATCCTAAATATTTGAAAGTATCCACTTTATCAAAAGTATTATTTAATATTTTAACGTACCCATAATTTGCCGTATTACGGTCCCGAGGCACTTGCACGTATTTAGTTTTCTCTGCATTTACTTCTAAACCCAAGTCCTTGCAAGCGTTTAATAAGATCTCTGCATTTCTTTCTATTGTTCTCCTATCATCCCCTATTAAATTTACATTACCAACATATGCCATAACCTGGTGAATATCGTTCAACTCTAGGCCCTGGTTGCTATCTTTGATTTTCCTTATAACGTATTCCAGAACAAAGTTGAATAATAATGGTGACAACGCATCTCCTTGTTTCAGGCCATTTTCGACGTGAAAGCTCGTGGACAAAAATTTTCCTGCCCGGACTTTACTTTGGGATTCATTTAAACATATCTTAATTAATCTAATAGCTTTCTCCGTAGCCAAACTGCCTCTATAAAATTTGTTGCGTGAGTACCTTAGGATTCTGAAATATGTATTTTTTTACATAGCGCATATACTAGTTCCTAATTGAAGTCGTGACCCGACTACGGTAGGTCCCATAGTTTCGGAGCTATATACCTTTAAAGTTCCTTCTTTCATGTTTTCGGCAGCCTATTATTCCGAAAGGAAACATTTGTGCACCCAGGTTTGTCTATACTTTTTGTCTTATCTTGGTGTCATGAATCACCTGCCAAATGTTTCAGTGTTGTTTTGAAACACCTTGTAAAAAAATCATAACTAGTCCTACACCTTGTTTCATATTAATTTTAGGCACTGTCGTCTCTCCAGGCTCAGTGAGACGATCTACTGTTTCGTCTTCAGAATCAACCACTGGAGACGCATTCGGTACTGAAGAGGAATCAAATAATTCCCAATCGTTACTGGAAGACAGCAGATATGTTGCGAAGAATCGAAGCGGTGCAATGAAACGCAACGAGCAACGTGTAACAGGTATGTGTATTTTGGTGTGTCATTGTTCTTCACATTGTAAAACTTATTGCCACCTTGAAATCGCTTATACACTGTTCTGAAATTCTATCGGCCACGGCAAAAGTCAGACTTTTGTTTGTTTATCTTTTCTCATACTTAACAATAGGGTTACCGTTTTAATCAGATGTCGTACTTATGGATGACCGATACGTTAGATACGAGTTTATCAGCAGGAAATCGATAAGCTTAGTTGGCTTGTCCTCAGCACCTATGAAAGATCTGTGAACATTAGTATTGCAAACAATCTATCTTTAATAAGTCTAGTAATTAGTAACAGTGACACTATAAATAAAAAACACTTGGTTATTATTATTATTATTATTATTATTATTATTATTATTATTATTATTATTATTATTATTATTATTACTAGTAGTAGTTGTTATTATAAAGATTATTAAGAACTGCACTAATAATCGCTACTACTATTAGGTTTAACATATGTCCATATTTTGTGCGAACAGTCCGTGTGTTAAAGCCTCTGTCCGTGTCTGTGCTGTAATGTGCGAGAATGAAGCAAATATCCGTACTTTTCAATTAATTCGTTGTTGACGATTATTTGTAACCCCCGTACGCTCGCACAAACTTGTAAATGACGTAATTGTAAATGAAACAACTATTTAAATAAAACATTTGACATTTAATTCAGTTTCACAACATACAGCCCGGATACAGAACGAACCTTTAACATACGGATTGTCCGTTCAAAATACGGACATATAGTAACCCTAGTCGTAGTACTAGTATTTACTAGTGGAGTTCTTATATTTGTAGTGCTACAAATGCAAGCACTATTTTTACTAGTAATGGCCGAAATATTTTAATTTATAATATCACTGTTATTATTACAATTTTTATTAACCCATAGATGATTTGCAACATTGATGTTCAGATGTCTTCTATAGAAGCTGAGAACGAGATATCAGTGCTTTAAAATTCGTAGTTTCCTGATGTACCCTACTCCTTTACCAAGTTTGGTCACTATAGCATTTTCAAGGATCGATAATTTATTTGAAAGTATTTATCCCTATTTAACTTCTGACGTATGTTTTAGGTCCCTAGATAGTGAAATTATAGCAAATAGAACCTTATAATCCTGCTTTTCGTTTCTGTCTCTGCCCGTGTCCAGAAATCAAATAATGAGGAACTGTAAGGCCTGAGAGAGTCTTGATATGTAATTCGGAAGCTATTAGATACTTAACTCAGAAACATTTACCCCATCTTGTATCACTGCAGCCTTTGCTATTGTGCTCACGTAGATACTTGCTACTTAATGAATCTTCATTCATACAGAACCGTCGCAAACGTCCTGATTGGTCCTGATTGGATTCAGTGTTGCCACTCCATTTTGTTTTACATTGATTGTTCAAATTCTTCCATTCAGTTATACCTAGTTTCGTAAAACTTGACATGGACGTTATTCGGCGCAATACAAAAGTACTGAGTGGCTCCACAATCCATAAAACATCGTACTTTACTGTCCTGCCAACATTTTATTTAGAATTATATGTTTTCATAACTTCCATTCAACATAGCAGTACCAAACTAGACATAAATGTTATTTAATACAGCGCTAACATATTGTGAGTATCCCCGTGGCTAAGCACCCGATTGTCAGTGTTACCAACCTATTTTATATAAATGAAAGCTTGTGTGCCTAAAATGCTATTAAGGGACCTGAGGCTTCGCGATTGTTTGTAGAATTGAAATGTTTTTGGAGTGATTACATTTTATGATGTGCTGTAGGAGATGAAGGTGATCAGGGTAAGATGAAGATGATCAACAGTGTAATTTTGCACTCAAACCACTTCGTTGTTACATGGAACAATGGCTACTTACATGCTTAATTTTCTTCGACAGGTTCTACTAGAAAGATCTCCCCGAGCCAAAGGCGCAAATCTGTCTTCAACATTGGGGGGACAGGTAAGACGTTCCCATATATATAGCAACGTCAGGATCAGGGGAGCAGAATTGTTTTCAGTGACGTATTTAGGAGGCTATCGGGCTCATTCTCCCCTCGAAATAATTTGTTAGTTTTACGCATTCCACGTACAACAATAATCCTTCTTACCATTTTTAAGAATGTCATTGACTTTCCATTTTCTTATGCTTTTTGTTCAGAAATAATACTGTATTTGTCAAATTTCATTCCATATAAGAACTGCGTCCTTAATAGTTCTTTCTGTCATCCTTTCTATTTTTCTGTTTCTTTTTCTTGACGTTACTACTTTCATTTCGCCTATCATACTTTATCGACCGTTGTCAGTTGTGATTCAAGTTGGCCGTCATCAGTAACACCAAAACTAAGAAGAGTTGATAAGCGAAACTAATGTACCACACCAACATGCGCGGATATCAACATGACAGGACTTTAGTTATTATAACAAAGGAACAATTATGTCGTTTAGTTATTTTTAAATGAAGGAAATGTTTGCATTAAAGAAAATCAAAACGGGGGAATAATTAGCCCGGGAAATTAGGACGGCCAAGAGGATGTTTTCTTTTTCTTGTATGAATAGAATAAAGGGTTAGATTCACCTCTAAATTTTTGTATCATATCATATAGGATTTATCGATCTGTAATTCTTGCCATTATAACTTCAAAATGCATAAATTAAAATATATTTAATTCTCAAACTCAGGTGGGCAATTGCCCACTTCTTTCCTTGTGTTGGGCATAGCCCTTGAAAGAAAATCCTAAATACGCCATTGGTTGTCTTCAACATTGGAAGGTGGGCAGATTTGAGGCTTATTCTAGATAAGGGAGATGAAACTCATATTACGGTAGATGAATCTGATCAACTGTTGTAGAGTATATTATATATTAGGTGATGTAGATGAAGTAGTAGTACATATCAGTATTACAAATCACTGATGTGAAAACATTCTGAAATCTGAATACATGCATATTTATAATTGGTATGTTTCTAATTAGGCATCCACAAAGATCCACGTTAAAATTGTTTTATAGTAATATAATAATATAAATGACGCCTTCCCCAAAACCATGAAGAAAGAATATCAATTATGTATGACGCAACAATACTCTTTGAGCAAAATGATTATAATCTCAATAACATTACAGGAATCGTTTCGGAAATCTGACGCAAGTTATACTCTTTACTTAACAGATGTAACCTTAAGATTATAGAGAAAAATGTTCCAGCAATTGAATTCTTTTCTTTGCTTACGAAACATCCTCTCTCAAAAGAAAAATTGGGACACGCGGAAATACGTAGGAACAAACCATGGTTCGAACTAGCAGAGAAGAGAAAACAGGCAAAATTACGTTGGCTACAAAATCCGAATGAAATAACTACACAAAATTTCGTAGACATCAGGCGAGGAACTTCCAAAACTCTTAGAACAAAGAAACGCGATATTTTGAAAGCTAAAATTTTGGAACTTGAAGATAATAGTAAAAATAAAAACATTCGGGACATGTATAAAGGGATCAACGAATTTAAGAAAGGCTATGAACCTCGTTCTTATATATGAAAGAAAGCTGATGGAACAGTTCTCACTGATACAGACAGCATTTTAAATAGATGGAAAGATTTCTTTGACGATTTGCTTAACACGCAGCCAAAAACTAATGTGCGTGGAGAAAGGAAGATACACACCGCAGAACCATATATTCCAGAACCCAATCGAATAGAAGTAAAAATCGCTATAAAGAAATTAAAGAAACACAAATCTCGGGTGTACACGAAATTCCGGCTGAGTTAATTTTAGCTGGAGGCAAAAAATTGTGGAACAAGATACACAAACTCATTCTCCTTATCTACAACAAGGAAGAATTGCCACAAGAGTGGGAAGAATCAATCATTGTTCCAATCCACAAGAAAGGCGACAAAACTGGCTGCAATAATTATCGAGTCATCTCTCTTCTGTTAATATCCTATAAAATCCTTTCAAACATTCTATTAGCAATATTGACCCCATACGCAGATGAAATGTTTGGAAATTATCAGTGTGGATTTAGACGAAATCGATCAACTATCGACCAAATATTTACCATTCGCCAAATACTTGAAAACAAGCGGGAATACAGTAGTCCGGTACATCAACTATTTATTGATTTTAGAAAGGCTTATAACTCGGTTAGGAGAGAAACATTGTACAACGTTCTTACAGAATTTGGAATACCGATAAAGCTACTTAGATCAATTAAGGCATGTTTAAATGAATCCCAAAGTAAAGTCCGGGTAGGAAAATTTTTGGCCACGAGCTTTCACGTTAACAATGGCCTGAAACAAGAAGATGCGTTGTCGCCATTATTATTCAAATTTGTCCTGGAATACGCTATAAGAAAAATCAAAGATAGCAACCAGGGCCTAGAGCTGAACAGTGTTCACCAGGTTATGCGTACGCTGATTATGTAAACTTAGTAGGGGATGATAGGAGAAAAATAGAAAGAAATGCAAAGGTCTTATTAGACGCGCTTGCATGGACATGGGTTTAGAAATAAATGCAGAGAAAACTAAATACATGGAAGTGCGTCGGGACCGTAATACGGCAATTCATGTATGTGTTAAAATTTTAAATAATACTTTTGATAAAGTGGATTCTTTCAAATATCTAGGATCAATATTAACAGACGAAAATCATATTCACGAAGAAATTAAATGTCGACTAAAAACAGGGAATTCGTGTTATTATTCAGTTCAAAACCTCTTGTCGTCGCGAATTCTGTCGAGGGATTTGAAGCTTAAAATGTATAAAACGATAATCATACCTGTTGTTCTGTATGGTTTCGAAACATGGTCGCTTACTGAGTGCAGAGCATAGACTGAAAGTATTTGAGAACAAGATCCCGAGAGAAATATTCGGACCAAGAGGAACGGGAATGGGGAATGGTGGAAACTTCATAACGACGAACTACGTAAATTATACGGCTTACCAAACATTGTTAAGGTCATCAAGTCTAGGAGGCTTAGGTGGGCAGGACATGTAGCCAGGATGGAAGAAAGTAGGAACGCTTTCAAAGTGTTAGTGGTAAGACCAATCGGAAAACGACTTTTAAGAAGATCTAGGCGCAGATGGGAAGACAATATTAAGATGGATCTCGCAGAGATAGGAATACAAACTAGAAACTGGATCCAGTTGGCTAAAAATAGAAGTCAGTGGAGAGCTTTTGTGAACGCGGCATTGAACCTCCGGATTCCATAGGCTATAGAGTTAGTTAGCTTACGAAGCATGAGTAGATGCCTAGGCTGATACTACAAATAGATTAAATGCGCATTTACTGAAAAGATGGGTTCTACTGACGTTGGATAGTCTATATACTCTTCGTGTGCTAGGGCCTAGGGGAGAGGAGGAGATAAGATTTCATATCAGGTTACGTCACGCACAGTCGCACGCCTTCATTTTCATTAAAAATGGAAAAGCCAAGAGAAACAAATTTCATCTCACTTTCCTTTGTGCCAGTCGGACACAACTCATCACAGTTATCTGCAAAAAGCACTTTTCAAATCGGATTATTGGGAGAGCCTCCAGTTCCAATGTTGGGGGGGACATGTCTCCCCATTTCCCCGGAATGTGTGCCCGTACCTACAGCTGAGACAACTTTCCAGCATGAGGAGAGGGGCATATCCTCCTCTGGCATTTATTGCAATTTGTGCCCAAATAGCGGAAGCGGAATTAATACATATTGATGAGACTACTAAACTCACTACAGCACGACGTTCAGTTTGAAATACTACAGAATACGATTCTTTTTTAGAAAAAAAAATGGAAAAGCCAAGAGAAATCAATTTCATTTTACATTCCTTTGGAGCAGTCGGACATAAATAATGACACTTATCCGAAAAAGCACTTTTTAAATCAGATTATTGGGGGGGACAGTCCCCCCCAGGTCCAAGATTGGGGGGGACATGTCCCCCTCGTCCCCCCGGGATTTGCGCCAGTGCCCCGAGCCTGACTGAAAGGACATCAAAGACAGTATCAAAAACTGGCTGAAACACGCACCACAAAGATTTTCAGACGCCATGCCCAAGAAGAAACGGAATGAGTAAGAAGCGGATGTACTGTTTATTTATGTGTATGTTCTGTGAATAACTTTTATGTTCGCGTATAACATACTACATACTTCCTTTTTTATTATTATAACTAACCCTCAGTTAGGCGCGTACGTTTGTGTTACATAATTAGGCGCGTGGGTGACAGGTCACCCACCTATTAAAATATATCTAGAATAAGTAAAATCATCTTTAAATGATGATTTTTTCATTTGTTTTATAAAATGTTAATTACAGGTTATAGTTTTGGTTGTAAACAGTGTACTAGTAGATACAATAGACTTTTTTTAATGATTATTAGACTGACTGCAAACATGTTACAGAAAAATAAACTTCGAGATGTTCTCCACACTCCATTTCTTACATTTCTTACACTTCCTTGTAGTTTTGCCTCATCCTCATCCACAGGCATGCCAACGTCTTCTGGACCAATGTTTCTTCCAGACCAGTTTTTTGGGGGCACTGCCCCTCGGAGATCTGAGAGTGCCCCCCGGAACAGACCAAAATAATACGTTTATAGTCTAGCCATAAATTCTGTCATCACTTTTTAGTGAATATATGAAATACGGTTTGAGATATTTTCAATTTTCTTTTAATATGTTACAACCACATACGTTCTTTACAATTGGCACCTATCAAACTTCAAAATGTCTTCCATTGGCACGCACACAGACTTTGAGTGTCTTGGACCAGTTATCTATTGCAGTACGGAGAGTATCATCGGAAAATCCGCCACTGCTGCCACCAAGGAACGCTTCAAACTTTCAAGTGAAGGGTGTCTTGCAGACCATGTCTTCTAACACTGCCCACAGTTTGTAGTCCAGAGGGTTTAAATCGGAGCTACCAGAAGGCAACTCAGCACTGGAGATGAAATCTGGAACATTGGCCTCCAACCACTGTTGTGTCGTCCTTGCCTTATGAGCTGGCCCAGAATCCTCCTGGAAGGTCCAGTGATCATTGTTAAACATGGTGTCACTCAAGTCCTTCACAATAGGCTCCAGAACAGTTTCCACATATACCCTGGCACTTGTTTTTACACCTTGCTCACAAAAGTGAAGCCTGGTCTGGCCTTCATAGCCCACGCCCCAACAAACCATGACTGAGGAGGGGTGGTGACCCCTCTGAACCTTAAGAACTCTCCCACGAGCTTCTCGAGAGCTTGCCGCATATGTCCTATCATTTTGGCGATTAAAGTTCTCTTCAATGGTAAAAATTTTCTCGTCGGTAAAGAGGATTTGCCTATGTCCATTGTCGGTGTACCGCTGTAGGAGCTGTCTTGCTTTCAGTTTCCTCTGCTGCTTCAGCTGTGGTGGCAAGAAATGCCCCGTGCTCCGCCGATAAGCTCTGACCTTCAGGTCTTTACAAAATAACCTGGACATTGATCTTGGGGCCATATTGAGTTGCCGTGCCATGATCTTCTGCTTCCGGAGTGGATTTCGCCGCACACGAGCAGCCACTGCTTTAACAGCTGCCACTGTTCTCACACTGCGAGGACTACCATCCCTTGGCCGGTCACGTACACTACCGGTCTCAGTAAATTGCTGGATTGTCCGGTAAACAAATCTTTTGCTGATTTTCAGATGTTTCAGCTGTTTCAAAATCTCACTCGGTAATTTCCACCCTTATGCAAGGCAATCACTGCAACTATATTTTCGTACTCACTCCACTCCATGCTTAAGCGAAGCAGATCCACCCGTTCTCTTTCCCTGTTCGACACACACTGGGCAGAGCTGACCTTGAGTTAAATTGTACCTTGCCACCTGCACAACAGGTTCTACAGTCAAAGCCAAAAGTTTGTGACAGTATTTATGGCTAGACTAGGTATAATAATAAATAGAATAGTGTCAGAAGTGCCCGATAGGATACTAAGTGTGCCCCCCGGAATCTTATTTCTGAAAGAAACACTGCTCTGGACCCTCATGGCTTTTCAAGATCGATCATTCCCTCTTCCTCAACACTAACTAAGAATCGAAATCAGTCTCTCTCCCTAATTTCAACAAGAACTTAGAGATTAGAGCATCGCCCTTGTATCTGAGATTTTGTCATTTCCCATGCGATATCCTCCAAAAAGTCCTTCGTAACAATTGAGGTGAACTGGTGTTGAATTTCAGGATGCAAAGTGCATTGATTGCAAATATATTTAGAAGATCAAAAAATATCACCATAGATCATCTTGTTCCGTTTCAGTATTGGGTATTACATGCACTCATGTGATAAATTTCATAATCACTGTCATCAGAACACACCTTCTCCTCCTCCTCTTCCTCCTCAGGCCATTGCAGAACAACAGTTTATCTTTTGCCGTCTCTGTCTTCCGGCGTTTTGATATTTTATTTGTTACGTACATAGGTGTGCGGTTGACATTTGTTACCCAAACACGCTGCTGCAGAGATAATTTATTTCTTACAAACTGTAGACGGTAAACAGAAGTGTACTACTGCCGCCACATCAAACACCAACAATTAACGATCATTTACTGAAAGGCGCGACTTCGAAAAGCAACACACAGTGTTGCCAGTTTGAGACAAAAATCACTGGGGGACCCTGTCACCCACGCGCCTAATCTAGGGTTAATACTTGATTCCTTTTGAGCATGTTTAGATTTATAAGCTTTAGACAGCTCAGATAACGTTTCTGCTAAATGCATAGTTTGCCATTTAGAGGCAAATTCCTTGTTTCTCCATTCCTACTCTGTTTCTAAATCTTGTCACATCCCTAAACATTAATAATTGGATTCTTATTCACATTATTCATGTGTGTTCACAGTCACTTTGGATCAAGATTGGAGAGAGTTTGCATCTTTTACAGTGCTCTGTTGTGATTTTGTTGTTCTAGAAACTGTAGACAAACATTTTTTCCTGTTCCACATTTACAGTCGCTTTTTTAATTTTGGCGACTGAGAACATTTGTATGTACTTCAAAACTAAAAAGGAACACGTTTGTCACAGATATGGAACAATGAAAGCACAGCAAGGCATTCAAAGCTTCAAGCGACTTCCATTTAGAGTCTGGAGATTGTTTTAAATATAATTTTATACATGTATCTTTGCGCAGTTACACAATTTGGAAAAAGCTACTAGCGAAAAAGGGTCGCACTCACTGATTACTACATAAAGTAGCTTTATAAATGTTGTGAACAGCCACTTGGATCAATATTGCGTAGCGTTTGTACCTTTTTCGATGCACTGTTGTGGTTTCATTGCTGGCAGAAAAGGGTAGAGAATCAGGTTCTACTGTTCCATATTTACAGCTTTTTTTCGTCAATAACCATTCACTTCTTACAAAACAAGAAGCAACAATAAAGCAGGGCACTCAGTCTTCAGCCTGGTTGCCAAATTTTATACCTCATGTGTAATTTTGAACAATGTTCTCCAATGCAAGTTGTCAAACTTTTTGTAATACAAATTATATCTATATACACATCTATCTCTCTCTCTCTCTCTCTCTCTCTCTCTCTCTCTCTCTCTCTCTCTCTCTATATATATATATATATATATATATATATATATATATATATATATATATATATATATATATATATATATATATATATATACAGTATGGCGCTAAATTCGTTGTACAAAAGTAGAGGAGTAATTCCTGAGAGTAAAAAAAAAAAAAACACACAAAAAAATGATATAAACATAGGGCGAAAACCACATCGTTTACGTGTTATAGGTTGCCGAGAATATGAAAAAATGAATTCTAAAGGTCCATAGCTCCAAAACTATGGTACCTACCGTAGCCGGCTCAAGACTTCACTTAGGAACTAGTATGTTCTCTATCCAAAAATACATGCTTTAGAATCCTAAGGTACTCACGCAACAATTTTTATGGAGGTAGTTGGAAAATACTTTATATTAAAGGCCCGTAGTCAAACTCCCTTATTAAAAATTGTTGTGAAAGCACCTCAGGATTCTGAAACACGCATTTTTGGATAAGACACATACTAGTTCCTAAGTGAAGTCTTGACCTGACCAAGGTAGTTTTTATAATTTTGAAGCTATGAACCTTTAAAATTCATTTTTTCATGATTTCGGCCGTCTATAACACGTAAACGATGGTGTTTTCGCCCTGTTTATTGGAACTGTTTGTTTGTTTTACTCTCAGGAATCACTCCTCTGCCTTTGTACAACGAATTTAGCGTCATACTGTATATATATATAACTACCCAGGGTTTAGTTGGAAGGAAAAATTTGTTTTACATTTTAGTAAAACTATGGTAGATTTCCAAAGTATGTGAATTTAATATTGGAACAGGTCTATAATTTCAGGTTGAAATTGATTTGAAAGATGGACACGTCCTCTTCTGACGCTGAATCCATATATATATATATATATATATATATATATATATATATATAAAATAGTTCATCGCATCCTATTATCGTTTTCATTGCATAGGAAGAGCAATATTAAACAGAAATAAAGGGTTAACGTTCCGACTTCAGGAAATATTTTTGCCACTATCTCATTTCACATATTTCATTACAGACTAGGAACATTTTTCTTTCCATATTATTAATTAATTGATTGGCATATTACCTATCCAACTTGCCTTTCCATTCATCATCTTATTTATAGATACAGATTTTCAAAACTCATCCAGAAGTATATGGACTTTGCCTGTATCAGTATTGACTTTACCATATTAAAAATTTTAAAATCCAACATGTATGTTGGGAAATTTTATCTCCAGGAGATACAACTAATGTTATTGATCCTAGTATGTTGAAAAGAAATCTGCTGGGATATTTTAAGAAGTGTGTTAAAAATTATGATAAACCTATGGACCTCCCTCTTCATCAGTTCTAAGATTTTTCACTCCAGGATAGATAGACAGGAAACTCAATGTTATAATAAAATAAAAACAAAATAAGTGTTGCGAGAGATTTTATTGCTATAAATATAAAATAATAAGTAATACAATTGGTATTTTTATTAATATACAACATAAAGAGGCACAGATTTCACACAATAAGCCCCTTTTGTAACTAAGGGCGTGAAACGAGTTAATTCTCTTTCAAAAATGTGATTTAGCTAGTAAGTGAACAAAAGTCACTTAAATGGGGATACTGCTTGAGGTTGCAACATATCACTTATTCATAATTATATGTATTTATATATATTTTATAGATAAGGCAATATTGCGCATCTAAGGCATAAAGTAAACTGCCGTTCGTCTACTGCAAATATTATGTAAAAGTGAAATAGTCCGTTTTTACTGATTTTTGAAATAAAGACAAAATTGATATATTTACATTTCATATTTGTGTTTTATGTCTCATACCTCGAAATTCCCATAAACGTATCATTACCTGATGGAAGAAATAAAATGTGGTATTTCATGTTCCGTATTGTTCCATAAAAGTTAAAAATTTCTTGTAAAAAAAAGTAACAAACCGACACCAGAACTTTTTGTTCAAAGAGTTCTAGCATTTATGGAAAAAGTTTATATTATTTTTAAGTGACACGTGTAGTTTTGGTTATTGATAAATGGTTTACAGTTATTCAATTGAAAATAGCACCATTAATAATAATTATGTTGGTTTCTCCTCCTCTTTTCTCAACCTGACTGTGGATAGTTGTTGTTTTAGTTGCAGTACTTGATAGCTTATATGTACCAAAAACATTGAATAAGTTTCCATGATATGTATTTCAGAATTGAGAAGGTAACTACCAATATTGCTCATTCACAAATATTAACACACATGTCTCTCTCTCGTAAGTACAAAAGTCCAAAACTACACAGCATATTAAATTTTGGATAATCTTTAAGAGAAGTAGAATGCATTTTGTTCAAAACAATTTGAAGCTCTTATGAAAACACAAAAGTTATGAAACTGATATTAAAAAATATGTGATTTTATATAATTAAATCAATATATGTAAAATCAAACTTAATTTTCTTTTGATTCTTAAATCCAGAAAGTTATAATCAAACGTAAATATATATGATGGACTTTATTATAATAATCTAAAAACGTATATCAACATTACTTAACTCTAAACCGCCTGTTTCACTAATATTCGTTAAATGCCAACACTTACTGATGGTATTAAAATTTACAAAGATTCTAAGTACTCCTTCAGTCAAATGATTTAAAATGTAATAATAACTATTCCCAAGAGATGATGATGATATAGATATTTTTCTCAATAAGACGATAAATTTCTGGATAATACATTACATTTAACGATTATTGGTGAAACTAACAATTGAGATCTTCGATATTACATCTAAAGTTTGATTGGTACTAAATAGAAAACAATATTAATATAATAAGATTGATATTAGATACATTAATTTAAAGATATTTGAAAAAGGTCATAGTGAATTTTATGTAAGTTACTGCACATGAACTTTCAAATAATTACGGAAACCCATACTCACTTATTTTTCAGAAATCATAAGATTATAATTTGAACTCTTGGAGTATACTATACAGTGTGAACTCAATAATATAGTATTTTATAACGAAGACCAACGGACACTCTTTCACTGTACATTTATAAACATGAAATAAATTTCCTACAATGTCAGTTTGAGCATTAAGTTGTCAGGAGTATATTTTTGCCAAAAATTAACAATATTGGTGGTTCCGATAGTGGTTACTTAGTTTGAAGTGTCATTAGAATATAGAAATATCATTAGGTTTTATGGCACTATAAGGTTCGTGAAATTAATTTCTAATGTGGTAATTCATGAAAAAGATAGAGTATTACTATTGAAACTTATAGTACTACAATACAAATTCATGGATATTAGCTTTGTAAACAAGGTAATTAAGCTTCAAATCGTTTATCATATTTATAATTAAAATAAGAAATAATCATTTATAAGAAAAACTAACCATATTCTAGGTTTCTGTGAAAATAATTTCGATTCTCTAGAAAATTCTCTGTGAGGTAACAAGTTTAATCTTCTGTACTTTTTATGTTGTATCTAAAAAGTTATTTTCCAACAAAATATTATTTTTTCATAGATGCCATATGACCTTACTACGTTTATTATTCACTTCATCTGGAAAATCTTGTTTATGAAGCAGTTGACATTACTTTGTCGCATTGGTATGAGGATATGAAACCACTGCGAAAGCACTTAACGCATTACGTAATTTTTCCTACGAGCACTTTTACTATATTAATTCTATTCACATGCTTTTATTTTCATTTCAGAAAAAAATAGATGAGTCCCGTCGTTTCTTCGCCTCGTTTCTAGAAATCTATCTTTCATACGCCCTACCTAATTAGTGTGTGAGCTATGATGTATATACTAAATAGCCTATAAAAGTATTCATACTTGTTCATGAGTATTGTCAATAAATAAATATGATTCACTGGTTTTCTTTTCGCTTCTTTTGATTGTATTACGAAGAAAACAGTATTTTAAACGCCATTTTAATTAGTGCAGCGTTATTTCGTGTTAATGGAAATATGAACGTTTTCATCCATTATCATTACGATTAAGAGTACCACAAGTAGAACAGTTCCATGATAAATTTCGTAATATTCGTTGACATGAAATATTGATATAGATATATACATTTAAATACCGACTTAAGATCGATTTTTATATCAAACAGTATATTATCATTTTGATATATTCTTTTTAATATGAATGTCATATTAAATTATTCTCTCACCCCTCCGAAAACCATTATTATTGATTTACTACGAGGGATATTTTTAAATCTCCGTTAAGCCAGCAGAAGAGAGCCATGCGAGATGACAAAATGGGAATAAGACAAATTCTTTATTGGGCATCGTCCATCCTCCACACCGAAAGAAAGATTCTGACGTTCAATCATTGTGGAGTAGCAAGCGTGAAAACGTATTGAGTGTAATTAAAGCGCGCGCGAAGTGTGAACTAAGTGATGGAATTCAATTTCTACTGAGTTCCCTGAAATTCCAAGAACAGACAGTTCAGAATTTCTAACCTACACGTTTTACGATCCGTATGATTCACGCGTTCATCACACGTCTGTCACCACAGATTACCACCATTTGGTACTCTCATTACACATTGGCTACATTGGTAAGTTCTAATTTAAACTTTCTACATCACTCATGAACACAGCCATCACTTATAAAGTTTCCTCCATAAAGCCTATGCGACGAATAATTCAAGCTATACTATGTCCTAGCTCCTGGAGAAATCGGATAACATCACGTAGTTCACACTTGGCGAACGCTTCGATTACAGTTGGTATGTATTCATACTTGCTACTCCACAATGATTTCACGTCAGAATGTGGTTTTTGGTGTGCGGGATGGGCGGCGTGCAATGAACAACTTTGTCTTATTCCCGTTTCGTTATCTCATCTTGTTCTTTTCTGGTGGCTTAACAGAGGTTGAAAAATATATCCTCGTAGTTGTGTTTCTTATTTGCATATAAAACATATTTAGAACAAGCAACAAGCATAATAACAGTTGAATAACATGGTTATTTCTGAATATCATAATCTTAAATAATAATATATAAACAAACAATAAGAACGAATGTTTATAATATTTTAGTTCAGTTTATAACCAAGAAAATGTACTACCCGTAAAGTAATATAAATGCATTTATTTATGAACCTAGTAAATATTTATGTTGATACTAGGTACTAACAAATATTGCTTTAGTTATTTAATCTACTATTCAATGTTTTCGTGCAGATATACACAATCCAAGTACTTTTATTCCGTTATAATTTGACTTGAAAATTGGAACTTGCCTTGTAAAATTTGGCCTACATCAGTTTATTTAATTATTAACTTACTATGCAATGTATTCGTGCAGATACATTCAATACTAGTATTATTTTTCCTTTTAATTCAAGGCGTATATTGACTTTGATTGATGAAAATCTCTAACTACTTAGAGAAAATTTTGTCTATACCAATTTATTTAATCATTTATATATGTCATGCAAAGTTTTCGTGTAGATGTACATTATACCGTACAATGGCTGTCGTTTCCTTTTAATCCAACTTGAAGGTTGTATTTTGTCGATAAAATTCTCTATGTAATATGAGAAAATTTTGTTTAAACCAATTTCCTTTATTATACATAACCTGCTCTGCGGTTATTTTATAGATATATAGCATATATATTTTATTTCCTTCTAGTTCAAGTTAAAGATTGGATTTTTGGCTGACAAAGTCTGTCAAAGTGAAATTTCTGGCCAAAAGTAATTCCGTCACAACTTCTGATGTGAACGATAACAATGGATAAACATAAATGTTATATTACATAAATTATTTATACACAATTTTAAATTATGTAACTTGTTTCAAAAATTGTATATATATACGTACAGTATGAAATTCTCATTTATGAAATTTTTAACTAAATATAATCGTTTCACTCCCTCAAATATATATTTCGTTGCTTTCTCCATTTGATATTTGACATTTCCTGTAACATGAATGCCACTTTATAATAATGAAAGAATCAATTCTGTTTATCAATTCCAAGGACACTTTATCACAATCATTTTACACACAATAAATTATTAATTCGGCTTATAAATTACTTTCTGCATAAAGACAAATATGACTTTTACATAAATATCTTTCGTTATTGAGTCGTAGTATCAAATTTCTACATATTAAATAAACAATTTATTCAATAATTGTATTTTCACAATATCAGAAAACATATCTTTCAGACACAAACAAGTGAAAATCTAGAGATACAAAATGCATAAGATAAAAGTGCGACCAATAAAGAATAAAACATGTGTAAATTAACTTCATTTTTCGTTGTTTATTTGTTTTAAAATATATTACATGAAATGATATAAAGAAAATAACATTTATTACTTCTCGTAAACGGTTTTACTCGGTTTCGTTTCAAAATCAATTATGAATTCTCTACATTTTCATAGTATTTATACGAAATACTATAAACTGCTATAGTCACTTATGGCACCAACGTTCAATCACATAAGCTCTCAGTGTAATCAAACTTGTATGTTTGATTATAAAATTGAATCTTCTGATTATCTAATCTCTTTCAATTATTTCTTCTAAATGAGTTTAAATTAGTTTCGACTCAGTACTTTCATTGATTTTTTACTTAAGGAAATCATGTGAAGGCAAATCCACATACTATGACTGCGGAAGATTAGATAAGATATGAAAATACAATGCTGTTATTTAAAAAAAGTGTTAAGCCTTTTGATTGTAACTGATTTAACATATTAATTATAACACTTCAAACTTTATATAATTGAAATTAAATATTGATAAGGCATATTGTTGTTTCTTCATAAAATATTAATAAATACATTTAAATTACATTTGCTCTTTTTTAAAATTACAGTATGCTTACGGTAGTGCAAAACTAATACATATACATATTATCTTAAATTCGCAAATACAACTTATAGGTAGGTTTAATAGAAACAAACTACAATGTTTGATTATAGTTCGATGCTCTTTTTGCACTCAAAATACACAATTGTGAATACCGGTAATCTTAATCAAGAAATCGACAGTTTGAAAGGACAGTGAATGTGTACTCAGGTATAGGATTAAATAATACGGAATTCTTGTGAGTGTTATTTATATAGTTACATCACTTTTAATAAACAGGTGATAAAATATATTCCCTGAAGTTCCTCAACTTTGAAAATGATCACAATAAGTTAGAATTGAAGGATGAATGTAACAAATTAAGCGTTATATATATATTGCTTTTAAGAATATTGTACATAGTGTTCTTATTGTATTGAGAATTATTCTACTAGCGAGATCTCATATTTAAATCAAATTTATTTAATTTTTTCATTCAATTTCCTACTTAAAACACCGTAGTCGAAAGTAATTTAGGGTAGTAAATATTGTCAATTCAACACAGATAAATTTAAACATAACATATGATCGGCGTAGAAGTTCACAAGAACGCAAGCCCTTCTCTCACCTCTTCTCGTCCTTTGAACACGCTTTGACATCTCTCAAACACTGTAAAAGTCTTTTGCAAGTTGATTTCCATCACCTTATTTTACTGTTTTTTTTCTTTTTCTTTTTTGACAGATAGTGGGTTTATATTAGTATGAAACCACTTGAGGAGACAGTTTAGGCCTATTAGCAGACGACGTTTGATTTTTTTTCATTGTCCAACTTTCTTCGAACACTTACTTATTTCTTTGCTTGCTTATCGTAGAGTAATATTCATGATCACAACAATGCAGTTAAAATATTGACTGCCGCACATACGCTGTTGATCACTCAACAATTAAATATTCAGGTACGGGGAAAATCATTATATCGACGTGGACGTGTTGCTTCATAGAAGCCACTACTACCATGTTGCTTCACTTGTCTTCACTGTGTTCCGTTTGTTTTGAGAAGAAAAATTAAGAAAAAATAAACTACACTAACTACCTATTGCTCTTTCCAAACCTGTCCCTGAAAAAACGAACAGTTAAAATATTTTGCAAGAAGTTAATCTTTCTCTGTGTCTTAATTTATTTCAAGTTCTCTAGCTTGAACTGTTCAAACTTCCACGATGAGGCACATTCATCGATTGTGATGATTGTAAACTAGTGTCTTCAAGATTCTTCCTCGTCTAAGGAGAGACAGTTGCGTAGAAAATCTTCCATAGTTTGGTACACATGCCCTATAACACCTTTTAAAGTATGATCTTCGTTAGCATAGCTCTACAATGGATAAAACAAAGAAGACATGGGACATTAGCAAATCAATCACATTGATTCATTACATGCAATAATATAATGCCCACCGTCTGCATTAAAACGACTGTGCTTTATAAGTTACTTTATGCATATGATACAACAGTCATATGGATTTTGATAATTGTTAACTATAGATTAAATTAAAATTATTATTTGAAACAATGCTTTATGAAGTTTGGACTTTGTTACTATTTTGGCCCCGTGTGGTTCATTGTATAAAACTAATATTGCTCACGAGACGTGATATTTCTCGTTTCGTGTCCAAAGAAGACGAAAAGTACATTTTTAAAGCTCAGGTCGAGACGAGAAACATGATAATTCTCATATTTGTAAGAGATCAGAAGTTTAAATTGCATTTTTACATTTCACATATGCTCTAAGAGTTTAACTTGTCAAAAACAGTGGTAGTAATTCATTTGGATATGAATATCGATTAAGGAACCTTGCTAATATGTATCTTTTATAATTATTATTGCTAATTATTAAACAGTTACCTCTGTATAGCATTTCAAGATCCTATTGCTAAGTGCAAAATTCTACTAATATTACTTCCAAAACTTAAGTACATACATTTATACAGCAAGACAAGACGAGAAAGAATCCTTCGAGAAATGAGACGAAACTTCCACAAAATTCACGACACAAGACGAGAATACCATATCCCTCGTCTTTTACACTGTTAAAAACACTTTCTTAAATTTGAGAAACAAGTGTTTCTTATCTAAACACCGACAATATCTTTTCTTAGAAACAAGAGTTTGAAACTCTCATTAATGAGAAATGAAGAAAAGTAGATTAGATTGTATAAAGCGAAATGAGAAAATATACTGTTACTTTCCTTATGAATGAGAATTGCCAAATCTCATTTCTAAGAAAATATTGTCCCGGTACAGAGATAAGAAACTCTTTCTCAAATTTCAGAAATTTTTAACAGTGTAGCAATACTGAATAAAAACGATTAGGTTAGGTCACGTTCGGTAAGTTTAGGTTAGATTAAGTTAGAAAATAATGTGGACCACAATTTCTCCATCCATAGGTTGTCAGATTTCGATATATCGATGTATATTTTTCATCTAATACAATGTATAAAATGGAAGTGATCTTTGTATAGGATTGCATCGTACGAAATCTGCTTAATCGTTTGATTGTAAGTTGGATCAGAATTTACCGCCCTTTTCAGCATCGAGGCTATATGAGACGTGGATCTACAGCTTAACTTTTGATCCGAAGCACATGAGCTACCACCGGGAGTATGAAATATTTGAAATGTACTTTGGAACTTAATTTACACCTGCCTCGATCTGATTTTTCATGATGCTTCGATTAAAATGGGTATGCTCAAGGGATATAGAGGATTCAAAATTTACGAAAAAATAGAGAATGTCAAGTGCCTCTCAAGTTAGGATGATAAAACTCAGCATATAAAATCTTGATTAAAAATAAGGGGACACGTGTCATTACGTTTTTGATAATTCCAGTTTTAAGGGCGAAGGAATAGGACATGTTCTATATTTTTGCGCTACATTGAAAGCGATGTAGAATGTTCTTTGTAATCATATCACGGGAAAGAGGTTTATCACTTGAAATAAATCTTAAATGGTAGCCCTAACTTCCTTAAGGATTTTGTCGTGTCATTTTAATTAAAGGATTATCTTAAGGGGGTAGGCACTTCAGAGTTTATATCAAGAAAGAGTATCCTATGGGTTTTTATAATTATATTTTCATTGAAGTATGTATCCTAAGGGGGAACGAATTCGAATATTTTCTATATACCTACTGGTTATCAATTAAACTTCTATTCTTTATGTCATCCATAGTAGCCCCAATAAATCTGCGTAGTATCGATACTTCGACTGCCTTCATTACAAGAACGCTTATTATTTACACGTACATATGAATTGTCATTCAGAAGTATAGAATAGAATGAATAGAATAAGGGCAAAAGTTGCAGCGTTAATTTTCTTCATATTCCTGGTATGAACAAAACATGACAATACTTCAACTTCAACATTAATGATCATTCTACTTCAATGTTCAAGAACATTTACAAAACACACATTGGCTATTATTAAATTTAAATAAATATTTACATTATTGAAATTTAACGTAACTTACTTGATATTGAAAAAGTATATTTTCATCAGATAAGGCATGCGCAAGTGACATTCCTTGCTGATATGGTGCTGTGACGTCAGCCATACCATGAAGAAGTAAAAGGGAATGATGTGGAATGTGGCGCCCCCTTTGTGTTGCATCGGCTTCTACATAACCCTTATAGTTTTCACTGGGCATACCTAACACTCTTTCTGTAAATGCTGAATCTGAAAGAATAATGCAAAGAAATAGTGAAAAATATTAAATACTGTACTATAATGATAGTTATTTAAATTCTCAAATTAGATCTGAAAATTCAGTTTTGATTCACAATAATTGTAAATAACATTTTGAGTAAAGCTATTTAACTTCCACAATGTTTATGAACGTTATGAATTATATCAGTATCGATTTACACAGTTACGTAGTCAGTCACCATAGTTATGTAGATAATCACCATGTAAATTTTCCTTACAATACATAAATACAGGAAAGTATTATAGCTTCCAAGAGTGGGCTCAGAACAGCTCAGTATTATAGCTTCAGATAGATTGTGAGTGTATAATGTATATGAACAATTAAATAATTAAACTTTTTAAAAAGTACTAATTTGAAAATAATATCTAAAACTTGTAACTCATGAACTGTTTTTAATTTTTGCATGCAGTAATCGACTTGAGATATCGTATATGCAATATCTACATCCTATGAAATTTTAAAATGGTTCAGCGAGCTGAAGTCATAGGAGTTGAAGTCTCAGTAACTATGCTTATAATGGTATTTTAACAATGACGTATTTTAACAAGTTTGGAAATTCTTACGTTCCACTCTAATGAAATTCCTATCTCGTATATTAGCAAACTACGCTAATATAGACAGTGATACGTATACAACATATACGTGTAAAGAATAGAAATATCTTACTACATGTCACATAATCGTAAATATAACCCATTGAATTGGATACATCGAGTTCTGTGTTCGATTCCGGTATGAAGAGCACCGTACGTGCTACCGAGGTTCAGATTTTACTCTAAACTGTAGGTTCAGTTTTATAAAAACTCGCTGCTGACACATGACCACTCAACCAACAAATCAGTTCCAAATGTCGTGTACTTTAAATCAGGATTTCATTTAGTTATACTTTATAGTTCCACTTATTATTCACTTGCTCTTTTAGCCTGAAATAGCTTTTAAAATATACAGAACACTTCTGAATTTTCATTCCATTATTTCTGAAATAATAATACCTACAAATTTATATTGTATTTTTGCTGTATAAATTTGTACTGTAATTACTATCTAATTACTGTATTTTTGTACGTTCATACATACTATTTCGGCAAACGGTATGTACTACAAATAATATTCGATCGTATTTCTGGCCATTAACTTCAATGAAAGAAATGTCTGCGGTGATTGCTACTAACCAATCAGTCCGTATATGTAGTGTATTTTGCAGCACGAATGTAGACATTCATTCATTAGCAGCTACTTTCAATAGTTTTAAAATATGAACAACAGCTAGCAATTTAGCACATAAAGGAATTATAGATCTGATGGTGGGAACTGAACTTTCAATAAAACTACTGGGCCAATTAGAGTTGAGACTTTATAATTTTAGTCCCTACACAAGCCTACTGCTTTACGAAATAGGTACTGCAAGAACTTGATATTTAGCCTTCAAACTTCCAAACTTATAAAATATACCATGGCTATATTAACATTTAACTTGTGCATATAATTAGTGAAACTTTAAGTCCTATGCCTTCAGATAGGTAAACCATTTTATAATTTTATACTATAAAAAAATAGGAAGATTATGACTTCAGAAATCTAAATATTGTATTGTTTTATGTCGTATATTCATGTGTACATTCCAATTTGTATTGCATTCCTGGCAAAGATTTGTAAATTTTAAGTTTCCAAGTAAAAGTTTGTTTTCCAAAAGACTAAATTATTTTTGTGTTTATACAATTCTGAACACGTCGTTGTTTATATTTTGGAAAAGAGTAATACTCACTGTAATATAGCCAATCAGCGATGGGCGATACAGAAACACCGCATTTAAATACATTCTGTTGTGAACCAAGAACCATAGCAGCTACGTAGCCGCCATATCCCCAGCCCCAAACTCCAACTCGGGTTTCATCAAGGAAACCTAACGTCTCTAACAGGTACCTGAAAAAAAATAAACATTGAACGTTAGAATAGTCCATAAATTAATATACATTCAGCTATATTACAAATTTTTAAGATGTCCAAAATTGTTGGTGTATTTCTGCGTAAATACTTGTGTTTATGTTCTTCCATGAGATAGAGGTGCTCACAAAAGGGATTCAAGATGTTTGAATTTTCAGAAGTTCAGAAAAAAATTAGTTGTATGATTTAAAGCAGTCAATAACAACACATCTATAAAAAGGGTATAATTTATTTTTTAAAATTGGATTTTAACATGCGCCGTTCTCAGAGGGTAATGATAGTTATAATCATTAATTAACTTCCAAAGACTTGCTTTACTTCGAGAGATCATGGAAGGTTGATCTTCCATGATGGTCTGTGCACCTGCCACTTGTAATGGATTCTAGTCTAATTCGTGATTCGACATAACGACTACGAAAACTAAACTCTCTATCTAAACTATAGGATCAATACTCGTAAAAGGTCTGTTTTACCTATCCACTATCCTGTATTTTGTTCTTACAAAGTAAGGACAACCACTATGGATATTCTTATGACGCATAGAGTTAGCATGCTACTTATCTAGTTAGCATTTTGCAATATGTTTATTTCAGAATTGAAGTTCATCTTTCTGTTAATTAAATCTGCTAATTCAAAAGAAAAAAAAACTACTATAATCTGATCTTAACTAAGTTACTTCTATGCAATCTAAGTTCATATAGATAAGAGGAGCTTACGATATGGAATTCTTTGAGATTGTTTTAAGTTGCTGTATGTTAAGGAAACCGGGAAACGGCGGAACTATTTCTAACTTAATACTTAAATTGCTGCATATGCAGTACGGCATGCTATTGTAAGTTAATTCAAGGAAGGCGAGAGGACTTTTATTTTAAAGACGTGCCAGGAAAATGATCATAGAAACGAAGCGCTACAACTTAACCGTAATAGACATAGTTTGTGTTAGATCTCTTAGTTCATTTCCAATTATCAAAAGAACTTTGAAACAACAGTTCTCTTATTGTATCATTATTAATCTGCAAACAGGTGTTCATAGCAGACTTCGTGATTTGAAGAATATCCTTACCGTAACAAATTTGATCTCAGAATTCATATTCAGGGTTGGTTATTATTAAAACGCTACTAAATTCCTGAAGAAATATTAATTAAAGTTATGTTAATTATTTGTTATTTTTGAGGAAATTAGATTAGTAATGACTCCTTTTTATTTTCGGATCTAAAATCCAATATATTTCAATCAAAAATTTTCTTGTATGCCTTATATCTAGAGAACTGCATACAGTGTAGCCAAACCCAAACTATCATTTAGCTGAATATGATGTGCTTATTCCGTTGAAAATACCAAAACTCGATTTAGAGGCTTTTCAAAAATTTTGTCTCCCCTGATCCAAAAACTAATTATTGGCCAAAATCTCAATCTTTTCATCCATTTTTTAGATCATTCCTAAAATTCTTGTTTTACAGAGTTAATTCTATGGTTCTACGCTAATCTTTTCCTAATATAAGAAAGATTGTCACTTTCCTGCATGCATTTTTTTAAAAAGATCGTTCATCAATTTTAATTATCTTTTTCCGCTTCCGATTCAGTTTAACCTTCTACCTATCTTTCCATCATATACAGTGGTCGAAATGAGGCGGTATGCCGTGGTACGTAATACCGCCTCTTTTTTTCGGTGATGAAGGCATACCGCCTCTGGTTTTTCAGTGATCAAGGCATACCACCTCTAGTTTTTCAGTGATCAAGGCATACCGGTATCATCACTGGAGAGTAGATGCTAAATACCTTTAATTAATCCATTTTTATGCGCAGTAATTGACGATATCTTTTAAAATATTTTTAAAATGTTTTATTTTTTTATGTAGAAATAATTTCTAAGTTGATAACACCGACATTTTTATCTTTTACCTACCTTCTGATTTTAAAATGAAATGTCTTCAAAGAAATCCATCTAGTTTATATTTTGAAGTGCGATATTGAATTTTCTTTTTTATGTATGTATGTCTTCTCTCCTTCATACACATAAATGTCGTGTTTTGAGCATGTGCGGATTTTAGATCACCCTTCAGTCGAGTGAGGGGTTCGGGAGTTTTCCCACAGGAAATTGTTAATATAAAAATTCATTTTTTTTTAGCATTTTCGTGTATAATTCTCTATAAAGGAACATAAAGGATTTTTTTAAAAAGTTGTTGGCGAGATCAAAGTCCCTCCATGTCCCTTCCTCCTGAAGCTCTTCAGTGGTTTTCAGCCATTATGTAAATAGAAATGGAATCTTTTAGCCAGCATACTCCCACTCTACTTCAACATTTAGATAGCCGGTATGTCGAGTCAAAATCGCAATAAGACATACCGCCTCTGTTTTCCACTTCGAACACTGATCATATACATAATAATTTTCCTCAAATAATGTTCTATCCAGTTGATATTCCTCTTTCTAACCCTACTCTCTCTACTATCCTTTATTTTCTAAATTGTTTCTTTGTCTCATCTGAGCATTTTTTCGTTCTTTTCCATTCTCAAATTTCAGAACCTTCTTGCCGTTTCTTTCTCTCACATAATGTTGACTTTTCTAATAAGTACAAGACAAATACTCAACATGTATCATATTTTAGCCCATTGATTTACTGTATTAGTTTTCGTTCAAATGGAATGTTAATGATGATTTTATCTTACTAATTTATTCTTTAAGTATAACTAGTTATCCCTTCTTTTTCAACATGATTTTGTACTATATATAAATTTTGTTTTACTTAAATTTATATTTAAATATTAAATATTAAAATTATAAATAGCAAAATATAATTTTCAAGAAGTAAGGAATACTTGAATAAATTTGCAGAAAAAAGTCAGTTAAATCCAAGGATGTTATAAAACAGAGGATCTGCCTAGTCAACAAAATCGTGAAGTTATACGTCACAGTCTCGCCATCTCCGATAGGATCGCAATGTTTTGAGCCAACATTCATGGCGCCAACAATTAGACATGCCGATTATCGGTTGTTTTTTTCTTGCTTCATTGAGTTAATAGGATGAAGATACATATGGTCAGATTCTCTTCATCCTTGACATCCTTGGTTACATTAAACCATTCAAATCCCAGTTCATTACAAAGAATAAAAGAAAAAGAAAAAGAAAGAAAAAATATTTTTTTCATATTATACCCCCTAATCAATGGGCTGTAAAAAAAAGATGGTACTGATATTCTTTCATCTCTGTTAAACATTTGATTAACCTTTCGCGCAACTCCTTAATTGAGCGGATCGGGCAAACACAATGGTAAGCGCTACTTTCGGTGAAATTGAGTTATCAAGCAGAATGGATTGTGATCAAACCACAGAAGAGTATGTAGGTAGCTCTTATTTCGAAAATGTACCTACAGTAAGCAGAGAAAGTGGTTTGGTATGTGTTACCGTCTTGAATTGCATGCGGATGGTCAACTTTCTCGAATTCACTCGAAACTTAGAAAATGTGACATATCACTATGTTTGATCGAGCAGCTTAATTAATAACCTACTAAATAAGCTTTTGTTCTCTATAAGTACTTCGTTTCGACTTGTAACATTGTTCTTATTTCTTCAAGGTACCTTAATTATACATTTAAACTCAATAGTGTTAAAGTAATAAATACTTTGAATGTTGCTTAGTAATTTTGTGAAAATGTACGCTTTGCTACCTATTGTCTTGCAAGGTATAGTAACGAATCTTCTGAGCAAATACATAGAAATACCTTTGTCTGTACATAATAAATTAAATTGTAAGCAAATACTTACTGAAGAACAGTAATTTGATCTTGCACTTCTACTCCACCAATTTTTCTGTACAAAGAACTAAGCGACTTCTTTCCTTGCCCTGCAGCTCCTCGAACGTCTAATCGAATGTAAACGATATCGTTACGACTAGACATGTAAGTCCCCCAATCAATGAGGAATTTATCCGTTACTGATTGGGTACCTGGACGTCCATTACTGTAAGAGAGTGCCTTATTAATAATTCGTCAAGCACCGAGTAAACAATATACACGTAAAAAGACACAAGTATAGTACGATCAAAAGTGAATAAAACATTTGTAAGTTAGAAGAGCTAACAAACATGCAGCAACCGTATTCATTAACAGAAAATAAGTCACTTAAGTATCACGTAAGACGTGAAAACCTACAAATAGAAATTAATCAAAACTTGTTTTAGAAAACCAATTTATTGTGTTTTTAAAATATAGTGCAAGTACTTTTTCTTTCCTATAATAATTACATTTAAAATGTTGATAAAGAGTCTTTTTTACATATTATATACACTCATTGTCAAACGTCTGAGCACACTACTGAATTTTTTTGAGTTTCTTAAACAAAATACACAATATCGATACAACCCTCTGTTTGTTAAACTTGTTCTGCAAACTAAACACCATTGATCACATAAGGAAACGAAAATACACTGTTTTGTTTCCATTGAGGCAGCATCTATTGAGGAAGTTTCCGTTCATCGAAGTAGCCTTGATATGAGCTTTACAAATCCTAGACATTTCTTTGATCAATTAATCTAACTATTGCAAAGCTATGTAAGCTCAAACAGCTATGAAACTCCAACAGCTCCAACATATCTTTCAGAGATATTCAATTTTTGTTTCATGTATTCACGAACTCTCATCTAAAATTCATTCCACAAGGTCACGATGGGTAACAAATCCTGCGACTGTGGCGGCTATTCGAATTTAATGGTGGTGTGATCCTCTTCTTTGATTTGCAGATAATTGTTGCATAACTTGGGAGAATGTCTTGGATCGTAATCCTGCTGTAGTACAAAATTTATGGCCCAAAATTTGCGTTCCTAATCTAATTGTCTGCCTCACTTAGATGTTGTGATACACCTTTTTATCCATTATTCTGTTGATTGAATATAAATCACCAAATTGATTGCCTGTAAATCATTCCCACACAGTGTCACTACTTTTTCCGCATTTTACTATAGGTATTAAACATTAGGATGAAAGCGCTTTTCTAAAAGGCGATGCATAAATACCTGGCGTTGGGAACCGAAAAGTTGAAATAGATTCGGCGGTCAAGATTCGTCGAGTAGCCTCTTCTATTGTTTATCGGTTCAATATTTATGTTATGGCATAATAGTACCCTTTTGAAATATCTTCTGCTTGAAGGAATGGTTCCCTTTTTGCAACCCCACACCGAAGACCGTAAGTATGCAAACTTTCTGGAACTCCGTTCTATCTAATACTGATTGAACACGGCTTTTCCGTAATTTTGTAGCCATTTATGGAGCAGTTAAGCTTCTCTTTAATTTTTATGTAGTTCTAACGAACTTGTCCTTAGAAATTGTTATTTCTAGACGACTAGTTTTATCGGTTTAATATTCACACCAGTTCGTGACAGTCTTTCAAGAGTCCGACGAATGTCCACCAACTGATATCTGCAACGATTTTCCGCACAGAAAAGCTCGCTTCTCTCAAAGTAATTACTTGGGAGGTGACTTGACACTTACTTCACAGTTTTTCCTCCACATTTTATAGTACTTACACATTCTTTACAGTAATTTACTAATTCACGCGAGTGAAAGTAGCACAATACCATGCAACACATTCGCACCCAATCTTGCAACACGATTAAATGGCACATACATGACTATTTGTTGTAATAAATAGACAATTAGAGACGTTAATAACACGATGTATCATCAGACAAAGTGTGACGTTTGTTGTTTATTCGTTATTTATTTGTATATTTCAAAGCAGTTTCCTTCAATAAACGTATCTCAATGTGAGCAAGATCATGCATTTTTGTATTCTAATATGAACAACGTTATTTATTTTACAAAACAAGACCAATATACACGGTTTAGAAGAGACACAATGTATTTTATTTGGAAAATTCTGAAAAATCAGTATTGTGCTCAGAGTTTTGACCATGACTGTATATATATATATATATATATATATATATATATATATATATATATATATATATATATATATATATATATATTATCTTACCTTGTTTAGTTTCAATTTGCATTCCTCTATGTGTTTTTCCTACGTAGATAACCTCACCGGACAAGAAAATTCATTCCTGTAGTACTTACTCCTAATAACAGGTAACACTACGTCTGGTCTGTAAAATTATTTGCATTTTGTTTAGAAGTGATTCCACGATGTGTTGCAGGTGTGATGCATTAATGGAATCTACTTATTTATCACTAGATCCCATAATTTCAGCAAAATACGAGAATGCTTATATCTACGATTCTCATTGCTCCTAACAGTCTCATTTATCTTCAAGTGGACTTAAATCTGGGGACTTAGTAGGTCGGACTAGATGCTTCAGGACGCTTCAGTGTTCCTCATTGCATGACAAATAATTTGAGTCGAGCTCCGTTCTGATTATATGGAGGCCTGATTCGATTCCAAGTGGGAACGCATTGTTTCGGATCTCACGTTAAACTGTAGGTCCTGTCTCATATAGTCTTAATGCTGAATAGGATGCTAAAGTCTAAATCAATAAACCAGCCATTTGATTTGCGGCTTTTAACATAGCAGTTGTCATCTTGGAGGATAGGAGTGTCTACTGCATATTCATGATGAAGGTGTTCGAGGAATTGCAGCACCTGGTCACTACATATTGGTTCATGTTTGCATTTACACTTATGAGTGAGACCAAGTCAGGGTAGTTAAAATACTGTCACACTATCGGCGAACCTCCTTCAATTTTAATTACACACTGCAGATGAAATGTTACGCTGTACTCTATGCTTTGCATCAGTGAATTAAAACAAAAAAGATTGCTAGTCGAACCACACTAGAGGTTTCCAATCTGTGCCACAATTCGTGTCTTTGTTTTTGAGCTCAAGAAGTATCTGGTACATCATGTTCCACAGAGCGAATTTACGTATTTCGTGATATTCTACTTCAAATGTCAACTGTATTAAGTTCTTTTAGTAATGTACATTTGTTCTGCCTTCATGGACTGCAGAAATATTTGCCGGATTTGAAAACTGTTTGCCTTCTAAATTAGGACTTTTCCGGCCAACCTTTCACACCGTTTTGTGTTCATGCACATTTATTGTAGACACGTTGGATAATCCGTGATAATATAATCAAATAGTGCAATTTAATTATGATCAATAGCTATGGCAAACATCCTTTGTACCATTCTATCACACCTTTCTTGGTACAATCACTTCAATTAACTGCAATGATTATACCTATGGTTGCGCGGTGATGGTTAATTTTTTCAGGTGTTATCAAAGGAATTGCACTTATGATGAAAAGAGAGGACTAATACTAGTTCTAAAGGGAATGACTAATTCTTTTGTCCGTTTATTTATAAGAAATATATAACAAATACACTTACACTTCTACAAGCACTGGAAAAGCAGCATCTCTGAGCTCTTCCCTCCAACTGGGTGGCAGAAGAAGTTGAACTTGTGCTCGGCAGTTCTGTGGTAGAGGCACCTGAAAAGTTCTAATTGTTGGCAACGCCAACTCAGAGAGGCGTGTGAGCTTCCCTTTATTAGTTTGTAGCACCTTCAAAAGTTTGTGATTAGTAGCTGAGTGCATTCCTGTAATTGGTAGCCCTGGACCATAACACTCCAGGGCAAAGTGATCGAAGAAAGGACTCAAAGTGGCTGAGTAGTAAGTGCAGTTGGTGTATACTTTATCCAAAGGCTCGCAGGTTAAACATTTGGGATCCACACGATGTGGATCATCGCCAAATGGATCGCTGACAACATACAGGTGACGTTGACCAGGTTTCGTTTCATGCGTTCCCACGTAGTACCTGGAAATTGAAACATATATTTAAAATATCATATGTACTTACTGAGGAAAGTCAAATTTACAGTATAATATGTACGCGAATAATGAAGCGTTTTATCTAGTACATTCCTTACTACAATAATTAGAAATAGCCCCATGAGCAATTTGGCCGTCTAATTTGTCGGACCACGATTGGCCTGCAATCAGGATCGGGACGAAACCGGCATGCTAATGGAAACTAGTGCTATTATTGAACATTTATTGTATTATTTATGAACTCTATCTCTACCAAAGAAATATATATCTGAAGAAGAATTATGTGTTCCTATTGTAATAAGAAAGTTAACAAAGGAGGAATATAAAGCATTAATGAAGTATTAAAAACAGAGGATCATTAGGATGTTTAAGGATCATTTTACATTTATCGGCATGGCCTAGTCCGAGTATATGTCTAGTGGAGAGTTCGAATAAAGATTAACAGGGTAATAAAGAAACAATGTAAGGTAAAACAACGCATCAGTTCGGTAATATGAAACTAGGATGTAAAAAGTGTCAGAAAGAAAGAATGCAATATGAAATAGTTCATTCCTAACCTGAACACAACCCATTTTTCAGCTTCTTCCCAAATTTCTTAACTGGAGGCAAGAAACCGGTATTTCTCTTATCATTGTTTAGTTTTTACCCGTTGGCTATGAAGTCTTGGTCTCGGCTGCAATGAAATTGTGCACACTTTTCCGGTTTTTTATGAGTTTCGTCTGATAAGGCGTCGCCAAGCTGTCATAATATACAGGATTGCGCACAAAAATATTAAGCAGCGTTGTCAGATGGAAAATATTTTCTCTATTGTAATGTTTGTATATGTGTATGTGATTTTATTGACAAGTTTAATTTAGAAAATACGGAGGAATTAACACATAAGTATATAAAGAAGTGCAGAGAAGTTATGTACTGTGTTCGAAAGAAAATGCTCATACCAGTTCGTCCGAGAAATCTTACAAAGACTGTTAAGCAAACGGTTGTAAGAGATGAGTTCAGTCATAATGGAGAAAAAGTTTTTATTTGCAAATGAACAAGCTAAGATTACACTAGTTAACAAAGGTTTTGTTACATAAAAGGAAATACCTGTTCTTAAAGGAACTTTTTGCGCTGAATTCGAATATGCACTCGGTTTCTTTCCATCACGTACGATTTCCCCGTAACAGAGGGATTTTCGGGAAATCCCTCAAAAATTTCCCTTTTCGTTTATTTTACACCCCAAGATCTTGTCCCCTTGCATATACTAACATAGAAATTATACCTAAGTATACTTTGATTCATATTTAACAAACCCTCCAAGTTTCGTAATAATCGCTTTATTCTTTCTAGAGAAATAAATATGTTTGTATGTATACTGTGTGTACTGTTTATTGCACCTTATAGTAATGCTTTCAGATCTCTTAAGTTGAGGTAAAACGTTTTGCTTTATTACCACAAACACATATATAAAATATAATACAATATAATTTACAAGTGTGACAATTTACAATAAACAATAATACAAATGTACCAAAAGGTCATGAAAAGACAATCAAAACTATCACAATATATGATACTTCCATTGGGTTACAAAAACGTACACTACTTCCTTCTTTTGTAAGAAATGTTGCATTCTCTAACAAAACCCCAACAATAGTCCCCCATCATTGAAGGATCCCATCGTCCCTGGTACCTTTTCTCCATTGCCATTATATCTTGGTGGAATCTTTCCCCTTGTTCGTCGCTGTGGGCACCTAGGTTAGCAGGAAAGAAGCTGAGGTGGGAGTGCAAAAAGTGGATTTTTAAAGACATCCTACAACCCAACTCTTTGTATTTCTGTATCATGTCCTGTACGATTTCTGTGTAACTCTCAGCTTTGTTATTGCCCAGAAAGTTGCGCACAACACACTTAAATGCTGTCCAGGCAGCTAGCTCAGCACTGTTTAACTTGCTGTCAAAGCTATCATCAAGCATTAATTTCCTAATTTGGGGACCAATAAACACTCCCGCTGAAATCTTAGCATCACTCAGGTTAGGGAACTTATCTCGAAAATACTTGAAACCTTCACCAGATGTGTCCATGGCTTTGAAAAAGTTTTTCATAAGTCCTAACTTGATATGAAGTGGCGGTAGTAATATCTTATTAGGATCTACCAAAGGAGCGTATTTGACGTTGCATTCTCCAGTCATGTAATACACTCTAGGTTCCCATTCCTTCACTTCATAATGTTTGTCATCAGCTCGGCTATCCCATAAACATAAAAAACATTAGTACTTCGTGTAACCGCACTGCAGTCCTAATAAAATACCAACTACCTTGAGATCACAACATATTTGCCAACAATGGTCCTTGTAATTTATAAGATTTAGCAAAGTTGACATGGTGTCATAAGATTCCTTAATCTTCACTGAGTGCGCAAGTGGTATAGAAGGTTTTTTATTTCCATTATGTAAAAGGACAGCTTTAAGGCTGACCTTTGACGCGTCGATAAATAACCTCCATTCTTCTGGAACGTAAGGAATTCCTAGCTCCGCCATCAACCCATTTATATCCGTACATACGCACACATTATCTTGCATTGAGAAATAGCTTGAAAATTGAACATGCCTTTTCCTGTACACTGATATGTTAGTTTCTGCATCCAATAAGTTCCACTGCTGGAGCCTTGATCCCAGAAGTTCCGCCTTTTGTTTTGTCAGGTGCAAATCACGGACTAGGTCATTAAGTTCACATTGCCAGATGAAATGTGGCTCGCGAACACAGTCAGGGATGAACGTTGGATCCTTGGATGTACATGTTGATGTCGATGGTTCATTAAGGTCATGATCATCATCAGAGTCTTTTGGCCATATCTCTTCCCAGTTGGTAGGGGGCTCGGGAAGTGGAAGTTCATCCCCGTGCGGAATAGGTCTAATTGCGGATTTAACGTTGGGATAACTTATTGTGTATTTGCTTTTTTTTAGAATGTCCCTTAACTACTGTGAGACAAAAATAACAATCATCCAGATGGTTGGTGGGTTCTCTCCACACCATTGGTACAGCAAATTTCATGAACTTCAGTTTCCCTTTGACCCATGCAAGTAAAGTGACGTAGCACGACGCACAAATTATTTTGGGTGCCCAAGTTTTGTCCTGATCTCCCACACGACATCCGAAATATATATAATATGCTAGTTTCACCGATGGCGTAATGGATCTACACTGTCCTTTAACTACAAACTGGCCACACACATAACAAAAACTATTTGGTGAGCTAACACACGAACGCCGTCCTCTTGACGCCATTGTACTGATCACAAACTAAACTTCTGGTCTTAAATGGGTATAATGCCATTAAGATCAAACATGAAAGCACTCTTAGCAGCAAAGACAACTTTGAAAGTGAAGTAGTGTTAAACCACACGTCAATATAAAAATGTACAAAACTCCCTCACCAGGTGTCAAGAACACAAGAAAGAAAGAAATGCGCGGGGGGAGGGGGGAAACGATACCGTAGTGGGAAATTCAGACTGCATTAGTTCATTGTTGTCAACAATGAGTCTGTATTCCATTCTTTCGTTCTTTTGCATTCTGTTACATTTGATAACAAATATTGATAACCATTTCATGAACAAAACGAAAAAACTTGGAGAATTGTATATATATGTATGAAGATATACATATACTGTACGTTTAAAAAAAATATACGTTGGAAGTACATTCTATTTTTATACACGTTTCTAATTTACAGAGAGCAATACAAGTGTGTTGTTGACTATTGTAAATATTCATTTTTATGTCTGTGTTTGTAGTAATAAAGCAAATCGTTTTTACCCCAACTCAGGAGATCTGAAAGCATTACTATCAGGTGCAATAAACAGTGCACACAGTATACATACAAATATATTTATTTCTCTAGAAAGAACAAAGCGATTTTTACAAAACTTTTAGGGTTTATTAAATATAAATCAAAGTATACTTAGGTATAATTTCTATGTTACTATATGTAAGGGGACAGGAGCTAGGGGAATAAAATATCTGAAAAAGGGAAATTTTTGAGGGAATTTCCCGAAAATCCCTCTGTTACGGGAAAACTGTACGTGATGGAGAGAAACCGAGTGCATATTCGAATTCAGCGCAAAAAGTTCCTTTAAGATCAGGTGATTTTTCTCATGTAACAAACAAAAAGTTTAAATTTGTTAACTAGTGTTATCGTCCTTGGCTAGTAGTGGAAAGTATGTGTACTGTTATTATTATTATTAATAACGATGAGAATGTCATCATAATTGTTTGCTTCGTTTTATTTAGGTTCCCACCTAAAATATGGGCTGCGGAACCTTCAGTAGCTCCTCGAATGACAAATGGGGCGGAAGCATTTTATGAACATTACGATGAACAATTCTATTCACCGGGTCCAGATATTTATCAAGTTATTTTATCTTTGTTGAAGATACAATCAGAAATAAAATTGTAATTAAGATCAATGACGAAAGAATATACTAATACACAAAGAAATGAAGATTTGAGGAGATATAACTTTATATTGAAGCAGTATGTGAAGCTTAAAGGTGAAGCATACTCTATACTTCTGTAAGACAAGGAGAATTAAATTTCTAACAATTGTAGGCTTAAAATCGCAAACAGGAAATTTTTGCATGTGGATTGTAAATACGAAACCTTGGTTTTGGACATACCTTGACTTGGATTTACTGATAAAATTATATTTAATTAAGCCTCAATATAATTTGCATTTTATTTCTAATTTCTGTCTCTGTCACAATCTGAAGGAAAACGTTGTTTGCGCACAGATTTTAAAGCTTTCATTGTGGCAACGTTGGACAAAAATCTTTGTTCAAAAAGGCGACAGAGATGTATGCGCAATTTGGGATCTAGAGTGTGCGCAATCCAGTTGCTCCCTTTGGTCTTTATACAAGGCAAAAAGAGTAACTTTGCTACTGTCACTTTCCGGCTAAAGTTATCAACAGAACTAGTAGTAGAGTTAAGGAACTAAAGATTTGTATACCTTTTAAACAGAGGATATATGTGGTTATTATTCGCAAGCTACTAGCTCTTCCAATAGGAAAATCATATCATCTCTTTAAACTGCTGGTAGAAGACCGAAAATAAACTTTCATTCACTTATGATCACCACCATATCTAGTACAAATATCAAAATTAAGCTTATAACGTAATTAAGTTTCTTTCTCCCAACAAATAATTTTGTCATTAAAATTAACTGAATAATAAAACGTATTACATTCGCTAAATTGATTATGGTACGATTATCTTAAGAAGTGAAACAGATACTAGAAAAAGAGAGAGAGAGAAAAAATTTTGGATGAGATTTTATCCACAAGGAGGCTGAGTCTTGAGTTCTATTCAGAATAGAAATACTGATATTTCTCCTACGGATTTCGTAAGCCACACACCACAAATAACATGATTCACATCACACATCATTTCACCATAATATTATTCACAAAATACAAAAAGTACAACTAGCACCTAAAAATTATCTAAAACTAGAAAATAATTGTTACTTTTATTGAAAAGGCTCGAAAAAGGAGGTTATACACAAATTTTTAAAATACATACTTATATTTGCTGTGTTATTATGCGATAAAGCGTCCAATATTATTAGCAATAGTGAACAAAGAATTTCAAAGTTGAGAGTTATATCAATTAATATATTTCATTGAGTTGAGCAAAGTTATTTTTATGTATACTTAAAATTGATGATAAGGTATACTTAAAATTGATGTGATGTTCCATGACGACAACTGTTAAGGTGGAACCAACTCTGAATTATACTGGAATGAAATGTTTCATTCTTACACTAGCAAGATGACAATATGCATATAATACGATTTAGTACTTCTAATAAGATATAGCAAATATTATTATCGATTTTTAAACTTTAAATACGTTTTCTTAAACTATAGCATTGTTCAAAGATGATACATGCATCACTCGATAGGTGACATACTTCAGACTAAATTCACATGCACAATTTTCGAGAAAATCAAGAATACGATGATTTTTTATGACCCTATAAAGTATCTCGTTTTTTGCCAATAGTATTGTAATTGACAGGTTTGCTCTACTGAAACAGAATGTTTCTTTCTTTCTTTATTACACGTATAGTTGATTGCCTTCTCCTTCCAGTAACCCACACATTACTTGCACTTGTAATTAATTCTAATTAACTGTACCTGTAAATTCTAGAGCAAATGGCACATTTGTTAAGTAAACTCAATTCTAAAAACTGTAGTGTTTGATTTTAATACGATAGTTTAAAATCTCAATTTCTTCAAGAAACTTTTAGTTAACCTGATATTTAGTTTCTAAATTGTAATAGATTTGAATACCTTAATTCTTTTACTTCCATTTGAATTTCAACTTACACCAAGTGATTTGTTGAATCCCAGCCTACAATGTTAACGACTTCGTATCGCCCATGACTCAACACTGCCATTCGATCTTGCTTGAGTGTCACAAATTTGATGTGAGTGAAGTAGTCAGCGTTGCCTTCTTGAATAGGAGCGAGCAACAAGAAACTTGTTCCATCTTCTGAGAAGAAGGGCAAAGGCTTAATCTCCACCCAAGAATTTTCTAAGGCCCTTTCGGCATGTGTCTGGAAAGAAAGTGCAGCAAATATTAGATTTCTTTCAATTGTTCTCTAGATTATCTTCTCGCGTATTAATTGAACTCCTATGAACATATAATCAAAGGCTTAGTAGTCATTCTATTCGAATTCGATTTCTGATAGAAGTTTAAACTCATATTCTTTTGCATAATCTTATTTAAATTCTTGTCGGAACCACTAGTTGCCAAGTAACTTCCGCGAAAGACCTTGTTTAATCCTGTCCGTGAATCCATTGAATAGAGTAATTCGGAGAGAAGCATAAGTTCTATCATCACAGTGTAAATAATTACTTGGTCTAATATTTGACCATGTTGTAAACAATATGTGAATTCGATCGTGACGACTACTTCTTAATACACTGATGGAGAGGCATTTAAAACCACTCAATATACACGGTCCTAGTTAATCCTACAACACACTTCAGAATATGTGTCTCCAAAAAGATATTAATCTTGGTTTTAAGAAGCTAGCACTTCGGCGATCGGACGGGACATACTGATTACACTATCTGTAGAAGATATCCTACAAATAGTAATCTGAAACGTGTCGCACAACACTACTAGTATGGTTGTGTTTTCGAATCCGTTATGTGTGGATCACAATCAGTACTCGTATCTGAAATGTCAGGACGACAAGATATTAATGTTGAACTGTGAAACGCCGGCTGATTGTTCTGCTAAAATGCCATTCGCGTAGGTAGTAAAGTGTAAGTGGTCCATGTCTGGTATATACGATGCCAGGCAGAGAGGGTACCTACAGCAGTATCTGAGCGACTCGCCAAGGAGCGCCTGGAGTAGAATTAGAATTAGAAATTAGATTTCTGGGCTTTTGACAGTTATGTCATGTTAGCCCACCATGTATGTTCCCTCGGCGATCACATGTTCCGGGAATAGGGGGAAAGAAAAAATGAGGTAGGAAGGAAGTGACCTAGACTCATTGTTAGGTGCAATCCCAGCATTTACCTAGTGTGAATAAATAAAACCCAGGACAAATCTCACTCAAGATGGCTGGCCTGAATAAGCTTTTACAATTTTTCGACCGAGAGTCCCCACTCGAAATCGAACCCAGGAGCACCTGGACGTAACGAACGTTCGGCAAGGCTTTACTAACAGGACGCAACAGTCATAGGTCAATCAAAGAGTGTTTGAAAGTGCTGCCTGAGTTTAGTGATGTGTTGGAGGATGATGCTGTTCTTACTTCGCTTGCTTTTCTTTTTATCCTTGTGATTGAGATAATGAATCTCTCTTTGGTTTCTGTTTGCTTTATTTCATCTCCCAAAATCTAGTTTACACCTCTAACGTTCATAGTTTCATATAAATAACATTTTATTTGCTTTTATTTGTATTATTTTCATTGATTGATTCCTTAAACTCCGGGTTAATTTTTCTTGTTCTTCAATTTATGCTTTCAACTTTCGTGTCTTTCCATTTTGTTGATGGAACCTGATTTAATCCACGTTTATTCTCCTACATTCTGCTATGACTTAGAAGAACAGCCTCAATGTTGATGACCCCATTGAACACCGAATCAATAAATCAAAACACTTTTATATGTTACCCTGGACAATACATTTTTGCACATTATTCTCCACCTCTTCCTCCGTGTCAATTCGCGCAAGTGAATATCAAATTTGTATTCTCTGAAGTAAAGAAAACAACCCTGTTTTATTGTGTTCAAAAGAAAAATATAGTAAGAATAAATATCCCCTTGCAATTAACTTTATTATTGTTATTATTTAAAATATTATCTTCCCCTTTTTCTGGAAGACAATAAAAACAAATGTTCGTACAGCGTAAACTAAAAAAAAAAAAACTTTCATTTAACAGATTTTATGCCTTTACGAAGAGAATTTCATAATAAACTTTCGATTGTACTAAATGTGTGAGAGTTAAACAAACACATTAATGAATAAAATAAAGCATTTTTACTACACTAGACTCTCGCTAACCCGGCCATTCCTGGCATATATGGGTGCCGGATTAGCGGAACTTCCGGATTTTTGAGTGTCTGACATTTATTTGATTTACTTATTTATCTTGTTTTATATTTATTTTGAAAACATAGGGCATATGGTGTACTGTACTTTATTAAATCGAAGGATATAATTTTAAAACATAGAGGGTATACTGTATTAAATCCAAATATACATTAATTTTCAAAGAAAACTTAGTCCTTGAGTCGTATCACTCACTATGAAATATGTCCCTAATTTTTAACTATCGTAATGATGATACGCGACGGTGGCATGCTTTATCACGCATGATTCTACAATTAGCAAAGAACGCTACAATTTCGTATACGTACAGTAAATAAAGCATTGTTTAACTAAGCATTGTTGCGCATGCGCACTATTCATTGTGCACGTGTTTTTGGTTAGATCTGCGCCGGATTACTGAGAGGGCGGACTACTGAGGGTCGGATTAGCGAGAGTCTAGTGTATTAATATTTGTTTAAACGCTGCTTTCACAAAAATACAAAAAAGAGCAACATTAGGTTTTCTTTCTATGCATTTGATGGACTTCCAGTCTTTCAATTAACTGGACTTAACAGAACATTTCACTCATGTTCTGTTAAGTCTGGTGGGTCAACAAAGTAAAAAATGTGTGTTCCTTATAAGATTTAATGAAGATTTATCATACGTGTCATTATGTGCTGTACTAATACTAGAAACGTACTTCGATACAAGTCCAGTTAGGTTCATGGCAGGCACTAACAATACTGAGGTTCTGAGCTCGATTCAACCAGACAGCAGCTACCTGATCGTTGTTACTTCCCACCCAACCAGCAGAAGTTAGGTAGTACTCCCTGAAAGAGAACAAATAAAAATCAGACTATCAGTTATATTAATATACATTAATGGCTAACTAGGGCGACCATACGTCCCATTTTAAACGGGATAATCTCGTTTTAGGGGCGTGTCTCGGCCGTCCCGTCAGTACGCAGAAAAAAGTAGTATTTGTTCCGTTTTATGTAAGTGAAAGAAGTAAATAACAAACCCAGTATCTTTATCCTTGTAAAAGTAGGCCCTATAACTAATTATAATATCAAGGATAATATCAATTCAATAATAATACCAATGTAATTTCAAGTATACAAGCTAGGGCAAAGAAGCAATTGCAGGCAGCATGTCCTACTATATATTGAAAGTTAAATGCTGTTTATCTTTTATATTGTTATATTAAAATATAAATGTATTAGATATTACTAAAAGGTAAACAGGAACTAATTTCCGCACTGACCTGTTTTACATTTCTCATGATTTTTAAAAAGCCGGAACCTGTCCCGTTTTCAGCTGAAAATTTTATGGTCACCCTATGGCTAACATGGAGTTAAATACCCTTATAGAATTTGCTAATAAATTAAGACTACCTAATGTAAAGTATACTTATAAGGCTGACAGAAAATGATAATGAGGTTAAGATTAAATGAAGTATTGAGAATTTTGTGTTAGCATTAAATATGCTAATTATAAAAAGACATTCTTTGCGGTATGTTATCCTGAAATGTTATACAACCTTAATTAAGCTATTTTTTATGTTGCTTATAGAAAGAGAAGGGTGACAATGAAATCCCTTCGCGTAATAAACGGGAAGAGCCTCAGTGTGTCACGCTGATTTCTAATACCAAACAGTCATACTCATAGAGCTAATAGTTATCGCTATATGTCCTATCACTTACCTGCCTGCTGTCACTACCTGGGGCATTATAATGTAAAGTAACTGGAGGCAATAATGCAACCGTTATCATTTCCGGTAACACTGAGCACTTAATAATGAAAAAAAGGAATTGTACATATATGGTGCTAGTGACTAAGGATCTCATGTACACTCATGTCCAAAATGACTGTCGCACATCTATAACTATCTTCTTGTAAGAATATAATTTGATAATGATTTTGCAGAGTACTTTTAATACTGATACTATTTGTATAATCGGGAAATGTATATTTGTGGTAAATTCCATAGGAAAAGAATTATAAATACGAAAATTAGAATGAGTAAAACAAAATGTTGCTAAATGGACAAGAAAATTCTATCTTCGTTTTATTGTTTTTATTTACTGCTCTTTTGACATGAAATTTGCCACATAGATGTCTTTGCCGATTATACACCTACTAACATTATAAGAAATACCGGGAGAATTCGTTATCAAATTATATTCCTATAACAACATGTTTATAGACATGCGACAATAATTTTGGACATGAGTGTACATAATAGAAAAGATAGAGTTTCAGAAAAGTGTATAAAACAGTACAGTGCAAGAGGCGTTAAGCCATCATTTGCAGTCTGTGACATAACCTTTGATTTTAACTTCACGTACAATAAAGGCTCAGGTCTCAAAAATGTAGCATATTTGAAATATATTATTATTATTATTATTATTATTATTATTATTATTATTATTATTATTATTATTACTTATAATAATAATAATAATAATAATAATAATAATAATAATAATAATAATAATAATAATAATAATAATAGTTAATTCCAACGGTGACAGTATTGCAGCTATGTTAGTAGTACTAAAATTATTGTTAATAATGGTAACGAGTAAAGAGTAGTTAATTACGAGCATGACAACTATTTGCTACGGAAAGAGTTGATTATGATAAATACAGGTGTAAAAATAATTTACTTCAAATAAGCACAAAGAAAGCAAAATGTATGACGTAAATAACTAAAACACAACATTATGTTATTGATACGATGTCAATGGTGTAGGAATAGAAAAAAAAACAGACATTATGAAAGATCTAGGAATCACACTTGATAGCCTGTTAACATTTTGTCACCACACAAATGGTATCATGCAAACAGGAAGAAAGAACGATAGGCTTTATTTATTTATTATTTTAGAACGATAGAATATATATTTATACAAATTACTTGTACGAACCAAACTAGAATCTGGTTCTGTAATATGAAACAGTATATCTAAAACTTGACTAACAGATTGCCAATATTCTTGGCACGGAAGCGATGGTAGCGCCGTAAATGATTTTTAGGTTCAGTGCCGTTTAGGATTTGTGCCGCAAAATGATTTTTAGGTCTTGTACCGTTTAGGACTAGTGCCGCGTCCCATACAAAGTACTTTATCACATGACTCATGAAACTAGCTCTAACATGTTGCGCATTGCAACTAATCCATGTTTGTTCCCACATCCCTTACACGGAACACATTAGTTCGAATTGTATGAACAACTGGCATTGATACTTTTCATCTACCACTCACAATGAATATTATGTCTTTGTGAGTTTTCGTTTGTATCTTTATTACTGTGACAATCTGTATATAGACTCCTAGTCACTAGCACTGCTTGTACGTTTTTGAATCATTTCCTGCCGGATAGAATTCGTTTACTGAAATAAGTTAATCAAAGTTTAAAGACTGCGAAGACGTATCTGCTGCAGGACTCTGGAAAGTCTTGTAATGTTGAGAGTTTGGTACTTACTTTGGTGGTTTTGGCTTGCTCGTTTGTCTAGAGGATTCTGCATTTTCTTATGGACAAAATACTGAAAAGGCAGTTCTTAAAGTGGATGCTGTGTATGGAATTACTAGAGGGTTGAATTGATATATTCCAGTTCTCTTGAAAGTAGAACTTGCACTCTGAGGTGTTGCAGCTTTCATTCAATCTTCACTAAATAACTACGGAAACTGAACTTTTCCTGTTCCTCTACCAGTATACTGAAGCTTGTAGTTGGTAATTGCTTCGGGTCAGTAAACTGTTAGAGCTTTAAAAAATCATTTGTCTATTGGCTGGATTTCATGTGTGTAATGTGCTAGTAAGCACAGTAAGTGTATTCTCGCAAAGTACACTAATTATCTGTTCTTTTTTCACAGCCGTGATTGAAGTTAACAATTGCTGTTCTGTACACAGATCACGCAATCCTTTAGGCTTGTTGTGTACTATTGAACTGTATAACGAGAAAAACGTATCCCAGAACTTGCATATGCACTAACGAGTCACATTTTAAATTGAAAACTGTCTCTTCAAGAGATACAAGGTATGATGCTATTGTATCTTTCACGGGAGTTGTTATTGTATCCAAATAATCGACATTCCGTAATACCACAAACCATAAAGGTTTGTTCATTCCAACTTCCAATACAAGTCAATAAAAAATACTACTTTTTTTTTTTTTTTTTACTTTACGACTCTCACCATGTGATTACTGAAACATGCACAACGGGAAACGCACGTAGAATCTAATAAGAAATATATGGGTCTAATAATTGATGTCCTTCCTACACAATGACATGTGAAGGAAGAACAAAGGTAAGGTTTTCAACACTGCTTAAAGTCATTGTAATTAGTACTACTAAATACTATCGCTGTAATGTTATTCAAAAGAATGTAATGAATATTTTAAACATTCCCTACTCATTCGTCATTTTAAGCAGTGTTGCAAACTCTAACATAGTTTACCGTATCTCTGGAACGGTTCGAGGTGTCAAATTGCTGTAAACGGCATTACGCTTTTTCTGTCTTTTGGAAACCATCTAAATCCTTAGGTACGATACTTGTCTTAGCACGTTTTCGGAATAAAATCTGTATAAAAAATAAATTTTCAATTCCCTTGACTTTTTGTTTCTGTTTCTCCGAAATGTATCGTATCATGGTTATAGTATCCGACACTAAATTACTTTAAACATGCCCCGCCTCGTTTATCTCAGTTGCTTGATTAGTGTTGTAGACCCCTTCGAAATTTCAATGTTTGTGATACTGTAGCATCCATAGTTGGCAACACTGAATGAAAACAAAATAAAAAGTTTGGTATTTTAATGTTTCGTTTTACATCTAGGTTTGAAATATGTAAGAATCTGGCGTAGTGCCATTTGAAGGAATGAAACTTTATATTGAGACGGCAACACTGTTAATCTGATGATATTGTCGAGAATGTCAAACTTTTCTCCTTATGATATTTGCTTGGTACAAAATTTCAGCTATTCTTATCCATTAGTTTGGAAGTTATAAGGAGAGGCCACTTTCAGTGGGTCACATATACTAGCTGAAATGCCCGTTCTTCGCACGGGAAGAATAGTTTCATGTAAAGTATAGGGTACGCGTGGAGAATGAATTTGATGTTAAACAGCATTGATAGTGTTACCATTCGTTTCATGGATTGAACATTAATTTCGATCGTTTGATATTATTTTTACATGCCTCTTTTTCCACACCAGCCCGTACCGATGGGGCTAAACTTGGACTTCAAAGATGTCGGGATTGAATCTCAGCAACCCAAAAGCTATGGATTGAACACTAATATCGGTCGTTTACGAATATTCTTACATACCAGCCCCTCGAGCCTTCTATTCCCTTGCAAAAAAGTACTAGAGCCTAACTTAAGCCACAAGCTGCTCATGCGTCCAAAATCATCATAATCTGTCCAGCAGTCTAGGGAGAACTTAGCTATCAAACATATTTTTCGTGTCATTCTCTCATACTTAATCCCATTGGTGCAAATGTGCTAGGACCATAAGTTAGACCAAGGTATTCTCATGTACCAAAAATAAGCAAAATCAGTTCAGCTAGAAGCAGTTCGCAGGCAAACATCGTTACAATAATATATAACGATAGCAATAAGCCTGGCAATGTAGAGCTGGCGGTCCCAGTGGATCAGCGCTGCATCATCAAGTTTCTCTTGAAGGAAGGCGTGAAACCTTCAGAAGATGAGTGCATAATATGGCGAAGAAGCTCTCTTAGTCGGAACTGTACGAGTGGTGTTCAAAATTCAAGGCAGGTTCAAAATTCACATAGCCCGTACTCCACATCGAGCTACTGCAGTCAACGAAACCAACATTCGTCGGGTGGAGCAGTTCATTCCGAGTGATCGATGCATCAGTGTGAGAGATTTGAGTACAAAAAAAAAAAAAAAAAAAAAAAAATCAGCATAGGAAGTGTAGAAACATCATACACGAAAACCTGTATTTCGGAAAATCACAGCCAGATAGGTCCCAAAAATGTTAACGTTCGATCAGAAGCAGTGTTCTAATGTAGGTCATGTAATATAAAACTTATTTTCGGTATACAAAAAAATAGCCGCAGCATCAAAAAATGTTTATTTCCCTTCGCCTTCTTCTCACACATCAAGAAATTAAAACTGGCGTTCTTATTGCAGTGGACCTTAGGTTACGAACTTAATCCGTTCCGAATGTTGTTCATGAAATTAATGTTCGTAAACCGAAATTATTTTTCTCATTAAAATTAATGAAAATACAAATAATTCATTCTAGCTACAGAAACATGTTACTGTGCATTTTGTTTTTAGCTTTTTGTATGTTTTTGTGTTGAAGAATATAGAACGAAAATAACTATATTTTCTAAAGAAAGACAAAGCAGTATGACATCTAAAAACGCAAAACATAAAGAAAAAAAGAACAAAAAGTAGGTTTTGATCGCAGTACTCTGGCAGATAATGTTTACGGCAGATGCGCAAAATTACTGCTGGGCGCATGGAATTCTGGACACGCGAAATAATGGTAGTAAACCGAGTGAAAATTTGTTCACAAAATTTGTTCGCAAACCGTTTTCCTTCCCTTTCCCTGAATAGTGTGCTCGCCGAGGGACGTCATCTTCGAAAACGTAACCGGCTAACATGACCATAGATACCGAAATCTGAAATCTAAATAACGTCCTTCCTTCAAGTTTGAAAAGCATCTCTTTTCTAAAAGCCTGTAGGGCAAATATTCTGTTCTTCCTTCCCTTAATACATTTCTTCCTATAACACTTCACGTTTTGCAGCAAGCTTTAACATAGCACCGACAACTGGAAGCTGTTCATCATTTTATGACGCGTTTGGACTCCTTTGCTCTTCCTCTCTTTTTCATAGGGCAATATATTAACGCCATTTGTTACATACTCACTATTAGTATAGTGTTCATGAACTACAAAACAAGATATGGAATACACATATGTTTTCACACCGGATTGCCTACGGTTCTTAAAAAAAGAAACTTTTTTTTCTGAATATTCCATGAATATTGAAAATCGCAAACTACGACGAAACAGAACGTCTCTTCGAACGAGACGAACGCACTTTCCGAGCTTATGAATATGATGAAAACGACTCATGCGCTAAAACCTGAAGGTCTATTTTAAGTAGGTTCTCAATAACCTATAGACAAAAGAGATAATATAATATATAATTGTATATTCATGTACATTTAATAATATAATGTTAGATAAGTACAGTAGATCAACGGGTTACAAACCCCTTGATTCAGGGAAAGGGAAGGAAGAAAGGATTGGGGAAGGAATGAAGCGGCCTGGGACCTATATGTTAGGTACCACCCCGGCATCTGCCGGGCGTGAATGAAGAAAACCCTGAAAACCTCATTCAGGATGGCTGGGCGGAAAAGCTTTTTACACTTTTTCGTCCGAGAGCCCCCATCGGGAATCAAACCCCGGACCGTTCGCACTACGCTACGTGGGGCCACTTTGAAGGAAGGACGAACTGATGGCAGTAGTTTGTTAAGAATACATTCATGCTATGTCTAGCTTGAAGTACTAAACCGATTGGTGGAAGGCTTGGATATATGGTCCTGACGTCCTTTCAAAACAAATAATGGGGCGGTGATGGCAACGACACGATGTCTTATGAACAGAAAATACTGAAATTTTTGAAGTTGTGGGACAAATATAGTATATCAATGTCAGTGGGGATTATGTGGAAAAATAGGGGAATAATGCTTCTTTGTGTTCGTATCACTATCTTCGTGTTGTATAAAATTTCTTGAAAACGGTAGAACATAATTTCGGGGTTCCCCATCATCAGCATTATAAAAAAATTAACTAAAAGTAGTGAACCTAGTGAAGACAGAATTTCTGTAGAAAATAAAATTGTTAGACGTAACGATTTACAGGTGATAATATGAAACAATAAAATATGGTATAATAAACTAAATAGGTAAAAGTCAACGGCAAATATTTCCCATCAGAGAAGAAACTACATTTGTGTGGGAAGGTTAACTAGATACTAAAGCTAATAACTATCACCAGTGTAAATTAGATTATAAATAACATACTTATCATTTTTGAATTAATATGATCTCATTTAAATTTTGAATATTACGAAATAGTACTTACTGATCTTTCAGAGCTAACGGCGGCTTTACTTCCCATTTTTGAGGAGCACTGGGATCAGTAATATCCATCACCCAAAGTTTAATTTGCGGATTGGGGCTTCCCGGCTGTTAAAGAGAGAAAAAGCAATATCTGGTATTAGAGTAGGAGATTAGATTTATAGTAGCAAGTTTGCAGAAGTTAAGTAGTGTATTAGTTTTGAATTAGAATAAAAATGAAAGGACACTTCATATACGGGTAAGATGTACTGTTTTCCTTTACAGTTATAACATTACATAATGCTTTTTGCAATTAACTAGCAGTTGAACTTCCTCATTAAGAAAAGATTTAAGGCAATTCATTTAAAAGCAACACTGTATTCACATTCTAAAAATTGAATCAAAACACTGTACACTTGAAGTCAGAAAAGTTACTGATTCGTTCTTAACTAGATTTGATTGACAAGTCTGATTTCAAATGTTCTTGAAATAATGCATATAAAAATAAATTTATTGTATTATTTTATTATACCATTTCATTTTACATTCTGAAGCTATTTTTAAATCATTCTTATTTTGGTTTCTGTTGATGGATTGACAAATGATTTTTTTTTTATTTGCAAACGTTGCAGTGTTTGTATTCAATATTTAATGCCGATGTCAACAAGCTCAAGAACGAAGTTTCACTCAATCATTAACGGGAATAGAAAGTCTTTTTGATCATTGATTAAACTATTGGATCATTATCAAAATTTCTTGAAGAACTAAGATTTAATTAGTAAATTAGATTAATGTTTGAGTTTCGCATTCCTTTCAGCAGCGAGGCTATATGAAACATGGACTTGAATCAGGTTTACTTCAAACTGACATTACAAGAAAGACTATACTCTTACATCTAACTCGATGGAGTCACATGCCACACTTCGAACGTATTCATAGCGTTGGTGCATGAACTATCTGGGGATGCTCAAAGCAGGTATATGGAAGTAATCCCATATCTTGGATGAATTGCAGAAAAACATTACCCGTACCATACGCAGCATTACATGTGAAGAGTTACAGCGGTGTCAGCCAATATGACGTAATGTGTGCCGAAGTGTCTTGACGTTAAGGGGGGCCACTTTCAATGCCTCTCGCAACAGACACGTAAGCCAGTATTTATATTTTCCTATCCTGTCAGCCTGTGTCCGGTATTACTAGGCCGGGTAACTTTTATGTGAGACCATATAGAATCGGTAGTTCTAGAAGACAGTATAAAAGACTGCGCAAGATCCCAACGACTGCGTCACACTATGGACCAAGAGGACAGACTTCTTATGCACATGTCTATATTAGGTTAAAGTTACATCCGGAAGATTGGTACACAAATTCAGGTTTACCAATGTCGTATCGTAGCCGAGAGACACCCGTGGTAGACCTGCACGCTACTGACCTCTGAACTTTTTGCTACGTTCTCCCTGCATAATTTTCTTCCTTGAGCTTTCTGTTTACCTCATTTGCAACTGCTATCTCTTCTTCTTCGTGTTGTATTTTTAACAATAATGTTCAACAGTATATTTTTAGTTGTGTTACCCATCACTTATTGACAACATGCGTGAGAGGTCTTTGAGAATTCATGTTCTTTTTTTCTGTATATTTTAAAATTCCATTCTCGTATTTCTGCAACTAAATTACAATTATCTTTTAGTTTGAGTTATTATTTAATACAGTTAATAACCTAAACATGTAATGGAAAGCCTTCGTAACTTACCGTGGGGTATCGGACGGTTTTAATTTCAGGGAAAAATGATTTGGTGTTGGCATTAGAGGCAGTTGGAATCCATGGATATTGAAGCTGCTGCACCTGGGAATCATTGAAGGACGCAAAAAGAATCCTTGTACCATCGGGACTCGGCCACAAGGCCTCAAAGTTATCAAATATGTCCTCTGCAAGAAGAACAATAAACAAATAAATAACAGTGTAGAATGGATCAGTGATGGTCATTTTCTAACTCACCACGAGCTAGAATAAAATAAGAACAAAACTTGGGGTTCGTTTTCCACTTTTATTTCCCCCATCTGAGGCTACAATTCTTTAAATCTGCGTAATTAATACATTTTCTAAATCTTTGTTGTATTCTCCGTATCTTGCTTTTTGTTTCATGTGTTTCGGTGAATTAGAGAACAGGCTCTGAACACTTGAAAGTAATCCTACAAAATCTACATTGTTCTATACATCAACCAGATATAAACGGCCATATTTTGGAGTATGGGTTTGGCAACCGAAAGGTTAATAAAATATTTTCAGCTAAAAATTTAGTCCCGATTCAATATATTATGAAGGCAGTAATACATTTCCTGTTACATATGGAGTTAAAAATAAAGAACAAATAACACATTTTTCATTTTTATTTGCTGGGTGAATAGAACATATTCGCGGGCCGACATTTGGCCATCACTGTAATAGATTAATATAGAACAGTAAAATTAAATTAGAGTACAAGATTTATCGTATACGTATGAAATCTGAACATTTTTCTACTCACAATGAACCTCGAACTAAACTTGATAAATAAATATGAAAAATGGAATCTTTTTCCCATCTGCTATCATTGCTAATTTAACATAAAATTAGTGACATAATAAGAAAATAATTCAATAATTAGAAAATCAATCGAGTTTTGTTATATATGCATCAGTCTAACCTTATGACACATTCATATTTTCAGCACTTTCAAAACTACTTTCCTAGGGCTACTGACACGTGTTAGAAGGATAGCTGTATTAGCATAGGTAGGCATTTTATATGACTGCATTAGCAACTAAAATATTATGTTCTGTTAAAGGGACATTAGAATGAATCATTCGCTTTTAACAATATACAGTTTGCAACAGCAATGACATCATAAGACCTTTACTTACACAAAGTGCCTGTGCAGAAATAATTCTAACACAAAGTTCCTATACAGGAAATAATTCTATCTCCGTCAGCTTACAGTTAATATTTTTGTGTTAAGTTAAAACACTGTAACATTATATGCATACTGTAAAATGGAGGGTAGAAAGAGCCTCAACGAATTCTGGTGCTTTTGTCTGATTATCTAAAAGATAATACTTTCAATTTCACTAGTAACGGGTGATGCAGCAAATTCTGGACTATGTGTTGCGTTCTGTGACATTTAATGCTAAGTATTAGGGACAAAATTAGTATATGTAATATGGAGAGTGTTTCAACTAGTATTGATATGTTTTTGTTTGTGGCTTGAAGAGGAACCAATAATTAGAACATGATGTCAAAAGAAGACACCCTCCGTTCCCGACTGTACAAGTTCTACTCCGGCAACATTCAGCCCGGGAAATGGACCACTGTACGACACTTTTGGCTGAAGGAGTGCCCAGAAGTATTATCTATGGTATTTTGAAACGCTTTCACAACACACAAGCATCTCGTCGACCTGGCTCAGGTGGATCCAACGCCAAAATCACTGGAAGAAAATTCATCATTCTGAAGCGTTTGTTCGATCACAAGGATGGGATTTCGGAGATACAAGCAACTCAGCGGTTACAATGTCATTAAAGAACGATTTATCATTAAAGAACGCTACAGAATGTGAATGGGAAGGCATACAAGACGAAACGTATCCGACAATGAACAGACAGGCGGAAGTCCGAGGTGAAGAGGTTGTGTGGTCGGATGAATTGGAAGTTCGCAATGGCCTCCTGGATCCTCGATGACGAATCCTATTCCACGCTATCCCACTCCACCATTAACAGCTTATACACCTCGAACAGAGACGATACACGACCTAGGGTGAAATTCTATCCGAAAAATAAGTTTGAGAAGAAAGTTCTGGTCTTGCTTCTCATTGGACCACACGTCCAACTGCTGATCATGGACAATTTTGCCATCAATGGCAGGGTTTACCTAGAGGAGTGCATTAAGAAACGTCTGATTCCATACAATAGAGCACACTACGACTACGACTAGGTGTTCTGGCCGAACAAGGCTAGTGCGCATTTCGCTTAAGTGGTAGTGGAGCACTTAGAACAAGAAGGCATCTATTTCGTTACCAAGGAAGACAACCCTGCCAACCTCAAGGAGGCCAGATGTATTTAGAACTTTTGCACTCTGTTGAATGCCCGAGTCTATGCCAATGCCTTCAGAGCCGAAAACACTAGCCAGTTCATGCATCGCATCAAGTAATGCCTGTGACAAATACACGTCGGACATGTACAAAGCTTGGTAGAGAGCACTAAGAAGAGGATAGATCAGATTAGGCGTAGCGGTGTAGTTGAGAGTTCAAAACATGTGTGTTTCGTAGAACTTGTGTTATCCTTCCTATTGCTCCCTTCCTTTTTGTTTTATGTTAAAAACCTACTACTGATATGTTTAGTTGCGGGCAGTCCAGATTTTGCTGCATCACTCGTTATTATGGTTTTCTCTGACAATTGCTAAGGACCAAACAAAAATCAGCTTCTAATTAGTTTTTTTACTGTGTTTAACAAATCCCGGAAAGTTCTCTAAACTTCAGTAATTTTTCCTTGTTAGGGGTCATAGCCTTCTAACTTCCGACTGAGTCTTTTGACTAATATAAACAAGGCTTCGGCAAAGTTACGAATTAACAGAAAACATAATAAAAAGTTCGAAACAAGACTTTTTTGTGGTTGTTGTTAAAAAGATTAAGTTTAGACTTCAAAAATCAAGAGTGAAATTAAAGTTTAGACTTCAAAAATAGGTGGAAAAAGTTACTATAAAACATCTGTATCCCATGAGACAAGAACGAAAGGAAAAAATGATTACGTTACACAATGCAACGGACCTAACTCGTTATAATAGTTTTCTTGTGATGATTTAATTGAATTCTGAAATTAATATTTAATTCTTGAGATATTTAATTGTTATTCGTTTTGGATCTACGCCATCTTCATGTTAATTACGTTACAAAAATGATTTAGTTGTATGTAGAGGAATACACAGAAATGAAGTTTGTTTTCTATATAAAACGCATATATATTTAAAACGTATTATATTGCAGTAATTCATGTCATTTATAATAATTTGGTTTTAAGTATTCAGGATTGTTGGTTAGAATAAATATGTTAAATTTCGATGATTAGTTAAATAATAATTTAACTAAAAGGCATTTTTATAGACATGTTCATATTTACATTAATATGTATTTTATTATACACGTTCGCATGGTTACCGATGAGTAAACCACAAACACGCATTAGTTCAAAAGTATAAATTTAAGGTTTAACATTATAACATTATAACATTGGGTTTAACATTATAACATTATAACGGAATAAGTGGGAGATTTCAACGATGAGAAGGACGTAGATTTTTGATCCCAGGAAAAATAGTGGTACTTTAATACCTGGAGATATGAAGCAGGTGAAACATGGTTTATTATCATTGACCAGTTTTAAATGAAACTAGGAAATGAATTACAAGCTAAAGTATGTAAAATTGAATAAGTTTGATGGTAAAACACGTGGCTGTAATTGTTCATGAAAAAAATTGGAAATTTAGTTTTGGAATCGAGATTAGAACAACATATCTGCTGATCCAAAGTTTAATGTGAAAGCTGCTGTTAGGGAATTTAATTGTCTGTGGACTGAGATTTCCTCAGTTCCCAGGTGTACGCATAAATTATATTAGCATACATATTCTATTGAAAATAATGGCTATTATTTAGAACCACTGCACAATGTTTAGGATATGCCTCATTGTTTAGTGTAATTCTCTGATTAATTTACTTTTAAACAACAGTCTTGGTATCAGAAAGGGTGTTTTGATGATGACCTCTACATTGAAGTTATGTTTAGGTCGAACTAGAAAGAATCATGCGTTTCAAATCAACTTAATGTTCAAGTTATCTGTATTTGGAACAAGGTACATAAATAGATTATACTTCCTGATCGCCATTATTTTGTTTCATTTTGCTCTGATGGTTATCATCATCGAAATTTAGTGAAAGCAGGAAATATTAGGTATGCTTAATTTTCCATTTCTGATTCATTATAATAACATTCATGTATAATAACCCTTACGTGTAGTTATTTAATAGATTATGTATTACTGTGGTATATGAATAAATGTTGATTTTAAGTAAATAACGCTTCATTATTCTAATGGTTCAATGTAAATAATAATTAATTTTAATATGTACTGATTAAACCATATGATGAAAAGCACAGAAACTAATTTTGATGCTGAACAATCTTGCGTTAGTAGAAAATAATAGTAGTGAAGGAATAACTAATTTTCTGTCGATGCTTGTGTGTAACCTAAGTGCATGAATTTACTAGAGATGGGTTCTTAGCAGAAAATATTTCTGTTGTTTGGTATACGAAATTATTTTGAAATAAATTATAATTAAAAAAACAAATGAAATGTGCAGAAATAAATATTACTAGACATCAATATTGACTTTCTATGGAAAGTCAGTATAAGTTGTGACCTGTAGTAGAAAAAGCCTAAATTATTCCTCAAGGGCGGTGGTTACTTACACTAACCACCTTTTCTATTGAGCGTCTTATTTCCATGTGTGAATGGTTTTCAAGATTAACCGTTTCTGAAGTTCGATTGTAGTTCACTAAATGGTGTCACGATGTCTTTGTGATGAAATTTACGATTCGTCGGGAAAACACATATATTGTACACAAGTTAATGTTGTACATTTCCTTTTTATTCTGGCTAGTCACAGTAATTGTGCTTTCATGCAAGTATAATATAACAGTACTTGGTTTCTTATTTAGATATTTCTTGTGATAGAAAAGTTTACGTTCTTGCTTTAAGAACAAGTAATCTTATCATTTTATGTGTTTTGACTGTATGTGAAAGTTGGTGGTTAGTAGAGCTAACCACCGCGCACACGAACAGTGACTGTTCTGTAAAGAAGCTATGGCGCACAAAATCCTCACAGTGAAAGAAATAGATCTCGATTTGGAAGACATAAACTCTTGTACTGAAAGTGAATGACAATGGAAGTGCTTCTGGAAGTGAAATCGTTAGTGTCATAAGAAAGCAAAAGGATGAAAGGAAAATAAATGTTTCTTGCCCAAAAGTTCTGCATGACTATAGTAAAAATGTGAATTTTGTTGATACTTTTGATCATCTGAAAGGAGACTTGAATAGATCGGAAGTGCAAAAAGGAGTGGCGCAGACTACTTTTTCCATTTTCTGGATTGCTGCGTTGAGAATGCATTTATTATGCATTAAGAGCTCGACATTGTAGAATATTCCATTAAGATTTTCGCCACAGTGTTGTTCAGTCTTTATTGGTGAATATGATAGTGACTAGTAGTCCAAAATTAGGTAATCCAAGAGTGATGAAACCAGGTGTTGCAATCACGAAACACAAGCCAGTAGTTGATGCCCCAATTCGTCTTCTAAGGCAACATCACTCTGCAGCACCAAGAAGAATCCTGTAAGAATAGTATTGGAAGCAGAACATGCAAAGTTGAACTTTGCTTGAACAAGGAAAACTGTTTCCATGTATACCATAGACAGTCATATCTAGTGGTGTGTTCTATGGGTGGTGGCTACTCACACTAACCACAAGAAATGGTCATTTTTCTCACTAGTCTTAGACAAAATATGTACAATTTTCGCAAATAATTTTATTATAACTTCTGAAAAACGAAATAAATCACGATATTTGCTGAAAAAGTTGATTACCTTTTTCTGCCCCTCAAAGAGTTAGATACGGAAGTTATGATTTGCTACTTGAAGATTACGCGATAAAGTATAAAATGAGACTTCAGTCTTATTGAAATTATTGCATTTAAGAATTTATTTACACAAATAATCAGTCTGGAATTACAGTAGGATATTTGAGACAAATATGATCGAACTTTAATATACAAAATCATTTATTAATAAAACGAGGAAGAACTTGAAATGAGAAGGAATTGAACTAAATACATCCCTTTTAAAAATTTTGTTTTTATCAGTTTCCTGATACAAGTCAGATGCGGGAAGTTAGTTTAGCTAGAATATAAAAAGAAATGACTAATACATTTTATTTAAGTTACTCTTTTACGCAATGGTTCGGTGTTTAACTTGTCTTCCACTAGCGACAAGATTTCCAAGTTTCTTATATTTAATCACCCATTTCTTTGGCTGCAAAATTATTTCTGAATGTTGGGTAGTAATATATATGTATTCGCTAGTGTCTTCATGGGACAAGATTATTACAGCATGTAATTTTTGTCACTGCATAAAGTGGATTTTTATTAGTACAAAAATATTTGTAAATTACTAAAACCAACCTTCATAGAGCCAATCGGGTATTCCATTGTAGATAACTCCGGGCATCCCTGTGTCCGTAAGGCGATGAATAACTGCGGTTGATGGCGATTCTTTAACAAAAATATCGTTTTCCAGAATAAGAACGATGGAGGTGCTGTTCCCCAGCCACTTGGCAAACTGTAGACTGCTCGGTTGCACTTTCGTTTTGTTAAACCGGATAGGAAGTTGGTGACTGCAAAAAATAAATGATGATAGTTTTTTTATCTCTTAATTACAGACTAATATTAAAGGATTTATTATAGGGTTAACGTACCACGACAGTTAAAAAGATTTTTAAAAATCCTGAAGCATTCTCTTCAGCATAAACCAAAATAAAGCTTTAGAGTTCTGAGACATCAATTTTGATCAGTTATGCTTATGTACAGAAATATTAAATTTCCAAAATTATGAAATCGTTTTTTTTGTGAAATTGGCAGAGATTATGATCATCATTCAATTTGTAAATGAGTTATTAAAAATGTTTACTAATATTGTTTTCATAAATATGTAAAACTTCAAATATCACATGATATATGTAGACATTGATGATAAAGATATCCTAGTTTACGATTACTTTTTAAATACTTAGGTTTATTTTTTTAAAATAAGACTTTTTAAAATGTAAATTTGATGCATTTCACTGCAAGAAGAAAGGCTTTTATTGTATCTGCATGGAACTTATATGTATTTAAATATATTTTTAAAACTGCTATTATAAAAAAAACGTTCTTTTGCCATTTTACTAACATTTTTTGGTCTTGGTTTTGGTGTTATTCTAAAGAGGTTTAATGTTATATAAAACATAAATTATGTTTGTACAGAAGTATAGAAATCAACTAATTTTTAGTGTATTTCTAACATCAAATTTGTAGGTAAAATTCTAAATGTTTCATGTGCATCCGGAGATTGGTTTCGGACATGTCAAACTATTCCAAAAGAACTATCTATTCTGCTCACTAACCAAAGTTAAACTTATCAGACGTTGGTTATTAGTTGAAAAGCAGCGTAATATTATTAGTTTTATCAAAATACTGGCAGTTAATAAAGCACATTTAAATACACATAGTTAGTACATACAACATTTTCTAAATGTTCCTGTTCTGAATTATTTACAGAATTCATTGTAAAATACTATTTGCACTTGAGCGTACTTACTCATTCTTAACGTCGTAGACCGTGTAGAATGCAGTGAAAGAATGTCGATAAACCTAAAAATGAAAACAATTTTATAGAAAAAGACCTGACAATCAGAACATTCAGTTAAACACAAAATCATACATAGCTACACACAAATAGTGTGTTATATCAGTGTATCTAAAAGTATATTTCTGTTGAAGTAGTACATAATCATGATTTCATACTGAACACTGTAACTGAACATAATGTCCTTGTGTTTAATTAGGTAAATAGTTTCCTGATCGCTGTAATTTAATTTTTGAAATTATTGGGCAGCAAATGGCCACATTCATACTTTTTACGGCGTCTTGTTCTCCTAACACAAGTATATATCAAAAGTTGATTCTCAAAGTATTCTGTTGAAATAAATTAGATATTCTGTACTTTTAAACGTCAAAATTAAAATAATAACATCATACTCATTTCTTTCAAAACATAATTTCGTCTATCTCCTCCTTTTCTCCACCCAACATCTCAATTGTTGTTTATTTGTTACCACAATTATTTCAATATATTAATCCCTATTTTGAATATGCCAAAAGTTTACAACTGTAAGAAAATTTGTATGTAAAGGCTGATATTTTGTAAAAATACTTTAAAAACTACTTAAATTAGGGTTTGGAAATGTCACGAAAAACTTATATACTGAAGAAAATAACCAACCTTTTTGACGCAATGTTTGAATAGGACGAAGCTCATGTCACTGGAAACTTCATAATCCTGGACGTCCAGTTGCCTCTGAAATATTAAAATAATGGTTTAGCACTTACTTTTCTATTATTGAACAGGGGGTAGAATGCCAATTACTTTAATCTTCAATCAAATTATAAGTCCCAATTGGTCAGAAGGACAAATTACAACAAAATTAATCGTAGAATCGCAATCTTCCAAATCGTTCCTATTAGAAATCGTTCCTATACAAAACTTGCAGTAGGTGAGGTCCGATTACGGTTCAGGTGCTATCAAAGATACACTTCTATTCCTGCATTGAAGATCAACCTATAATTCCAGATCATTTGCCTGATAAAATTAAGCGATTGATTAAATACTTCCTACATATCTCGTTAATGGAACAAAATGTCATTAAGATCTGAAAATATCACAAATGACACGCTTTAATGCATTTTCATAGCTTATACTATTTTATATACTAGAAGTACTTAATTTGGTACTTTAATATATTTTTGCAATTCAGCTCCATGCGTTATTTTTTTGGTTTAGTCTAAATCAACCGTGTCAGAGGAATTTTGAACTCAGCGAAGTCTACTTTTATGGATATCAATATGTTAATCTGTTGATGGAATTGACATTCTGTGTTAATATAACTTTGGTTAAGATGAAGAAATAATTTTAGAATTTTTGGTTGCACACTATGGACTATTTTGTATCTAGTTTTAGCTACATGGAAGTTGCAATTCATGAAATATTGCTAAAGAGTTGTGAAAATGGAACTTTAATTGATTAGTGATCAGTCGTATTAAAAAAAACTCACTTGATAAAATCCCATATTTCTTAAAGCATGTTCAAGAAATTTTTGTACAGTATGTTTATTATAATAAAGTGATTTATATTCTTTTACGTTACAATACTGCCATAAAAGCAAACATTTTGATAACATTTTACTTTTGCGTTTAGTACCAACTGGCGTTTGAAAACTTCTACATTAAACATTACGTAACGCCAACCCCCTAAGATCACAGAATTCTTCAATATTCAAAACGCCTAGCTTCTACGTATGAATTTGCGTTAACAATATGACACAATGCATCTAATATATTAAATTTTAGGTGACGATATATGACTATGTCACTCATGAGACTACGTGCGGTAAATGCATTGATATTTTATTCATGTGTTTCATTCATGACACTACGGTAATTCTATCGATATTTCATTCAATATATTCCATACACTCATTTAGGTTCTACGTATAAATAAATACGCAAGCTTACTCATATACATGTAGAACACTATTATTTGTTTGGAATTGCCAATGTACGGGGAAAAAAGATCATTGTATATTCAATCGCTGACGAGTATTCTCTAATAGATTGCTATTGTTTTTTTTTTTTAATATATATAGTACGGCTGTTCAGAGTGCAAAATTATCACAGTCAAAAGGGAAGAGGGAGACAGGAATGTTTAAAAAAAAGTATTGTTTGTACTGGAGTGCTTCGAAATAGAGAATATTAAATTATGTGGAATTAAGGATGCTGCTAACATTATAGAGCGGATACCTAGTACTGAAAATATGAACAAGTAATTACATAACAAATACATGTTAACTATATGTAAATTACTGTAGTTAATTTGGAAATTTCTTACAATAGTGTTACTTTATTCATCTCACAAACTTATTAATGGGATACTTTATTTTTAAAATATTAAATGAGAGGAGATTCTGCCACATCTTCCTCAGGATTTCTTACCGTTCTTCTGTTCAATGCTTGGGTTATTTTAGCCTTTACTTTCATTATAATATAGTACTTATGTTAATGCATTTATTACTTCGATCAATTACCATATTATTTTATTACTTTATTTTCAAGCATATCTTATTACAAAGAGATATTCGAATAGAATATAGCCTTTATAGGATCACATTGTTCTCATTTGTGAAGAAAATGTCTTCATAGGAGTATTCTATTTCACCCGATTTTCTCGCTTTCTGCATTGCATTGATTTTCCACCAAGCTCAAATAACAAGTGTCTGCCGCTCACCACAAAAGAGCTACTAGTTGCCTCACTTAAACCGCTAACAAGCTCAGAGGTAGAATATAGCTTGAACTAACTACGCTACACACATTTCCACTTTTTTCTACAACCTTTAGCTTAAGATAAGTTCAGATTTAGTTTTTGATACCGCAAGGAAGTAAATATAGCTACGAATTTCAAAAATTGTATGAATAAGTATTTCAAAACTGTAATTAAAATAATTATTCTCCTTGATTAATAATAGGGTCATAGACCTATATAATAGGGGGGCGAAAAAAAATGGGGGGGGGGATTTCTATTGGCCGTGTTGCGGAAAAGTTGCCTTGAATTAGTGGTAGTCAACAGAGGAAATTTGGATTATTTTTTTTTTGGTCAACTCCTTCCTTTGCCTCATGGGACTTGAATATTTTTTCAGCTCAGGCTATGCAACCCGCACGACACTACGAAGAAAATGTTGTTGCATAGCTATAACCTTTTGTTCTTTTTTACACTGAAGCATTCTGAAGCTGAAAATAAAACGAAAGAGAAAAGTGAGATGCGATATTGTTCCTATATGGTTAAAAATGGTAATCAACTAGACGAAAAACTGGATTTTTATGCTTCAATTCATGGTTTCATATATAGTGTAAGAAATATGATGCCAACTTTACATTGCAGCTTGTTTCACTTATATCATGAACAATTTTTTTAGACAATTTTGAAATCGGCTGTGCAATAATAGAAAATACACATTTACCTACAACATTATACACGACAATAAGAATATGTAATGCATTGTTTTTATAAGAAGTCTGAAAAAGTGTAATTTTGTAGACAATCCAGTAACGTTCAGGAATACCTTTCGAACATTTGCCGAGCCGTTTCAGGTTTGTGTCCTCCAGACCTTCTGAAGAAAAAGCCTGGACCAATTGTCATATCCCGATGGTTGATGACTGCTTCTCGCATTCTCCGATTATATATTAGCACCGAAACTCCCGAAGAACCGCTTCTTTGGCTTGCACAGTATGTCAGCTAAGTAGTTTGGTTTGAAATAAATCGAAATTCTTCTCTCACAAACGGGACGCGACACTTGTGGCTACTTGCTCGATCTCCATCCACTCTTCCAGAGGAATTAATAAGAATCATGTGTACTGTGATTAGTTCCAACGCTTATTTTGACTATCCTGGAAAACTTGTTCTTGGCAATGATCACAGTAGCTAGGACATCCGAGTTTTAGGATGGAGAAGGATAAAGAAGTGTCAGCAGAGAAAGAGGTCAAGTTTACGTAAATTCGTTGTTCCGAAAGTAAACTTTTATGCAAATAAATATCATGTCATGATCGATTGGTTCTCAAAGGATGTCACCGAGCCACTATTAACAAGAGAACTTTCTTCGAGCCAGATAGAAGAAAATATTAGAACGACGGCTACAGCTTCTGAGGAAATTCCACGTTTCCCTTGTCATACGCAATTGGTGGAAAGGATGATAAAAGTAATTACAAAAGTGTCAGCATCAATGTATGAAGCGGATCGAAGATATGGGTTTATCAGGGCAAAATTAATATAGACAAGAAATGAATAAGTTTGACTCTAAGCAGGACTATCAAATGTACATGAGTCAAAAAAAAAAAAAAAAAAATGGAAGCAAGTAGGTGGGCGGGTGGAACTCAATTTGAAGCTACCTCCTCGTGATGGATTCTGGGAAGTTTCGGAGTGTATGTGCCGAAACGAGCTAAGAGCTGTAAGGGAAACTTTATCAACAATTTTTCATGACGTATATTTATAATGTGTTTTGAAAACATCAATACAATTTCTTCGTGTAATTGATTATAATTTTTAACCACATAAAAAATCATATCTTATAGGAATCTCATAGGAAACATATAGCATCTCACTTTTCTGTTCCGTTTTATTTTTAGCCTCAGAATGCTTCGATGTAAAAAAAAAAAAAAAGAAAGAAAGAAAGAAAGAAAGAAAGAAAGAAAGAACCGAAGGTTATAGCTTTGCAGCACAATTGTCTTTGTAGCGTCGTGCGGGTTGCATATATGAGGCAAAATAAGGAGTTGACCAAACAAATCCAAATTTTCTGCGTGGACTATCACTAGCACGAAGGAACTTTTACGCAACCCGACCAATCGAAATTAAAAAAAGGGAAATAGCTGTGCAGGACAATTTTCTTCATAGCCTCGTGCGAGTTGCATAGCCTGAGCTATAAAAATATTCAAGTTCCATGAAGCAACGGAAGGGGTTGATCAAAAAATCTAAATTTGCTGTGTTAACTATCACTAACACAAGGCAACTTTTTAGCAACCCGGCCAATCGAAATTTGGAAACAAATTCGGCCTACCCTACTATATGACAACAGAAAAGTCAACTAAGAAAACAACCTATTTTTGTGTTGAAACTCACCATAAACTGCATAGCATAAACTACCTTCCAAGTTTCATTGATTTTTATTAAACTATCAAATATCATAAGAGAAGATCAGAAACTAAGATTACAAAGCCGATAGTTCTGTCGTTTCGTCTGTTATAGAGGAATGAGGAGTGTGCGGTAACTGTAATACATAGAGTTGGCAATTGTGTAGAGTTTCAGCGATCCACTACTTACGGCGCTAGTTGTAGGTAAACACAAAGGGTGACTCGTTTGGAAAAATGGTCTCGCGAATAAGTTCGTTCAGTTATTCGATTTCTGTGGGTGAAACATGTAGCCACGGCTGAAATTCACCGGCAGCTGGTAGGGTTTACGAAGAGACTGTAATGTCTCGTCAGCATTTCGCAGAATGGTGTCGAAAATTTGCGACTGGTAGAGAAAACGTCACCGATGAGGAGCGCATTGGCCGACCGAGCACAGCATAAACAGATTTGAACACAGTTCGTGTGGAGGAACTTATTCAGGACAACTGGAGGATCACGTTGCGGCATCTGATGTCAGAATTGGGAATGTTATTCGGAAGCGTTCGTCACATTGTGCACGATATTCTGCAGTACTGGAAAGTTTGTTCCCTATGAGTTCGTGACAATCTGGCTGATCACACAAGGTCAGGATTTTTTATGAGGAGCGAATCTTCATCCCACGGTGCGAGAAGTGCCCCAACCGATGTGGAGACCATGTTAAAAAATAATCTAATGTATGTACTATCCGTTGTCTGTATTGGTTGTATGAAATAATATATACACATTTCACTCCAGTTTGTAATCTTACTTTCTGATCACTCCTCGTATTAAAAATTACTTTGAACTATGCGGTGGTAGACCTTGATCTGTTGCATAAGCTTGTAAAACATGTAGGCTTTTGGATACAGATCATTCAATTTGGGTCACATTTTCGAAAACAAAAGTAAACAAAGGGGGAAAACTGAACTGAATTTATTTGATCTAGGTCAATCTTAGCATGGTAAGTTGATCATAGCCTATTATGCAAACATATGAAATATTTTGGTGTGCAGTCTTTTGGCTCCCGAGTTATGGCTAATCAAATGCGGGGTATGGCCATCAGTCACATTTTCGCTAAACAATTTATTAAAAATGTGCTTTAAAAAATCAATAGATGTTATCTTTTCCGCAATTGTGAAACTTATGCTAGTCGACATTTCATGAGAAATGAAATATCAGTTTTTGAAAAATTTACCAAAAAAAGTCTACTCTCAGTAATTATTGGGTCGATGAATAAGTTCGTGGGGTTCTTATATTTTATATTTTAATTTTATTCTGCTGTTTTGTTAATTCAAATACAAATACAACATAGACATAACATTAACATATTCTACGAGTGTAACAAGACATTGCATACCTTTTACTGTCACTCACACTAACTCAAAATCACTCAGTGATGTATTCACCCCCACTATCTGTGACCTTCTGCCAACGTTCAGGTAGCAGTTCAATGCCTCGCCTGTAGAACTGTTTAGGTTTTGACTGGAAGAAATCTGTTAACATTGGTCAAAAGAAGCTTCATCAGGAAACACTTGCCCCTGAATGATGTTAAAGAGAGAGCGGAAAAATGGAAATCTGAGGGGACAAGGCTAGGGGAACACAGAAGATGAGGAAGTAGTTCCCAGCAAATTCAACAATCACATCTTTACTCAATTTCGCCGTATGCGGACAAGCATTATCATGGAGTAATAAGACTAATATACAGAATAACCGTTACATTTTTATTTATTTCTTTATTTATCGACACAACAGGTATTACTGCCCAATTACAGTGTCTACATATAATACATAATTTTAAAGTTGATACAATTAAAATTGCTTAATACATAATTACATAATTTAGTACAAAAACTTAAATTAAAATAATAGTTTCCATGATTTTTTCTTTTTCTTTCTTTTTCTTTTCTTTTTTTTTAAACAAAATACGCAGTATTATTCTTTTGAACAACTTTTCACAATATTAAATATATCTATATCTTCATAATCCTTACTGATTTTATTGTATGTAGCACAAATTCTCCATGTAGGTGGCATATGCAGTGCATTTGTACGTGCCTTCCTGTAGTAGAACAGGCCACTATTTCCCTTGCGTGTTTTGAGGGTTGGAACCTGTACCATTATCTTTGTAATTATGTCTGTACAGTCTATTTTGTTGTGCAAAAGTCTGTGCAAGAAAATGAGGTCGTTCAACGTCCGTCTTTGTTCAAGAGTCTGAAGTGTAAAGTTTCCAAGTAAATTATCATATGATTCATATTTTGGATAAAATCCTGTCCTTTTGTATGTGAGAAAACGTATGAATTTGCTTTGTATCGTCTCAATTTTTTGACTACGGGTTTTCACGGAAGTGTTCCAAATAAGTGAGGCATATTCAAGTTTGGATCTTATGTAAGAATAGTAAAGCGTTTTCAAAGGCTTAACATTAGTTGTTCTGATAAGAAACCCAAGATTTCTATATGCATCCTTAGTAATATTTGCCACATGATGCGAAAAGGTTAATTTTTTGTCAAATATCACACCTAAATCTTTAATTGTATCTAATTTTTCTAAACTTATTCCATTGATCGTGTAACTAAAGTCATACGTTTTCTCATGTCTACTGTATGTCATGGTCTTACACTTATTAATATTTACTGTAAGTCTATTGCTAGTACACCATTTTGTATGTTAGTCAGATCTTGTTGCAAGAGTAGACAGTCATCTATACTTTTCACATCTATGAATATTTCTAAATCATCTGCAAAAGGTATTTTATGAATTTTTTTAATGTAAGGTGGCAGAACATTAATAAATAATAAAAACAAAAGAAGACCAAGATTAGACCCCTGAGGGACTCCAGAATTCACTCGAAAGCTTTTGGTTTCATATTTTTTATACAAAACGGATTGCTTGCGTTCACGCAAGTAAGATTTAAAAAAAAAATATCATTTGGGGATTAAAATTGAACGTGGCAAGTTTTTGAATGAATATATCATGATCCACAGTATCAAATGCTTTTTTAAAATCCGTACATATAACGTCTACTTGTCGATTGTTATCCAAGGAGGAAGTTATGTAATCTGAAATTATATTTAAGTTAGTCACCGTGGATCTTTTTTGTAGGAAACCATGTTGATACATTGAAATTGCAGGTTTAACATGATGCATCACCTGATCATAAATGACACTTTCAAATAGTTTTGCAATTGTTGGTAATATAGCTACTGGACGATAGTTTTCTATGCTATTTTTATTACCGGGTTTCGGGACTGGGCATATTATTTATTCTTTCCATATATCTGGAAAAACTATAAGATTTTCGGAAGAAGTTCATGATGAAGAATGCCAACAATTGCTCTATTCCACCAAACACACAGCATGATTTTCTATAGATAAGGACCATTCTTGGCACGGAAAGTTGCTTTTTCTGATGGACTGAGCCACTCTTTCCTCTTCTTCATGTTGACATACAGGCACCATTACTCCTCACCTGTGACAATGTTGGAAAGGAATGATTTGTGCATATCACAAGCCAACCGGTGCCGTGCAAACAATGACAAGCAGATGTTTACTCGTTGATTTTTGTTACTGCCACTTAACACGTGGTAACCATGTACCCAATTTCTGTATTGTCTGTCAGGAAAGTAAATGTACACCTATTTTTCGAGTCTGGCATTCCTGCGCTCCATCCGTGGAGAGTATGAGAATTAAATCAATCAAATATTTACTGAGGGGCAAAAAGAAAAGTTTAATCTGAATAAGACATTGCAGAGGAGCACAAGCTGTGAATACGAATAGTGCATAGTGTAAATAAAGGACGACACCGAAAGAGAAAGCCAGAAACAACTGTTAAACTTAGAAAAAAAGAGTAAAAATTGTCGAAGTGGGAACATAAAACACAAATACAAAAATACGCCGACAACTGAACGTTCACCATGCTATAATGTTGGTGTATTTGTTAAGGTGCTGGCTTACAAATGCAAAGGACACAAGTTCGAATCCTCAGAAAGGACATTTTTAAATTTTTTTTAAAAATAATACATACAGTTCATGAGAGATGGTAAAAGAGGTCATATTTAGTTTTTCGTAGCAATTATTATTGGTAATGTTTAGTACTGATAATACTTTTTGTCTTTGCGTATTGCTTTTGTTCTTGTCTTCATTTCGAAAGAGAAGAATATCCGAACAAATACCACCAAAATTCCTCTTATTTTGAATGTAAACGTCAGTTGCAATTAGTGAAGAATAAAAATTGAACGTTCCGATGTAGCTGCAAAAAGTAAAAGGAAAAACATGGAAGTCGACCATACTCATGCTTACTAAAAATACAATTTCTACATGCCTTACACTTCCCGACCACGTTTCTACGTTAGCAAGTAAGAGGCTTGTGTTTAGGTGAGGCTCGTCAATACGTTTTGCAAAGGGGTCCGGTTTAGCTCTGACGCACCACAGGTGCGAGAAGGGAGAAAAACACTTTTTCTCTCTCCCTCTGTGTGTCTATTTATCTATCTATCTGTATATATATATAACGCTATTTGAGAATGCCATAACCACCCTAATTTTCAGCGGATTGAGACAAAACTTGGCACAAACATTAATTGTTGAAATATCTTGATGAGTTCGTTAACCAGAATAATCAGATGAAAATGTTCAAAATGGTGGCCCTTCAAACTCTTAAAAACTTCCAAGGGAACCAAATTTCGCCCATAAATAAGTGTTCAAAAAGTTTGAATAAATTTTCCTCTTTTACTGAAATATTTGTGTGCAGGGACTTATTGAAATATTGGGCCCGATTAATCGCCTAAAGAAGGTTCACGCCCTTTCGCTACGGTCAGGTTTTTTTTTTCAGGAGGGGGTTATTTTCCTATCGGAACAAGATGATTGTTAGTGATGATATGAAATTACACATTGAAAGTGAAGTAACTTGTGTAACGTGTTATTTGAAAGAATAATATAATAAATGTGCTTTCCTCTAACACAGAGAACTGTATATCATGTATTTCGAGTTCGGGAGCCTGAATGACGAGGAGTGTTATTTGATTTGCTTTTTAGTAACACATTCCATTGCAAATAAAGGTAGGCAACATTAGTGGTAAGGAAAACAATAATAATAATAATAATAATAATAATAATAATAATAATAATAATAATAATAATAATAATAATAATAATAATAATAATAATAATAATAATAATAATAATAAATAATCGGTGTTGTTTGTGGCAAGGCAATATCTTCCTCAGTTCTTCTTCAAACGTAATGATTGTAACGCCATATCTCCCTTACAAACAAATATTAGCAATTTATATCGAGAGAACGGGAAACTGTAGAGCGATGGGACCAACGTTGGACAGTATGCACTCATAGTACTCAGAAAAGTAAGCGATTTCAATGCAAAATGAACGAAGAGTCATTGTCATGGGTAGTCATGGAGCCACGGTAGAGCCCTCTTTAGGCAAAATGTCGATAGCTTATATCGAGAAAACAGGAGATGATAGTGGGATGGGACCAACGTTGGACACTGTGGACCCATAAGGCGCATCGAAAAAATTAGGGAGGTGGGCGCCAGCCAGCCTTACTTATTTCCACATAATAATATAAAATTATATTGTCGAAATACACACACGAGTTAGCTACTAATATTTCATATTATTATTATTATTATTATTATTATTATTATTATTATTATTATTATTATTATCTACAGCGTCTTTTCATTACGTGACCATGATTGACATGAAACCAAAGAGAAAATCCATCTTGTAGCGAAAAGAAACAATACTTTCTCTCAAATGGATAAAAAATCAAGCCGAGATTGATTCGAACTCGCATGGACGGCGCGAAAAGCCAGTTCTTTGTCCACTATCTTTTTAACTGACTCACCGAACGCGTTTCAGTAACTTACTTATTGCTAATTTTACTTGCTTCACTCGTTTAACTTGCTTTTTCTAATAACTTATAACGACAGGGACACGAACACAGAAACATCGAGAACAGTTAAAAATGATAGATGCTCTCCCGCCGAGAATCGAACCCGGGACTCCATACACCCAAGGCTCACTTACTAGCCTCTAGACCAGCGGGAATGGCAACACTTACTCCCTGTGTCGTTAGGGATTACGACCACTGTATTGCCAGTTATCACTTCTGTGGGTTGTATACTATGATCACATGTTTCTTCTTTGCTGGAAGAGTAAAACCTACATTATATGTAATACATGAGGTATTTAGACCTACATGCTCTTCATATAATATAATAAAAGGGTCATGCTGTCGGATTTTAATACGGAAACTGCTGTCGGATTTTAATACATGACGTATTGCAGGATACAACATGCTTTGCATTATTTGTTTGTTTGTAGACAGCTACTAGCTTAGTGTTCTGAAAGGTTGTGTATAAAATAGGGATAGCCCGTTCCGGAATTATTAGTTTTCGGACTCCCGAAAGTAAAGCCGGACAAATTCCGGAATTCGGAAAAATCCGGAATTTAGAAATTTTTGATTTCGTTAACATTCCGGAATTCGGAAATTTTTCTCAATTCCGGAATTTTCTAAATTCCGGATTCTTTCCGAGTTCCGAAATTCTTCTGAATTCCGGAGTTTAACTGAATTCCATAATTTTTCGAAATCCGGAAAGTGAAAGTTCCGCTTCCGAAAAATGAATTTATTTTGGTTAATATGAATCGTGGCGGAAATAAGTCTTTGACCAGGTAATGGCGACTGCTTTGAAAGAAATGGGGAGTATGAGAATTCAATCTGTCATATTTGTAGTTTCGTGGAGAAAAAACGAACTTGTGAACCAGTGGTTTAAGAAAAACTCAAGTTATTAATGTAAACTTTGCCGACTTCATAAAAGAAATACGAAAGACATTTTGAATCGAAAAAAATAACATACAAGTTTGCAAGCGGAGACAAAGAGAATCTAACGTAACCAGACTAAAGACGAATCGTTTACCGCGTAGCGATCGCGGTTCAGTGGTCAAAGTGCTTGTGCGAATGCACGTTGCAATTTTTTTTTTTTTTTTTTTACTTTAGGATTTTTGATGGCGATTGATCAGCGATAACATACGTTTTATTATATTCAGATATTTGAATACTCGGATGTTTCAATACTTGAACTATCAAATCTTCAGGAATAATAATAGTAATAATAATTATTATTATTATCTCGTAGAAGATTAAAAGCTAGAAGCTAAATTATCGCTCAGGTCATGCCATTACAAGCAGAAACGTGACATTTGGAAAGAATATTTCGGTTTGGTTTAATGTTGCTCACGAGAAGAGGAGTTTCTCATCTCGTTTCTAAAACAAATAAAATAACATGAGAATTAACATTTTACATTCGAGACGGGTCAGGGCTAAATCAAAATTTTCGTCTCTCTTTGGAGATGACAATCGAGACGAGACGAAAAGTATCGTAAACATTTCCCGTCTTGTCTCGATTCTCGAAATAGTGTATGTCCATTCTTTAAGTAACAATTGCTCTGTAGACTGAATCTCATAAACTATTTCGTTACATTGTATTTCAGAGCTCATTGAATTATGCTCTGTGTAGGTATTTTTGTAGCAAAGCTTTTATATTTACCTCTGCATATTCTAAAAATTAGTTTATTATATGCCTTACTGTCGCGTGATATTCAGTTATATTTATTACAGTTATTTTCCTCAAAACATACAGTAGTATACTTTCTACATGAAACTTCAATGAAAGGTTCTAGTTTAAAATGTTGGTAGTTGCAGAGGTGTGTCTTGAAGGTACGGAACCCTTTCCCCGAAATCTCTACTTTTAAGTAAGATTTGCCAAATTTCAGAGCAAGTTTAAAACTTTTATTATTATTATTATTATTATTATTATTATTATTATTATTATTATTATTATTATTATTATTATTATTATTATTATTATTATTATTATTATTATTATATCAACACCATGTATAATCTTTAAAATATATACGGTTTGTATCTGAATAGTAAAAGCTAATTGACTGTCGATCTCGGTCGTCTGGAAGTCTTCAGGAGGCAAGGACATCGGTCACGTTCTGGATTTGAGTTCCGAAGGGGAAGTATTCGGGCTCGAGCCAAAAATTGTTAAAAGTTATAAACTTCAGCCAAACATATTCAAAACAGCTGGGACCGGGTTTGGGCTCTTCAACGGCTCGAGCGGCTCGGCTTACAGCTCATTCAATATCGAACCGAATCGAGAAGTGAGCCGAGCCAACAGCTCACCCAACCGAGCCGATTTGAGCCATCGGCTTAGTTGAGCTGAGTCGAAACGTGCTGATGAACTAGTTTCGACTTAGCTGGCTCGAACCGGTTCACATGAGCCGAGTAGGTGACCCATCCCAACCGAGAAAGCTCGAGCCATCGGCTCAATTGAGCTGAGTCGATGGCTTGTTCCAACTAAGCCGGCTCGGGTCATCGGCTCATCCCAACCGAGGCGACCCGAGCTGTTCGCTCAGTTGATACGAGCCGAGCCGGTTGATATCACTACCCGAGTTGGTCTTCTGCTTGGGCTCAAGAATTCGACCGTGCAGATCTCAGCCTTGATTTTAATAACTACAGTATATACTTATATTGGTGATTACGACATTTGAGGCTGTCTCGTAATAATAATAATAAAAAAAAACTCTTGTCTTCCCGTTATCTAGACGAGACGAGATACACTAAAATTGCCCCACGAGATGCACTAAAATTACGAGATGAGACGCACCTCTGTCGTGAGCAACACTAAAAGTATTCCACATTACTGCTTACATTTCTCATGGCTTTTGCTTTCCAGTCTGATCAGGCCAATATTTCAAAACGAGTTAAAACGAGCTGAACGAGTGAGCGAGCCATTATCAAACTCAACTCAACTCGAAACTCGACCTCGAAAACAGCGACTTGGATCGGAACTCAATTCAAGAAAATTACCTTTGACTCGACTCAAATTGTACTCGAGTCGAATTGAATTTTGGCTCGACTCGTGCTCATCCCTATTCGTATTTGTATTTTATGTTTCTACTTCAACAATGTCTACTCTTTTTTCTCCTTTTACCTGCTGTTTCTGGATTTCTCTTTCGGTGTCGTCCTTTATTTACACCGTGCACTATTCTTATTCCCAGCTTGTGACCCGCTTCAATGTCTTATTCAGTTTAGGCTTTTCTCCTTACCTTGACTACACATGTGATTGATTTAATTCTCACTTTCCGCGCAGGACCGATGAAAAAGTTTATTATTATTATTATTATTATTATTATTATTATTATTATTATTATTATTATTATTATTATTATTATTATTATTATTATTATACTATTGAACTTGCACGGCGAAATTACTGTATAATACGATATCATTTCTGTAATTTTACTCCATTGTATGTTATTTAGTTTATTAATGGGCACTAAATTGTCTCCAGATCAACGAATAAATTAACTACGGCATGCACTTTGGTGGAAATATCATTACAATAAGATTATTGGTTCGTTCCAAACATGTTCATGTAATGATATTTCCACCAAAGTGCATGCCGTAGTTAATTTATTCGTTGACCTGGAGACAATTTAGTGCCCATTAATAAACTAAATAACATACAATGGAATAAAATTACTGAAATGATATCGTATTATACAGTAATTTCGCCGTGCAAGTTCAATAGTATAATAATAATAATAATAATAATAATAATAATAATAATAATAATAATAATAATAATAATAATAATAATAATAATAATAATAATAAAACTTTTTCATCGGTCCTGAGCGGAAAGTGAGAATTAAATCAATCACATGTGAAGTCAATGTAAGGAGAAAAGCCTAAACTGAATAAGACATTGAAGCGGGTCACAAGCTGGGAATAAGAATAGTGCATGGTGTCAATAAAGGACCACACCGACAGAGAAATCCAGAAACAATAGGTAAACGAAGAAAAAAAGAGTAGAAATTGTTGAAGTGGAAACAAAATACAAATACGAATAGGGATGAGCACGAGTCGAGCCAAAATTCGACTCGACTCGAGTTCAATCCGAGTCGAGTCAAAGGTAATTTTCTTGAGTTGAGTTCCAAGCCAAGGCGCTGTTTTCGAGGTCGAGTTTCGAGTGAGTCGAGTTTTATAATGGCTCTCTCGCTCGTTCAGCTCGTTTTAACTCGTTTTGAAATAATGGCCTGATTAGACTGGAAACCGAAAGCCATGAGAAATGTAGGCAGTAATGTGGAAAATTTTTATTGTTGCTCACGGCAAGGGTGCATCTCCTCTCGTAATTTTGGTGCATCTCGTGGGGCAATTTTAGTGTATCTCGTCTCGTCTAGATAACGAGAAGACAAGAGTTTTTTTTATTATTATTACGAGACAGCCTCAAATGTCGTAATCACCAATATAAGTATATACTATAGTTCTTAAAATCAAGGCTGAGACCTGCACGGTCGAATTCTTGAGCCCAAGCAGAAGACCAACTCGGGCAGTGATATCAACCGGCTCGGCTCGTATCAACTGAGCGAAGTTGTTGTATTACTATACATCTGCTTCCGCCCCTGTCAAATCTGGTCGATCTCGTTGACGCGACATATTTGCTTTTTTATACCCCTTTCTTCGTTTACTGAACAAACAGTAACTATTCTGAAATATACTACTGCGCATGCCTCGTAGATAAATATTTCTGATGCCAATAGTTTCCGTTTTGTCCAAGGAATGTTCTTTTTCTTATTCCCAGCATGACCCTTTTATTACATTATATGAAGAGCATGTAGGTCTAAATACCTCATGTATTACATATAATGTAGGTTTTACTCTTCCAGCAAAGAAGAAACATGTGATCATAGTATACAACCCACAGAAGTGATAGCTGGCAATACAGTGGTCGTAATCCCTAACGACACAGGCAGAGAGCGGTGCCCTTCCCGCTGGTCTAGTCGCTATTCGAGCTGTGAACGTTGTCGAGTAAACACGTTCTCTGTGCTCTCTGCTGCTACGCTTGTTTTGTGTGAACTGAGTCAAACTCACCCATTAAGTGAAGCATTTTTCTCTTTTTTTCGTGTTATTTTTCACTGTAATTTTTGTGGATCTTTCGGCGACAGTCTTGGTGTTTTTTCCCCTTGGTTTGTGACTGCGAATAACTTGAATATGTCTACACGTCGAGTGAATACATTGAAATTTGATTTCGGAGCGGTTAGCCAGCGGCCTACCTCTCTGGCAATTCATGAATGGTTATATGATCGTTTTGCCTTTCCTGTTGAACAGGTTTTGAGTCTTGAACTGGATATTTACCGTAAGTGTGTGTTCCTCAAACTTTCGTCTCTCGCGTTATGTGAACAAGTTTTGAATGACACTAGTGGTGTAGTTCAATTTACTGATCCCTCAGGCACATATGATATACGGATTTCTTGGGCTGATACTCAGGTTGTTACTGTGCGCTTACATGTAATTCCTATGGAACTCTCCAATGACACCATTAAGGATGTAATGAGTCAGTATGGTACTATTTATAATATTCATGATGAACTATATTCTAGTGACCATGTTTACCAAATTCGAACTGGGAGGAAATTATTACGAATGGAATTAAAGAAATCGATTCCATCATTCGTACTGATTCAACAGCACCGTTACTGGGTCACTTATCCTGGACAGGAGAAAACTTGCATACGGTGTCACAGTACCCAGCATTTACATTCAAAGTGTCCCCAACGTCCCAATAACGCACCTCGCAGTTCTAATAGTTATGCGGGTAAATTGGTCCCTTCTACTACTAGTTTGGATGCTGCAGTGAATTCTTTTGTTCCTCAATTCTCCAGCCTACCAGTGACGTCTCAGGATCGGGTTCCCAACCTATTGCAATCTGAGGCACCTCAGTCCCATCAGATCTCCATGGACATTAATGTTCCTCAAACAACAGATAATCTTCATGAGCACCATGCACCTCGTCTTCAGGATAGCGACTACCCCCTCTCCCCTCTGTTGCCATCCCTCCGGATGATGTTTCTTCAGTTCCGTCTGTCGCACAGCGCAGCTTATCAACATCTTCCGCTGATCGTCCAATGATAGTCTCCTCATCCCTGTCATCTTTGGTCGTCAGTGATTCTCCGCATACTTGTGCTACAGCGGCGTCAACTCCCGACGTCCGATTGGCCCCTGCGATTTCTTCGGCTTTACCCACCACAGGTATGACGACCAGTGATAGTGCGTTCAGTGCACGAACTCTCCCTTCTGTGAATGTTTTGCCAATTTCTACCAGCTCTATGGCGCCGGCGGTCTCTGTGGTTAACCCAGAAAGTGTCGATGGTGAGAACGATTTGTCACCTTCCACTGTTACTACTGTTCCTTCTCCTCTCGTTGTGGAACCTCCAGTTGTGGGCGCTAGTGTGAACTCTCCTACCTCTACTTCTGGTACTGGCGAACGGTCTCGAATTAAACGTTCGAGGCGCCAAGACCTCAGTGACAAACTGTTCAAGAAAAATAAAGAAGAGGCTGAGATCCTTCCTGACGTTGATATTCCAATTGTCACTGTTGCTGTTGACTCTCAACCAGATGATTCCTCGCAGAATCAACTCTGATGCTATAATATTTATAGGTAATCCTGTTTTCCTTTGGCACATTTCTTGATACTGATGTTTGCTTTTTGTGTGTGTGTATTGCAGTGCTGGTGCTAAGTGCGAATTGTGACAAATGTGTTATTGTTTGTCTCTTTTTTTTTATTCTCTGTGCTCCGCCCTTGTTTTTAGTGCCTATTTGAAAGTTCTGTGATGTGAGCGTGCCGGTCATGCACACTTCTCATTTCTATGTATGGTTCCTTCTTTTTTCAATGACATTGAAGATTGCCACTATTAATATTAATAATTTACATAGTAATACCAAGCTATTCTCGCTGCGTGACTTTTTACAACAAGCACATATTGATATAGCATTATTGCAAGAAGTTGGATTGGAAGTGTTAGACCTTGGTCCTAATTTTATTGTTTACAATAATTTTACTGTCACTGGCACTGGAACGGCAATTGTTGCTCAGCATCATGTTCAGTTTTCCCCTATATTACTACACCCAACTGGCCGTATTATCAGTGGTCGGCTCGGTAATATTCACCTTCTCAATCTGTATGCTCCTAGTGGCTCTCAGGCACGTGTGGCTCGTAACAATTTCTTTGCATCTGATGTGGCTTCCTGCATTCTCCCCAACAGTGACATGGTTCTTCTTGCTGGTGATTTTAACTGTGTTTTAAATCCTGGAGACCAGTCTCCGGGGTTTAATTATAGTCCGACCCTGCAGGAGTTAACACAAGGTCTTCATCTCCAAGATAGCTGGCTGTCTACCTCTCCACGTCACCAAGCCTTTACTTATGTTAGCCGTAATAGTGCTTCTCGCATCGACCGCATGTACATGTGTCCCATGCTGATTCGCAACATATTTGACGCTGAAATTGTGCCTACCATATTTTCTGATCATTGTGCTTATATTGTTACCTTGCGTATACCTGATGTCAAGGTTGAACGCGGGCCTGGTTATTGGCATTTTAATACTTCTCTACTTGAGGATAACGAATTTTGCGAATCTTTTATAATCAAGTGGACGAAGTGGTTAACCCAGCAGAGACATTTTCGGACTGTTACTGATTGGTGGTATCAATTTCTCAAACCACGTGTTGCCAGCTTTTGTCGCTGGTATTGTGCTGAGCGGGAGCGTGATCACCGAACTCTTTTCCATTTCTACTATCGTTGTTTGGCTGATGCTAAAAGTGCTGTTCTACATAACCCTTCTGCCTTACCTCTCATGAAGCAGTATCAAGCTAAATTGTTGTGTCTGACCCGCCGTCGCATGGAAGGAACGAAAATCCGCAGCAAATCTACAGTCATCGACCCTCAAGAAGAACCGTCGCTCTACCATGTCTTGCCAGAATATAAACGAGGTACACGCAAATATATTGAGAACATCAAGGATGACGAAGGCAACATCCACCATACTTTTGCAGATATTAAGCGGACTTTTTACACCTATTACTCCACCTTATATGGCACATCGGACACCGTTGACATACCATCTTCCTTCTTAGATCGCCTCCCATGTGTGCTCGATCAACGTGAAGCGCAATCACTGGAAACTCCATTCACCAAAGAAGAGGTGCAAACCGCAATTATGAGTGCTTCGTCTGGAAAATCTCCTGGAATTGATGGCCTTCCGGCTGAGTGGTACAAACGTTTCTTTCCACTTATTGGTGATACCTTAACTGCTATAGTGAACGAACATTTTGCTCCTGCTGCAAGGACCCCGTATAAAGCGGCTGGCGTGACTATCTTTTTACCGAAGCAATCACATCCTACTACCGTTTCCCATTACAGGCCAATCACCTTGCTGAACTTTGACTACAAGATTCTCGCTCGCTGCTTGAACAACCGCTTATGCCCCTATTTAGCCAAGTTAGTGGGTCCTCACCAATATGCGTGTGTTGAAAACAAGAAGATCTACCATCTTTTACAGTGCATTCGTGACGTTATTGCTACCCCTTGAAGACTCTTCTGCCTGTCATGCTCTATGTCACTTGATTTCCATCAAGCCTCTGACCGCGTCCGTCATGATTACTTGTGGCGTATACTCTCCACCTTAGGTCTCGGGGAGCAGTTCATTCGCTGGATTCGTATCTTGTACGACAATGCTCAAAGTAAACTTAAAATCAATGGATTTCTCACTGAGCCTGTGCGTATCAAACGAAGTGTGCGTCAAGGGTGCCCATTGAGTATGAGCTTGTTTGCCATTTCTCTTTGCCCTCTTCTTTATAGTATTCATGCTCGTCTCTCCGGCCTTTCCCTTCATGGTCATACCTTACGAGTCTGCAGTTATGCTGATGATGTGACAGTTTTCATCCACGATTGCAGTGATATTCGCACCCTTGATACCTGTTTGATGGAATACACCGCCTTATCTGGCGCTCAGATCAATCAGCCGAAAACTAAGCTTTTGGTTCTTGGCACACAAGCTTCTTCTAAGTATCCACCTATCACTAACGTAGTGCCTCAGTTAAAAATCTTGGGCATCACATTTTCCTCTACCATTTCTGAAACAGTCCATGTGAACTATAAGATACTCGTAAAAAGCATCCGGCATATTCTCCAGTCTCATCGTTCACGCCAGCTGTGCTTATTGTCTCGGATATACTTTCTGAATACTTATGCTCTATCCAAATTGTGGTATGTGTGTCAGCTGCTTCCTATGCCCAGTGATATTGCTCAACGCATTACGAGTGTTGTTAATTGGTTTCTTTGGCATGGTCACGTCTTTAGAGTTAAGTATCCCTTCACATGCCTCTCACCAAAAGCTGGTGGTCTCAACCTTATCCACGTCGGTCTAAAAGCTCGGGCTTTGTTTCTGCTCCGAGGCTTCCACAGCCTTACAACCAGCCTTACGGGAATCAGCCATGCCCTTCTTTCTTACTGTCATGACATTGTCTCATATACATTTCCACTTAATGTCTGCCATATTCCTGATGTTTATTGGTATTATAGTGATGTTATTTGTTCCTATGCTTATATGACTGCCGGTCTGACGGCTGCGTTGCCTAGTTCAGTGAAAGACTTGTATCAGTATTTACTTAGCCAACTTTCTCTCCCTCCTCATCGCCTCTACGAAAAGCACCCCGCACGACAATGGACGAGAGTATGGAGTAATATCTTTGCCTCTCACCTTTCTGGACCGACAATCTCGAGTTGGTCCTTGTGGACACTCGTGCTAAACGACATCGCTTACATTTCAGTGACAGTGCCCTTTGTATCACGTGTGGTCGTGTCGATGACTTGGAACATCGATTAACAATTTGTTGTAATGCAGCTCATATTTGGGCGAAGTTTCAACGAATGATCAGTACTATTTGCCGTACAGTGAAAGCTTCTGTTACCAGTGATCTCGTCTTATTTCCTGATTTCCGTCTCTTTCCCAGCGCTAAACACAACTCAGTGCTGTGGTTAATATCGAGTACTGTTCATTATATCCTTACTCCTGAGTTACGCCGTATCACCGAATACCAGGATTACTTGTATACCAGATATAGACATTTTCCACCAACCAGAAGAAAAACCCTATTTGCACATTTCCTCGATGTAGCTCTTGTTCAAGCTTATAACTAACGCCCTGACCTTGGACGTTCTACCACTATGTAATCATGCATTCTGATCTCTGTCACTCTACTAATAGAAAACAAGGAACTGTTCTCTGATACTCATGTAATCTGACTGTACTTTATGATTTATATGTAATTCTACTGTAATAAAGAAAAAAGTCGCTAGCACGTGCGCCTTTGGTGTATGGAGTCCCGGGTTCGATTCCCGGCGGTAGAGCATCTATCATTTTTAACTGTTCTCGATGTTTCTGTGTTCGTGTCCCTGTCGTTATAAGTTATTAGAAAAAGCAAGTTAAACGAGTGAAGCAAATAAAATTAGCAATAAGTAAGTTACTGAAACACGTTCGGTGAGTCAGTTAAAAAAAAGTGGACAAAGCACTGGCTTTTCGCGTCGTCCATGCGAGTTCGAATCAACCTCGGCTTGATTTTTTATCCATTTGAGAGAAAATATTGCTTCTTTACGCTACAGATAGTCCACTCTTTTCGTATTTTTCGCTGTCGTTCACAGTTAAAGTAACTGACTATTATTCTTTCTACGAATGATGGATCTTCTCTTTGGCTTCATGTCAAACACGCACACGTAATGAAAAGACGCTGTCGATAATAATAATAATAATAATAATATGAAATATAAGTAGCTAATTCGTGTGTGTATTTCGACAATATAATATTATATTATTATGTGGAAATAAGTAAGGCTGGCTGGCGCCCCCTCCCCCTATTTTTTTCGATGCACTTTATGGGTCTACGGTGTCCAAAGTTGGTCCCATCCCAGTATCACTTCTCGATATAATTTATTGACACTTTGCCTAAAGAGGGCTCTACCGTGGCCCCATGAGTACCCATGACAATGACTCTTCGTTCATTTTGCATTGAAATCGCTTACTTTTCTGAGTACTATGAGTGCATACTGTCCAACGTTGGCCCCATCGCTCTACAGTTTCCCGTTCTCTCGATATAAATTGCTAATATTTTGTTTGTAAGGGAGATATGGCGTTACAATCATTACGTTTGAAGAATAATTGATTAAGATATTACCTCGCCACAAACAACACCTATTATTATTATTATTATTATTATTATTATTATTATTATTATTATTATTATTATTATTATTTTACTTACCACTAATGTTGCCTACCTTTATTTGCAATGCAATGTGTTACTAAAAACAGGGGTGCCCACAGAGGGGGGCTATGACGCAAACTGCGTCATTGAAATATTTGGGGGGTTAAAAATCTATATAAATATGTTTGAGGAAAGGGAAAAATTAGTCGAAAATATTTTTTTTTCTTGGAAGAACACCTATAGATAGACAATTGGGGGGGCTGCGTCATGGACATAAGGGGGGGTGGACACCACTGCTAAAAAGCAAATCAAATAACACTCCTCGTCATTCAGGCTCCCGAACTCGAAATACATGATTTACAGTTCTCTGTTTTAGAGGAAAGCACATTTATTATATTATTCTTTCAAATAACACGTTTCACAAGTTACTTCACTTCAATGTGTAATTTCATATCATCACTAACAATCATCTTGTTCCGATAGAAAAATAACCTCCTCCTGCAAAAAAAAAAAAAAAGCCTGACTGTAGCGAAAGGGCGTGAACCTTCTTTAGGCGATTAATCGGGTCCAATATTTCAATAAGTTTCTGCACACAAATATTTCAGTAAAAGAGGAAAATTTATTCAAACTTTTTGAATACTTATTTATGGGCGAAATTTGGTTCCCTTGGAAGTTTTTAAGAGTTTGAAGGACCGCCATTTTGAACATTTTCATCTGATTATTCTGGTTAACGAACTCATCAAGATATTTCAACAATTAATGTTGGTGCCAAGTTTCGTCTCAATCCGCTGAAAATTAGGGTGGTTATGGCATTCTCAAATAGCGTTATATATATATAGAGATAGATAAATAGACACACAGAGGGAGAGAGAAAAAGTGTTTTTTTCCCTTCTCGCACCTGTGGTGCGTCAGAGCTAAACCGGGCCCCTTTGCAAAACGTATTGACCAGCCTAACCTAAACACAAACCTCTTACTTGCTAACGTAGAAACGTGGTCGGGAGGTGTAAGGCATGTAGAAATTGTATTTTTAATAACTATGAGTATGGTCCACTTCCATGTTTTTCTTTTTACTTTTTGCAGCTACATCGGAACGTTCAATTTTTATTCTTCACTAATTGCAAATGGCGTTTACATTCAAAATAAGAGGAATTTTGGTGGCATTTGTTCGGATATTATTCTCTTTGGAAATGAAGAAAAGAATAAAAGCAATACGCAAAGACAAAAAGTATTATCAGTACTAAACATTACCAATAATAATTGCTACGAAAAACTAAATACGACCTCTTTTACCATCTCTCATGAGCTGCATGTATTATTAACAAAAATTTTTAAAAATGTCCTCGGTTAAGATTCGAACCGGCGACCATTGGTTTTATAAGCCAGCACCTTAACTACTACACCAAGATCATGGCATGGTGAACGTTTAGTTGTCGGCGTATTTGTTGTATTTGTGCTTTATGTTCCCACTTCAGCAATTTTTAATCTTTTTTTCTAAGTTTAACAGCTGTTTCTGGCTTTCTCTTTCGGTGTCGTCCTTTATTTACACTATGCACTATTCGTATTCACAGCTTGTGCCCCTCTGCAATGTCTTATTCAGATTAAACTTTTCTTTTTGCCCCTCAGTAAATATTTGATTGATTTAATTCTAATACTCTCCACGGATGGAGCGCAGGAATGCCAGACTCGAAAAATAGGTGTACATTTACTTTCCTGACAGATAATACCTCACCCATCGAATACAAATGGCGCACAATAGTTGACTGATCACATTCAAACATTTGCGCCATTTCCCGCGTTGTGTGACGAGGATGTTCATGAAGCTACTCATTCAAGCGATTTTCGTCAAAATCTGAAGGTCTTCCAGAATGTGGATCATCAGACAAGTTAAACCGTCCTACTCGAACCTGGGAAAACCATTTCTGTGCTGTTCTCTCAGCAATTGCTTCATTTCCGTACACGGCTCAAATTGTTCTCCCAGCTTCTGCTGCACTAGATCCCCGGTTAAACTCTAAGAGTGAAATGTTACAAAAATGATCACTTTTCTCAACTTGACATTCCATATTAGTTTGTCTGAAATATGTACAATAATATGTTCATAATCAGTGGCGGCGGTTGAACGTTAAAAGTGGGGGGGGCAAGACATGATCTGAACAATTGTATATCAATGTTAGATTTCCTGGTTGTTTCTAACACTGTTTGATGAAAGGTTGTATAACTAATAGGATACATCTTTTTTCACTTAAAATGCCGTATATCGTATTTCTATTTTAAGTAAATTCATAAGAGCAATACAGATAGGTACCAGCCCTTTATACTCTTAAACATCGAAAGTGTAAGAAGAGATTTGAGATCTTTCTCATGAATATCTTAAAATTCTGTCTGGAAAACTGTTTGATCAGATTATTCAATAATAAATTCGTAAAACAAATAAATAGAAAGGATAATATTAATCATAGTAATGAATAATGAGGCTTGTTTTGCAGAAGTTACATTGAAACTGGGGATTAATAAACAACTTATACTTTTAATTCCACACATGCCATTAAAGGAATGTTTTTTCTCTTAGAAAATAAAATACAGTAAGTACTGCAAGCATATGCTATGACATTTAAAGAAATATGCAATTACAATATTACTTGCTTTGAATTGCAATTAAAACGTAATTCCTGTAGCTTTCTTAACTCCATGGGAAGACAAATAACCAATACGTACTCACGCAACGGCAAATATCATATGGCACCTTGTTTTTTCTATGAAACAGTAATACATACAAAACCTTTACCAGGGTATCCACATTTTGAAAAATAAGTGAAAGTCAGGGAAAGATCAGGGAAGTAAAAATGTATCAGGTGAAGTCAGGGAAATGGCAGATTGGTCAGGAAAAGTCAGGAAAAAATCGATTTAGGTCCATTGTTCAATTACTGAATTTATGAAGTAGGGTTGATTTCTTTACTGTTACTGGATGCAAATTGTAGTGTTCTCAATGATGATATTGAGGGAGTCAGTGTTCTCTGATATAGTTGCTGAAACTAATTTTCTGCGAGAAACACATCTAACTGCATCCTGGCATATTTGCTAAAAGGATAGACGCTGTTCTAGAAGAATTGAATGGTGCCAAGAGGATATCTGGACAAGTGGCTGAGAACGCAGAGAAATAATATCTCCAGCTCACAGTGAAAGCTCAGACTGAAAAATTTAAGGAACACTGGAATGAATTCATAGCCAATGACAGAGATGGTATTGGACTTGATGAGTTTTTTACTTAGGAAATGGGAAGAACTTCGTTGACTTATGGTCAGTTATGAAATTGTGTTTTATCTTCTTTCGTGGAAACGCATTTTTTGAAAGTGGTCTCACAATAAATAAAATTCTCATTGTTGAGAACTTACAAAAAAAATCTCTGGTTGCTCAACAGATCATATATGATTCTGTGATGAGAATAAGTATGATAAATTCAGTGGACCATCAGGATTAATAATTACAAGAGGTATGATAAATTCAGTGAGAAGTTCAATGAGACAATATCAGGTGTATTTGGAAAAGTAAAGAGAAATAAATGCTGGAGACGAGAAGAGGAGAGAGAAACGGGAGATACAGCAACAACTAAAGGAGCTGGAGGAAGAAGAGAAGAAAATTGCGGAGACGACAAGAAGGATATTCAGATCAATAAGAAGAAAACTATGCGAGAAAGTATGAAAACAAATTTCTAAATGGGTTGCATTTAACATCTGCACCAGCAGAAGTAATGTGTGTGTGTTACATAATATAATGTTTGTTACATAGTGTGTGTGTGTGTGTTTCTTTTTTTAATAATCAGTAAAATCATGTATGAACTGTTTATTACTATAGGCAATATTATAATGCTGTGTAATTGGTATTATAAGTGTAATTTTTTTCATATCTTAAGTACACTGTATGCTGCACACTTTCGTTTGTAACTTGTGTAATATGTAGGCCTAATCAATATCGGCCTAATGCATATGTTTGTAAATTTGCATTCCTTTGGAAAGAAAATTGAAAAAAAAAAGCAGAAGAGAACAAGGCCAAATATGGGGAGTGTGAAGGCTGGGTTTGTTTTCTTCTTCTATATTTTTAAGTTATTCAGGGGTCAGGGAAATCTGGAACTTTCGTCATGGAAAGTCAGAGAAAGGTCAGAGATCTTTTCTCCGCCCCTTTTACATTTCCAAATGAAACTATATAAATTAGGTCTCCAGTTCAAAAAAGTGGGGGGGCAACTGCCCCCTCTTGCTCCCCCTAATCGCCGCCCATGTTCATAATCAAGAAAACCTGTGTTTCACAACACACAAGCTACAAACTATGGTAAAACAACGGAATAATGATAAACAATCGCTTCACGTCGCATTGTTGCCAACCCAAAAGAGTACTGCACGAACTTATGCATCGATCTTATATTATTAAGATTTGAGTCGTATGGTAACAACAAAGCTTTAGAAGAAACGAACAATAATACACATATTCATTTACCAGTTTCTGGTATAGGGTTACGGTATACAAACAATAGGAATTCAATCATGTTATATATGAAAAGAAGGAAATGAACTTTCAGTCTCAGAAAATATATACCCTAGTGCTAGTAGAAATGCAGCAACGTACAGCGCTTTTTCTGCCCTTTTAAAGCATTTTTGCAATCTTATGCCTCAACTCACTACATACTTTTTAAGTACAGAGCTAGCGAAGGGGAAATAGGTGTCTTACTTAAGCAGAATTACTAGTTTATGGGTAGCTATACACTTCAAAAAAGTACTGAAACTAATAAAATTTATTTCCACTTACCATAGTGTGGTTGGTGACAAGGAGAGTAATAGAATTATTTTGAGTGTGGAAAACTGACAAGCCGCCATCATCGGTCTGGAAGACGTAGTATTCACCTAAGAAAGATGAAAGAAGATTAGTTAATTATTATTATTTGTCAATTAAACTAATACAATTTCTAATAGTTAACTAGAGAAGAGTCTGGCATGTCATTTGTAATGAATAAACTTGAACAAATGTTCTATGAACAAACTTACAGTAGCTGTATGCATATTTTAGTTGTCAATGGTATATAAGCATGAATATTGCAGTAACTGAAACCTATATTATATAAGTAACATAAGTCTTTCCAGTAACAGGTACTGTACACTAACTGTAAATGTCTCCAATACTAATGCTTTTTGTGTAAACTGAATACAAAGTCTAATTGAACCTGATCATTAAAATAAGTGAAAAAGAAAGCAGAGACCAGAAAGATTTTATTCACTTCCAAATTAGAACTTAGTAAGGACGTTCTATTGTTATTGTTTGGATTCAACCATAAAGGATACTTCTTATTGAGTTATTTCTATTTGCTGTTCACAATTTGTTCTGGGTCCTTTATTACTGTCTTCGGGAGGGGTTGAGCGCTCACCCACAACATAACTTCAAGATTGCATTTTACGATTCTCTCTGCTCATTCAATGAAAAAAAACTACTATAATGTACACGTGCGTAGGGGGCATAAAGCTTCTTTTTATTTCTCTTTTAATTTAAGTGTATTAAATTGAGAATAAGTTCTTAGAGCTATGCGACAACAAAGGTAAAATGAAGAAAATTATTTCTTTAATTTTCGAACAATAAAATCCAATTGAGAACACACAACAGATTCAATATAAGGTTAGTTCATTCGTTCACTTGCAATAATCCGGTAGTTTTGTGCACATCAATATACATACTAATAGTGTAATGAACTAAGCATGGGAGCTGTTTTACATTTAACACAGCAGTCCACGATAGCATATATGTATATATAGGATTGATCATTTATCTTGAAAAGTTACTTATAAACTAATGAACAAAAAGCGCTGAAACTTCGTACTAGGCAAACATCGGCAAGGGGACAGTTTGACATACTCAACAATACTGCAAAGTTAATACTGTAATGTTGTCAATCCAACATAAAGTTGTATTTTTCAAATAGCACCACATCAGATTATATACAGGGTGATTTAATAAGAACGTACCAGGCCTATATCGCAGCTAATTCTGCACGTACAGCCTTCAAACAAACTAACAAAAAAAAAAATGCCTTACCAAATCGTATGTGTAGAATGCAATAAAAATAGTGGCGAGACCAGTGGCGTCTCGTGAATACCTCCAACGCGGGGCAACTTCAAAATTTGAAATGGAAAGTGGTATAACTGTTGGAATCGTTCGAAAGGACATTAAATGTCATGCAGCTTTTAGAGGACAAACTTTGTCACATCCTTTCCCATTTAGCACCTAGAGGCATTGTTGCAGAATTGTATCTGACTACCCGTAGCAGGCCTTTATCTCAGCTAATAATGCACAGAGAGCGACACCAGTGGCGTATCATGAATATCTCCAACGGGAGTCATCTGCAAAATTTGACATGGAAACAAGGGTTGGTTGCGCCTCCATTGAAACAAGTGCACAATGGGAGAAGCGTCGAGAGGAAATACGTTGGCATATTTCTTCCTCGTTGGCAGCAACACGGTCGCATTACTAGGTGAAAGTCAGATGGTGCGAGGGTGTCCACAGTCAAAGCAGGTGAGTTTCGGGAGGGTACGTGCAAACCATACCCTGGCAAACAACTGCCGACGCCTTTGCAGGATTAACTCGGGGCCTAAGCCAAGGGTAGCACAGTCCCACAATGACGTGGACGTGCGATGTATCTTGTGTGCGTACGTACAATATGAAATATCTCCCAAATCCGGGAGCTTGTGTTGTGGGCTTGTTTGTCGTTGTTTCGAACAGCACACTTATTTATCGTTGCCGGTGATTGTGTGGTGGTACTCTTGTAGATCCAGTAGCTAACACGTACATGACCTTGCTCAAGACATAGTCTATGCGGCCTCGAACAGGCGATTGCTGCTATATCAGACAGAGGGCAGAAGGAACGATGCTGTAGCCAAAACAGGTAACACAAGCATGTAGAGTCTGAGAGTGATTAACCTCTGCAGTGAGTTAAAGTGGTCCGTGTACTGGACAAGGTGTCGTACAGTGAGTTCTACTACCCCTGTGCACTACAAGCTCGTGGCGGGACGAATACGAAACTTCCACAAGCAGTGAAACCTCTTTGATTGTGTTGATGTTTGAGTGATTGTAGTAGGAAGTGTCGGTAGTAAATAACATTCATGCGGTATACGAATTTGGAGGCATTCCGAATGCTCATGATTTTAGGGGAATGTTGGGAAAATTATATGGTTGCAGCTCGATTATACGCTGAACGCTATCCACAGCAACAAGCTATTTCCCACAATCTGCTGTGGAGATTAACAGCACGATTGCGGCAGACAGGTAACATGCGTGGGCGTTATGGTGTCCGGAGAAGAGTCATACAAAATGAAGACGTTGCCATTGATGTACTTGTCGCTATTGCAGTAAATCCTCATGTATCTTAGCGGCAGATTGCACGAGATCGTGGTATCAGTGAAGGTAGTGTCCTGCGTATTCTGTGGAAATCACATTTTCACCCTTACCACCTCTCTCTGCATCAAGAACTAAGTGATGCGGACTGTAATTTACGGCTTCTGTTCTGCAACTGGGTGATCAATCTCGTGAGAGAACATCCGTATTTCATTCACTTCATTTTATGGACTGATGAAGCGACATTCTGCAGTGATGGTAACGTGAATCTCTACAATGCATATTACTGGGCAGCGGAGAACCCTCACTGGATGAGAGAAGTTAATCGGCAATACCGATGGCACATTAATGTGTGGGGTGGCATTGTAGGGACTTAGGTCATTGGGCCATGGTTTTTCGCTGGTCATTTAACAGGTGCAGTGTTTCGTGATTTCTTGCGACACCATCTACAGCCGCTATTGGAAAACGTACCGCTCCATATACGTCAGACGTTGTGGTTTCAATTAGATGGCTGTCCAGCCCATAATGCTGCCATGTGTAGGGAAGAACTTAATGTTCTATTTCCGCAACGCTGGATCGGAAGAGGTTCCAATCCACAGTTTCCTCCGCGGTCGTCCGACCTTACTTGTGTGGACTATTTTTTCTGGGGTCGAATTAAGGATCTTGTGTATATCAACCGATCAACTACAATTCGCAACATGCAAGACCGCATTACAACCGCATTCCGGACCATCAACGTGGCCGAGTTGGAAGCTGTTGCTCACAATTACGTACAGCGAATAAAACCCTGTATTGCTGTTCGGGAGCATCACTTTGAACATTTGTGAAAGCCAGGGGGCGTCGACTACACTCCGCAGAAGGTAAGCTGATTCTTTAGCTCTTTACTCATCTTTCTCCAATGGCTTGATTGCAACGCCTCAGCTTTCTGTCCCCATGTTTTGTTCCACGCCTTGGCAACAGCACATTCGGTTCGTCTCTCTTAGTTGCAACCAATAGTTTCTTCTTCCGTTTTGTTATAGGATCGTACATTGTCCCTCATCATAGTTCTCCCCATCCACTGCGTTTCTGTCGCAGCCATAAGGAAACTACTATCTTCAAATATTGTGTATGTCATTGGTTTCCTATTTAGAGCTTCATTCAACAGCAGCAAATGTACCTCTGCTTACTGTTACAGTATGTATCCTCCTCCGTTGTGGTCTCTTGCTGACTCCATTATTGTCACCACTTACACGGTGTGATTCCGCGTATGTTCAATTCTATGTCCCGTTCGTTTCAGACAAGTATTTACTCTTCCCTTTGGTTCCGCATGCAGAAACCCTCGCATCATCTGACTTTGACCTCGTAATGCGATCGTGTTACTGCCACAGAGAAAGAAATATGCTAACGTGTTTCCTCTCAACGTTTCTCCCATTGTGCGCTTGTTTCAATAGAGGCACAACATATTCCTGTTTTCATGTCAAATTTTGCAGATGACCCCCGTTGGAGATATTCATGATACGACACTGGTGTCGCTACTATTTTTATTGCATTCTATACATACGATTTGTTAGTTCAATTGTTTGTTTGACGGCTTTATGTGCATTATTAGCTAAGATAAAGGCCTGCTACGGGTAGTCAGATACAAGTCTGCAACAACGCCCTAGTAGCAAGGTTGGTTGGCCCACCGTTGGGGATTGAGTGGGATTTGGTCAAAACAGTAGGTGATGGTCGGTACAAGCCTATAGTGGAGAAACGTACGTTGGCCCACCGTTGGTTAAATGTATGGTTGGCCAACCAACTATTCTCCCGACCTTCACGCAACTATACTCGAGTTGACTGTTTTCCCAACCAAGAAATACGTTACTTTAGCGTTGGCTAAATAACGGGGAATCGCTCTACGAAAAGCATTTTTTCCCACCACACGACCACTGATTTTTATCGTTGGGTAAAGGTCGCTAACTCCAACATACTTGATGTTGGTAGAGTGCGTTACTGTTCATACGCAGTTCTTCACCGCCATATTAGAAGTGTTGTGGTCATTGGGTAGTTACAGAAGAAAGAGTGTGGTCAAACTTAAGTGCTTTTGTAAAAAGATTTAGACCTGATGCAAAAAACCAGCACTATTCATAAGTGAAGAAGACAAGACAAGACAAGACAAGACAAGACAAGACAAGACAAGAAAGGTAAGTAGGTTATATAATCGTTCTATATAAAATAATTTCCATACTTTTTTTTTTTTTTTTTTTTTATGGAAACATGTGGGTGAACAGGTTATGATTGTGCATGGAGTGCTAATGTAGAATAACATTGAAATGATTAATATCCATTTTAAGAAGGCAAAATTAGTTTACGTGAGCTAGTTACACTCTTCACTGGGTTACAGTACAGCAGATGTCTGCATGGAAATTAGAGTTAATAAATATTTCTGGGTTCAGTTTGGCCGATTATCTTTGGCTACAATGCATTGTTCCTGCGCATGCACATTAGGTTAGGTTAATTCTGCTCTTCCACCCAAGTGTGACATAATGCTTTGACTTTGTATAAGTTTATGCATTAGTAACGATTCTCCAGTCACTTGAAAAAAGGGAAATAGTGCCAAAATGTACTGAAAACAGCATGCAATAAACTTTAAGACATATGCCCCTTGTACTTAGATTTTGAGTGAATTGCCAAAGTCCCAACCAGTTTCAGAAACTTTGCCGAATATACTGAACAATTAGGCCTAGTTTTGGTTTTCAGAGGAACAGTGTGTATCAGTTAGGAGATTTTTGTTTTTTATGTACTGGAATGGGCATTACTCGAGCACACAATTCTACCAAATTTTGACACGTTTCCTATATTTTCAAGTTATGTTAGGGCTTTGTATTCCTTTTAGCAGAGCATGCATTAAGTGAGGAGATCAGGGTTTGCCCAAGTGGGCCCTGCCCGATACAACCCACCGGGTTTTTTCGGGTTGGACCCACTTGAAAAAAACCATCTGGGTTTTTGAGCTTTTTGTTAGTATTTTTATTGGTACAACTAAGGCGATCATATTGAAAGTGATTTTTATCAGATTTTGAACTTTCATTGGGCGAATCAGACGCTTTCACGTTAAGGTACTCAACAGCATTCAACATAAGACATTTATAAACTTTAGAATGCACTGAATGGATAAAAAGAAAAAACCTTCTCTTAGCTTGAGATAATTATAGAACAAATTAAAGTGCAGAATATGCTTATAGCCTGTTTGAAATAAAATATGCAATTTTATATTTTAGAAGATACTTTCCGTGAATAGTGTGCTCGCCAAATGCGACACCGAGGGACGTTATCCCTCACAGAGTGCCGGTACTACCAGTAAATATGTACTGCATTAGTGAAAATACTAGTATTATTTTTGGCATTAGTGCCGTAACGCCGGACCAATTTGAAAACTGGAAAAAGCACCAAAATGCACTGCATTCGGTTATATTTTGTTGGATTACATCAAATTATGTTACTTTACGTTAGGGGCATAAAAACTACTACAGCACAGAAACACAAACCAATCTGTGCTAGGTGGCCATTAAAAAGCACGAATGCTGTCGAACCGAGTCAGGGCAGGGAAACCCGAGCGGAGCAAGGACTTGCGTCCGAAGGGAGCAGGTGGGTATACGCGTAAGCGAGGGTAGTGACAACGTTCCCGTTCACTTGGAAGTCACTTATCAAAACTGAGGCTTGTAAACTTTTCCGATTTCAAGAAGAAAATCGTGCACAACAGTTTCCTGGGGTTTCGTTTCCTTAAATAAATAGTCCGCTAAATAGCCCTCGAAATGCTCTTCCTTCTTCCCCAACACGTTGCCTTTCGCGCTACAATATCATAACAAATGTACCTCTCCGCGAAATAGTCCTTCCGCCTCAACATACTGTGCCGCTTACAAAATCAAAAACTACGAACAAAAACAACTTTCTTCACTTTTACTAGTTTACTTATCCCACTTTCACTCATTCTTACTCGCAAACTTAAATAAATTCTTCAATTGACCGGGTAAATTTCCTAAAATTGGTCCGGTGCTACGGAACTTAACCCTTATTTATTATTATTATTATTATTTTATTTATTTTTGGTTACCTTTGATGGTAGCACAAGTATTCTTAAGTAAAATTTGGTTTTCCAACAACAGCTGTTTAGTCCAGTTATTTGTTGCTCCTCCTCAAATAAGCATTCTGTAGAATCAACAGCAGCAATAGCGTAAAAATTCTTGTCAAATTTAAGAAGCGTAATGCTCAGAGTTCCGAAAACCGTGTGACGCTTATTATTTCAAGTGCTGAATTCAAACTTCCATACTACTAGAAGTTTCGATGTACAGTAAAAAAAGCTTGGATTTTAGAAAGAAAAAAAAAGAAAGAAAACATCGGGAAATTCCCATAATTGAACACAAAGTATCGGAAGTGAACTTCACCGATAAAGCTATTTATTTTATAAAACATGAGTTGTGTATTTGTTTTAAATTAATATTTTTGGCGAACGTCATTGAGGCTCCCGGGATGATTCTATCTACATTTAATCGTTCGTCTGCCTGTATCACACATACTACATGGTACTACTTTCAGTGTTTTAAGCTTAAATTTTCAGGGCACAATCAGGAGTTTTTCTGTAAATTTCCTGTACAGACTTTAGCTGCATAGCAATGTAAAATTTCAAAATGGCGGCCATTTTGTTCAAAATACCGGGTGTCCACACTACAGATCAAGAGACATTGAAATATTTCGAAAAAATCCAATTAAACCGGAAAATACCCATATGGGCCCAGGTGGGTTGTGCTTTTTCAAAAAGACCCGGTTTCTTTCAAACCCTGGAGGAGCTCCATTACTACTTGCAGATTGACTTCAGGAGGGCTCAGCAGGGTTGGCTGGTTTAAACCATGATTGAAACCTTGGTTTAAACCAGCTGGTTTTTTCAAGAAAAAAAAACTGGTTTAAACCAAAAAACAAAATGTTCGTAAAAGTGTAACTATTCGTAAAATTTTGATGAACACATATTTGTGGGCTATCACGTTTCACTCCCATCCCAGACAGCATGTTTGCTTGCCGCAAGCTTGCCTGCCGCTTTTATTTGATTTTATTTCGCTTTGGCTTATACACAAAAGCTTATTTTTGCTTAGCGCAAGCCGTAGTGCGGGCAACCCACGCTTCGCTTGCGAGACACTTTTCTTTAGATTGAAGTAAAAAGCCAGCGCGCGTTCGATTTTCAGTTGTTCTCAAAATCCACGTGACGCTGACCTCCTTACTTTCGGCGATAAGGTAGTGTTTGCGTTGTTAGTGTCTTGTTAGCATTCAGCTTGAATAAAGGACAAACTTAATTATTTTTTTAATTGTTCCGTCTAATACTCTAGTACTCTAGTCCCACGTACCTATAATATCGCTCTTTATTTCCTCATATTTCGGTAACTATCAGGCATAACGAATTGTGGTATTTACGTATAAAGCATAAATGTGAACATAGATGGCAGCAGATTTGAGCCTACTTATTTCGCGAACGAATACAGAACTGCTGCAGATATTTTAATATAAACTTCAAGTTTAACTTACAGTTTACTATAAACTTTATCAGAACGCTGTGTTTAAAGTATAAACATTTTTCTGCGTTTTTATACAAAAAGGTAGAAATTTCAAGTACTCGCCACTAATATAGCAAAATGTTAGATATTTGTAAGAAGCAACGGCGCGTTGCGTGGCACAACTAAACCGTAACAATTATGCTTCTTTTGATGTTTTGCAAAAGCGGATGGGAGACTTGGGTGTTTTCATGGTTGTGCATATGCTCCAATAATTGGGGAGGTGAGGGGACAATATATTGTAGCATAGATTTAGTCAGACGGTTAAATTATACTGATTTCATACTGTTTTATCTAAATTCGCTTAGTGCAAGATTCCATATAACTTCTTTGGATTGTGTTTCGCTTGCAATAAGCTTAATAAAGCTTGCCATTGATGAGAATACGCTTAAATTGGCTTGCGTTTGAGATATTTTGACTTGTGTTTAACTTGTGAAGACAAGCTTGCCCCAAGCCTTGCCCAGATGTAACTAACTAGCTTGCCACAAGCTAAAAGCAAGCTAATTGGCTTGCATAGTATAGCTTGCGGCAAGCTAATTTACCTTGCAACAGCAAGTTTGTGGCAACTTGCAGCAAGTTTAAATTGCTGTCTGGGATATATTATTCGTACTATATTCAGACCTAAATTCCCCATTCTTTACTCAAAGAGATTATATTACAAAAGCAACTTTTTTTATGTGACTTTATGGATGTTTCTTTTGTGATTTTTTTATAATTTGTTATTATTGTTATGCAACCAAAGGAAAATTCTAAACATTGTTTCGTTTTAATAATGTTTACTATTGATAAAATACATCGATGTACCGTACTTTTTCGGGGAATGGGGTCATACAAACCCCACTGGAGGCAATTATTGAAATAACAAGAATCTTTGGTAACTATTTTTGTATAAATTGGTCAGAGCTTAAGTGGACTCAATTCGTATCTTTATTCACTTTTCTTACTGATATGCAAGTAAGTAGTTATATTTCTTTAACTTGGACTAATAAAAGTCGTAGTGAACTGACTTTGACCAAATTAGTTCTTCTGTACTCTGTAGTACTTTGAAATTGTCCATATGTAATTCTGTATAATGGTTCCATTTGTGCAATTGTTTATCTTTTTGTCCTGTCCTAATGACTCTTGATGATTATATTGACAAATATGTAAAGATTAGTCAACGTATTTTTACCAGGAGTCCTTCGTGAGTGAGTCGGCAGACGTATCGCGTTTGTGGCCAATTAGTCCCGGTTTCGAGTTCAAATAGAGGACAATTTCTCTTGGATGTAAGCCGAGAAGCAGTTTGGATTCCGCTTTAAGCTTATGTGACCCCTTCCAGCATAACCCGGTTGTTGCATACTAACACCAAGGCGAAAAAAGCTTATTTCTGTCCATATGTGATATAAATACATAGAGCAAATTATTTAAACAAAAAAAAAAAAAAAACCTGGTATAAACCAAAAAGACCGGGTTTAAAGCAAAAAAACCTGTTTTTTTGGTTTTTCAATAAAAACCATGGTTTTTGCCAACCCTGGGGCTCAGTATAAATACAGTGTGGACGTATGGCACACAAACTACAATGCACAAAACACGAACTAACTTGTACTAGGTGGCCACTAAGAAACACGAATGCTGTCTGAGTCAGAGCAGGGAGGCGCGAGCGAAAGCGAGGGGTGCGTCCGTACGGGGCAGGCGCGTCAGCGTACGCATAAACGAGGGTAGTGGAGACGCACACTTTCTCTCACTCAAAATTCATTTAAATATGCTGTGCACTGACAGTAATTTCTTACATTCACACTTCCATTCTTTCATAAAAGATGTTTCACATCGTATTTAGCTATAAATTTTCTTTTTGGTAAGACATTCTGCTCGAGTGGAACCGCGAAATATGTGCTAGGCCTGGTTGTTGGCTATTTATTGTGTTTTTAAGTAGCACTGTATCTGTACGTGGAAGGAACTATGAGCTGTAAGACACGTGTCCTTCGTACCTCTGCTGTCACATAAGGAAGTTAAGGCTAGACATACTTATTTGTATCCACATGTTACTATTTAAACCAAGAAAACCAGCGTATTAAACCATAAAAGCTTTCAAGAAACAGGGTTTTAACCAACCCTGTTTTATTGGGTAATTAAATATAATGATAATAATTAGCTACTTCATTAATTTGTAAAATATGTATTAGAAAAAGGTTTCGGGGCGCGGAAAGTGAAAATGCAGGAAACGGTTAAGGTAATTTTGTAGTTTAGGTTGTCAAGGTGGAGGGGGGGGAGGTATTTAGAACAAATATACAGAAAAATTCCTCTGAAAACGAACGATTTAGGACTCACCTAAGCATTTTTTTTTTTTCAATAATTTGACGAGAATTCCTGACAAAAAATGTGAATGTAGTTTGTTCTCAAAATGTTCTTTATAAAAGAGTTTATCTGATCAGCCTTTATATATACACCTCATTTCCAAGTTTCATCTCCTCTGTTAACCTGCTTCGAGAAAGCAAACGTGGCGCATCAATGTGTATTGTAACTCGCTTATACGTGTAAACCATGCGTCCAAATATGTATTTGCTGGCCTGTCTCGAAATATTATTTTTATATTTAAGGTGTTTTATATTGTAATGTATTGTATTGTTGTATTTGTTTCTCTTCTTTCTTTATCCAATAGCATATTATAAGTATATACGTTGATTTCAGGATGTTTCATGTGGTGGAATTTGACGAAGAATCTGGGGGTGGCTTCGGGATTGTTCATTCGGAATGGCTAACTCCTCGAAAAACGGAGAGTTTCTGGCCACCTTGTAAAGAATCAAAAAGATTCAATAAACTTTTGGAAGATGGCGTAATTCCTGAGGACTCTTGGAAGCTGTATAAAATCAGAAAAGTTCATTACGTAACAGGTTAGTTAATTATCTTTCCTTTGAGCTATGGTAGCGACCCTGCATTTACAAAAGTATATTCCCCTCCACGCTTCCCAGGATAGCGGCTGGACAGGACGTTTGGGCGCTACCATTTCACCGCGGACGTTTCGGCGCCGGACGTTTGGGCGCGAAATACATAGTAAAAATTACAATTTACGATATATAAAGTAAGCTAGGCACTGAAAACTAAGCGCGAATCAAGATACATTTCCTGCACTTCTGTCTTTATCTCACCTCATTTATCTATCTATTTTCTATCTCTACTTTATTTATTAATCTAAATTAAATAGTTTAATGCGATTGTGACATTTGTTGCCTAACATCGTCATGGCTTGATTTTTCGCTTGTTCACGATTCTTAAAATTTGTTTTCTTTCGTATTACGTTGCCAAACTCTTCTCTTCTCTCCAAGTCCAATAAAGAACTACCAATAAAAGATTTCCGCGCACTCGAGTTGAGGAAAGTGGCCCCGCGTAGCGTAGTCGCTAACGCGCTCACCTTCGGTGCGAGCGATCTCGGGTTCGATTTCCGGTGGGGGCACTCGATCGAGAAAGTGTAACACGGTCTTTCAGGCCAGCCAGTCTGAATGAGGTTTTCCTGGGTTTTCCTCATTCACACCAGCAAATGCCGGGGTACTACCCTAATTTATAGGTTCCAGGCCGCTTCTTTCCTTCCCTTTCCCCAGATAGTGTGCTCGCCGAGGGACGTCATCCCTCAAACGTCACGGGCTAAATGGCCTTAGATGCCTAGAGCACAGAAATCTAAAACTTCTAAATCCTAATAGAGTTGAGGGAGAGATGTTAATACAGAGTGTCTAAGACATTGAGTTTAGGAACTGCAGTGTGCTGTATTACTGGTATCACTTTATATATATATATATATATATATATACATACATATATATATATATATATATATATATATATATATATATATATATATATATATATATATATATATATATATATAAACATTCCAATATAAAAGTCAAAACTTAACATACTTTTTTCGTCTCATTGTAAGCATTTAAACTGGCGAAAGTGTCGAAAGGAAAAAAAAGAACGATTTCAAAGTGAAAAATAATAGTTAAGTGTACATATATTGATCATTTAGCCACTAAAGATGTGTTTTTGACATTCACTTATTGCATAACTGCAGAAATAGGTTTAAAGTTTTTTTTTTTTTTTTTAATAATGAAATAGTCTCACTACGTATGTAATGCAGTCAATCATATCTAGTCTGGTCTACTTACCTTTGGCTTGAAAATTTATCAAATAAAAAGTACACTTAACTTGGTTGAAACTTAAATTTACGAAATTTAATTGTTAATTAAGTTTTTAGAATTTTTGAAATTTCAGTAATTCTAGTATGTAAAACAAAATCAAGTATAATTCAAGGACTTCCACGACAGTAAACATATTGTGATATCTTGATTCGAACTTAGTATTCAGCGCCTAACATAATGACTTTTTAATTTCACTCGCGTCCAAACGTCTGTCGCCCAAATGGCTTCGCGTCCAAACATCCGGTGCCCAAACGGCGGAACCCAAATGTCACGTGCCGGATAGCGGAATATAAATACCACCTTGAAAAATGGCATTATTATTTTACCTACTGCTATTATTATTTGGTATGCAGTGCAGTAAATGCAAAGATATTCCCCTCCGTCCGGACATGTTAGGATACTGACTTTTTTTCTTTAAGAAACATTAGCTGTCTGTGCCGTTTTAAAACGGTCGAATTAATGACCCTACAATTCATATCCTATATTGCGAAAAGGAAATGTCCCGTTTGAAATAATCACGCAATGGGTTCGATTCCCGGCTGGAGCTCATGCGTTTCGGATTCCACGGTATCAAGTTGGTCCACGTCTCATAGCCTCGCTGCTGAACGGGACGTTAAACTCAAAATCAACGCAATGAATCTCTTGAAAATTATTAGCTTTATTCACTTACATTAAATATACTTGGTTTTCTTTCTCATTAGAAATTAAACATATCGTTCCAGCCTGACAGCTACTATTACATTATGTTACGCTCCTAAGTAAACACTTCCAAATTAACTAATTAGGAAAAGATTTTTTTTTTTACTAATTTTCAATTTTATTTTATGTCGGAAGCTGCACTTCATTCACGTTAGCTTTGCATCAGAAGTTCTATCTATTGTAATAGACTTAGTGGAAGATCTTATTAACGAAATTTCCACGTCCTTTATCCATGTAATGTATCTCTTCAGGTGACCTATTGATTGCACGAAGAAAAGAAAGGGGTGCTCAGTATACTTCGGATTTGTTAAGTGATGCAGAGGAAGTTAAAAGAAAGAGGAAAACTAGTCGTAATGCACAATATGTGGAAAGTGATGACACAAGTGAAGAAGATGATAGTCAACGAACCCAGAAAATAATTTATCCACGTATGAACTCGAGAGAATTGTTCAGGGAATCAGAGGCCCATTCAGTTTCGTCACCTTCAGAAAGTAACCAAAATGCAATTGGGAGAAATGCAGGAAAGTCTTCAAGTGCCATTGGAGGCGAGGATGGGGCGACCTTCAGCGCTGAAGAAACATCTTCATTAAGCCCAGAACAATCGAAAATCAACACGGTCGGTATGTACTTCCTTCTTTTAAAATGTAAATTTTTGGCGTTCAGACTTCAGGGACGTATTTCGGGTGTTCCTCCCCCCCCCCCATCTGCACCCAAGGTTGAAAACCCTGTGCATTTTACATAACTTGAGTCGAAATTTATGCATCTCATTCCGTAAACTAGTTCTGAACCGGCCGATTTTACACACACACACACATATATATATATATATATATATATATATATATATATATATATATATATATATATATATACGTTCCTGCCAGATTTCAATAACTTTCGTGAATACAGTGTATCATTTTGTTGAATGTTGATGTACTTTTTCCTCAAAGCATGAAAAGTATGAAAAAGTGTTTGGGATTGCAATCAGTTAAAGATTGGGAATCAATTCGAAATTTAATCCCAATTAAGAAATTTGCTATGAAAATTCATAGCTAATTAACATTTAACTCTAATTCCCAATGTTTTTCTCAGGTCTCAAGATGTATTATCCAAAGCGAAAGAAATTATTAAATTAAAGATAACACTGTTTAAAAGAAAAAGTTAGTATTTTCCACCCTGCACCAGACTCCCGCGTGGTGCAGAGCATGTTTGCGGTCAGTAGATAAGCTGGACTGAACGGCTGAGAGGAGAAATTAGAATACCCAAACTGTAAGATCAGTATCATAATATCGGGTTTTGAAAGCAGGCATATAAATGAGTATATCCTAGAATTGTACATTCAAAAATATGTTGCAATGAATGCATTTGAGGCTGGCAGAAGTAAACTCCTTCACCCATTAGCTACTATATCTTTGAAAGCAGAAATGGTTGGTTGGTTTTATACTTTCTATGAAACTGAACTGGTGCAAATATTTATTAATAAATTAATAAAATTCTGAAAACAAAGTTCAGAAATTATTAATAGTACTATTTTTAACTCTTGTGTACTACCATGGGGTCTTTTGGAACCCTAGATTTGTTTCTCATGTTACAGCTGTTAAACAAGTGAGGTTACAATTCATCTTTTCTTGCAGACTATCTCGAGTGTATGCTAAAGATGCATACTAAATATTTAAGTTGTCTCTTTGATGGTTCTGCGTAAAGAACATAATTTAGGTGGGATTCTAGAAGACCCCATGTAATTCCTGTGTAAAAGTATTCTTGATAGTACACAAGGGTTAACATTCTTAAACAAAAAATGCCGAAATTATGAGCATTCGAAATCGTAATGTTGCAAAAAAAAAAAAAAAAAAAAAAATGTTTAAAGTTATTTTCCTTCTATATTTCTTTTTTTTTTCTTTCTATTTCTTAAAAGTTATTATATGTGCAATACAGGTTATACTTCATTTTTCCCGCAGGTTTCACGGTTATTGCTAAGCATTTGGCGAACATTAAGGGACGTCTGGAACGTATAGAAGAAACCCAGTCACGCATACTGGAATACATCCACGGAAATTTACGTTCACCGGGAATTTCGCAACCACTGGTATTACCCGACGGTCTGACTCTACCCTGTGAAACTGTATCATTGGTTAAATCACTGGAAGAATGGGCACACAATGAAAATAATGCTACAAGTTTGGTAGGTTTTGAGCTCACTGTAGTATTTTAGACAGTAATTTCCGTATTTTTATATTATACGGGGTGATACTTCCCATTAGGTATCTTACATTTGTTCAATGACACGTGGCAACTTGAAACTGAATAAACAAAGTGGGTCATAATTTCCTTTGTAATTTCGAACATTGATAATGCAGCAACTATGATAGAAATAAACTTTTTCATACCAGCAATTGGCGTCTCTTCTAGTATGAATCTATATAACATGCCTCATAAATTGTTCATATATTAAGCCGCTACAGAGCAGTCAACGACCTTAACGTGTCATGTTGGGGCGTGTGTGGTAGAAACATTCGGCATCTGTTTCTATGAATGTCTCAGTTGTTGTAATATGAATATTCACAACCGCGGAAGCAATTATGAATAACTTCGTTCCAGTATACATAACCTAATGAAGCCTATAGGGCATATCTTATTTTATAGAGACTTGGATTTGCGTTCGTTGTATTTTGGGCACAAGTTCGGCTCCGCCATCCTAACAGGGACTTTCAGGATTTTCCCACCAGGAGAATTTTAAGACTATGCCTATAGAAAATGGTCATGGCTTAAACATTTTCCCGCATCTTAAGCTGTTATGTAACGTGTGTGTTGTATCTAGATTATAAACAAAATGTTATACACAATGCAATGGAAATATCTCTGAAGTAGCATCCCTGCTTCCTTTGTTTTTGTATCATAAGAAAATAATTATTTATTCAGTGTTGGCGAAATGATTAAAGAGAAATAAGTTTTTCATTGTATATTTGCTACACATTTTAAGGTTCTTTATGCTTCATTATGCTTTTAAAATTCTGTTCGTCATTATTTTCATGTTTGGAAATAATAGCATATTTTACTGTTTGCCTTATCCGGCTAGTTGTTACGGGATGTTTCATATTAAAAATGTTCTGTTTCCGTTCTTTCGTGTGCAAATTGTACTGCTCTGTGCACTGGTACAAATATATGCTATCTAAACATCTCTAAGTAGTGGTATTTAAGAACCTGGAAAAGTCAGGAAATTTGATTTTGCCAAACGAGCAGGAACCCTTTCATCTATTACTTCTAGTTTTCTTCGTTTCTATGCTAGGCAAGGAAAAAATTGATATTTTTAGTTCATTGTGTCCTGCTATTCGTTAGTAACAACTAGTGTATTGGTAATATGTATAATTATAACTGCTTTTATTATATTTGCTTACAGCAAATAGCTTTGAGTACCTTGGGTGGTAAAAGTGTTGAGAAGTTAGTGAGACGAATGTTAGAAAAAGTATTCAGTAACGACGCAGCAAAGAAATTCAACTGGACCGGTAGAAAGGGTAAAGAAGCACTAAGAACCCTGAGAATAATGCAAATACTGAAAGGTATGCTTTGATTGGAAACTCCTGTCTAATATGCACTTTGTTTGAGGACAAATTTTGGACAGTCACCACTCCTATCAAGTACATTGAGCAAAATGCCACCTTCCCCTCCTTCCTCCCGCGATCTGGGGTTCATACGTGCGTTATTGTTGTGACTGAATCTTGTGTAGGTTCCATTCGTGGATAAACAGACCTGTAGGATTTACTTACTATTCATTGATGCTCGTTTCCTCCGATAATATGCGCGAAACACAACTTGTACGCTTTACAAATTCAGGGGTGAAAACGCAAAGGGGCGTAACTTGAAAAAAAAAAGTGCGTTTTTCTATTATGACTTCCACGTGTTCTATCAACTGTTAAAATGCAGTATCTCACTTCATTATAGTTCCGGCGATATAAAGATTTAAAAATCAAATTTCCCGTAGAACTTTAAATCGCTCTGCTGTAAACTTGGGAAAAATCAAGATACCCCACTTCGAAATGACGGCCTAAATTTCGTTATAGTTTCCTCGTTAGCTTTTGTCACTGCTTAGATTTTCTAATATTTGACCTGTCGGTATCTTGGACAAGGACTAAATGAATGCTCTTTCATTTATCTGGCTTATCACTCAGTTGTTGCTACTAGTACTTACCAAGACAGTTTCTGTGCGGTCATGCAATGAGAGTGCCTAGCTGGATTACATGCAAAATAACGTAACCTTACACAGCTGCTTTCTAGCTTTCATAGTAAAACTTAATGAATCAAATTTGCTGCCAGGTGACATAAAATTTGTCTTCTACGCCATATTAGGACCAACTGGTCCCAAGTTAATTATTATATAACCGTTTATTACAAGTGTCGACAAAACGCACGGTGACTACCTTCAACATGATGGTCATAAGGCGTTCGGTCCTCATGTTATTATTACTCCATCGTAAGGTATTGCCCGATTTCTCCAGCAATGTTGAAAATATGACATGTCCAGACTTTTGCCTCGGCCTGCATACATGTAGAATTTTTACAATTAACAATTTGAAAAAAAAATAGTTAATTTTACTGTTATTACTATTAATATTTAGCTTTATAAGAATTTTTCTTTCCCCCAATACAGTGAATTTTGAATTTTATTTTTTTTATTTCTATTTATTTATTTATTTAATTTTATTTAAATGTCAAAAAATTTGAAATAAGTTTTCAACGATGTCCAAAATTTACATATCGTGAACTGTTGCTTCCAAATAGAAGTGAGATTACCAAATGTGAGTGTTTTAATAAGTATAGTAGATTTGTTTAACAGACTCATTACCTTATCGGCATCATCCTTGTTCTCCATGCTGCAATAGATTATTGACAGTAAGTTGCATTACTACTTCGACTATGTCTTCTCTCTTCACTTTCTTTCTTTTCAAGTCTGTTCTAAAGATAAATGAACTGTATTCAAGTTATTCGTTGCATGTCAGAAAAAGAATTCTGAATAACGCTCGTTAGTGTGAAAGCCCATCACATTTATTACACTTTTATATCAATTTTTTTCAGCCAAAATGCTTCAAAGGGAACTTTTAAGCATAGAGCGAAGTTCAACATTAGTCCCCATCATTCGACTACACAGTATTTTAATTCGCTATACTGGTTCGATCCCAGCTCGCGCTGTGTGAACTTTGTGGTGGACAAACACCGAACTCGTGGGTTTTCTCGGGATTATCCCGTTTTCTCCCACTTTTTCATTCCACCATTTTATTCATTTCTCATCATCATCATTTTTGCCTAACCATCATATCCGTGGGACGTAAAACTGAAAGATCTCATTTTCATTTAATTCGCTATACGTTACAGGGAATAGCCAATTTTCTCTCGAAAATAAATTACAGGTTTCTCAGATCCAATTTTGGTCCATTAATTTTAAATTACTCGGATGTTCCGTATAGCAACAGTTAACTTGGATTCACGGTACCATCTCGACATTTAGTCCATGGTTGGGAAGATCATTATTGAAGTAAGATTTTTCCAAACTCTGTAAACAACTAATACTGCACTCACTGACATAGAACACTGTATCATTTTGTTATGCATAGATGAAGAATTTTTTACTTTTTTTGGATTCGAATGAAACTGCAGACTAACCATTAAATCACATTTATTTGTTTATTGATTGAAGAGAACCTTACAAAATTAAAATATTGAGGAGGAATTTATTGAAGTAAGATTTTTTTAGCAGTCCTTCTAAAAACCAACTAACACTAACTCAGTGATATAAAACTCTCTCTCTCTCTCTCTCTCTCTCGGGTTCCCCCGTAGCCGTCGTTACGGTTACAGCGCTCGCCTTCAGTGCGCGTGGTCGCAGGTTCAAATTCACCTGGGAACCTAATGCCTCGGATAGCAACTCGAGTAGTGGTTCAGATCCCACCTTAAAGTTTAGGTTCTGTCTCTATATAGCCTCGCTGCTGAAAAGGGACGCGAAACTCCCACCAAACAGACAAAAACATTATGTCTTACGTTATTCATGGATGAAATCTTCCATCCATAAATAGCAAGAGAGAATGTGTTTATGTCAGTGACTGTAGTGTTGATTGATGTTTGTAGGGACTGGAAAAATCTTACATCATTAATGTCCTCCACAACCATCCCAGACAGCAATTTAAACTTGCTGCAAGTTGCCACAAACTTGCTGTTGCAAGGTAAATTAGCTTGCCGCAAGCTATACTATGCAAGCCAATTAGCTTGCTTTAAGCTTGTGGCAAGCTAGTTAGTTACATCTGGGCAAGGCTTGGGGCAAGCTTGTCTTCACAAGTTAAACACAAGTCAAATTATCTCAAACGCAAGCCAATTTAAGCGTATTCTCATCAATGGGAAGCTTTATTAAGCTTATTGCAAGCGAAACACAATCCAAAGAAATTATATGGAATCTTGCACGAAGCGAATTTAGATAAAACAGTATGAAATCAGTATAATTTAACCGTCTGACTAAATCTATGCTACAATATATTGTCCCCTCACCTCCCCAATTATTGAAGCATATGCACGACCATGAAAACACCCAAGTCTCCCATCCGCTTCTGCAAAACATTAAAATAAGCATAATTGTTACGGCTTAGTTGTGACACGCAACGCTTTTTTTTTTTTTTTTTTTTGTCCGCTAGCAAAAGCTAGCTACTGCCCGAAGAGGGTTATGCCCTCTGTAGGGGAAGAGATTCAGAAATATTATGGCAGTCAGAACAACATACAGATGGGATATGGGTGGTTAAAGGAAATACTTTATTGATAATCAATTAATAGGTCATTATGGCCTTTAACCATAATCATTGTTTAGGTGCAATAGGTACAGATAGAGGAGAAGCATCAAGTTTGGATGAAAGATGAAATGAAGTGCAGTTCACATCACAACACAGAGGGTCGGTTAGTAAGACGAATGTGTGTTATCTTCTCGCCTAGGGGCGACGCTAGGCATTAATGAAGACAGGGGTGCCCTGTTAAAACAGTAGGTGTTACGGTGCAGATGATGGCCAGATATGAGGGAGATGAGCATCTGAAGAGTATGGTGCGTAATATTGGCTGTCAGGATGGTCAGGAGGAATGGTGTAACGGTACAGAGTAAGCAGTAATGAAAGCGGAGGAATGAGAGTAGCAGAAGGGGAGAGCTTACGGGCGTGTTCTTCAAATGTTTGCTGGAGAAGTGGATGATTCGATTGCAGACGGCGGGTAATATATTTGGTGCGAAGTGTTTCCAGATGGTATAAAATATGCGGAAATGTGAGTCGAGCATAGAGGTCCCGGGTTGGACTGGGCAGCTTAATGCGAAAAGCTATACGTAAGGCATGTCGTTCAAGAACGCGTAGTTTCTCATAATATGATGGTGGTGCAGATAACCAGGCTGTTAGACCGTAGACAAGTATAGGGCGCAGAAAAACTTTATAGGTATTCAGGATAGTAGTCGCAGAGAGTCCCCAGGTTGTTCCAGCAAGACTTTTCAACAGATTTAGACGACCATACGCCTTTTTTGAAATATCTTGTAGATGTGCCGACCAGTTAAGGCGGTGATCGACACGCAACGCGCCGTTGCTTCTTACAAATATCTAACATGTTACTATATTAGTGGCGAGTACTTGAAATTTCTACCTTTTTATATAAAACGCAGAAAAATGTTTATACTTTAAACACAGCGTTCAGATAAAGTTTATAGTAAGCTGTAAGTTAAACTTGAAGTTTATATTAAAATATCTGCAACAGTTCTGTATTCTTTCGCGAAATAAGTAGGCTCAAATCTGCTGCCATCTATGTTCACATTTATGCTTTATACGTAAATACTACAATTCGTTATGCCTCATAGTTACCGAAATATGAGGAAATAAAGAGCGATATTATAGGTACGTGGGACTAGAGTACTAGAGTACTAGACGGAACAATTAAAAAAAATAATTAAGTTTGTCCTTTATTCAAGCTGAATGCTAACAAGACACTAACAACGCAAACACTACCTTATCGCCGAAAGTAAGGAGGTCAGCGTCACGTGGATTTTGAGAACAACTGAAAATCGAACGCGCGCTGGCTTTTTACTTCAATCTAAAGAAAAGCGTCTCGCAAGCGAAGCGTGGGTTGCCCGCACTACGGCTCGCGCTAAGCAGAAATAAGCTTTTTTGTATAAGCCAAAGCGAAATAAAATCAAATAAAAGCCGCAGGCAAGCTTGCGGCAAGCAAACATGCTGTCTGGGAGCAAACGTCGAGATGGTACAATGAATACAGGCTAGTTGGTATAGGAAATATCCGAGTGATTGCAAGCGTATGGACCGAAATCGGATCTGGTAACAAGGATCGGAACATTAACACGTCATTTGTGTTTGCGACCATTTAGTACTGTTTATAGGAGAATGGCAGTAAAACTTTTACTTCCTACGTCGAAGGTCAGGATACCAATGTCGGTAATCATCCTGACTGAGTTTTTCGGCGGGTTTTCTCAGTCCCAAAGAGGCAAGGGATATTGCATCTGAATGACAAGGGACGTCAGATCTCAGGTGTGACGACCTTCGACCGTAATGTTCACTTGGCTACAAAATATTAAAATTAAATTCTCTTCAGAATATTCCGAGTAATTTAACAGTGAACGATTGTACTTTTTAATTCATAAGTGTTCTATACATTGCGTTATACATGTTAATTACATTGAAACTTTGTAATCATTCCAGATGGCGTTCGGCGGGTAATACCATCAGCAACCGATGATCAAATAGAAATGCACGTAAGGAATTGGTTTAAATACTCCATCGACAGAGACGGTGGGCGGGAACGAAGACGACCATCCTCTGCGAGTGGGGAATCTTAAGAAACAACTAATACATTTTTAAAAAAGACAGAAAAAGAAGCATTTTTCGGTAAGTTATTTCGATGTAAAGTAATTGTATTTAAGATGGATAGATTTAAGTTAATATTATTTAAGTCATAATTTTAGTGCGTTTAACATTAAACTGCCGCTAATTTCACCGTTTTTCTGTAATGTCTTCACAATAGATAAATGAATCGAAAATTTATTTGTAGGAAGGCCTGACAATATTGTCTGAAAATATTCGAACACTATATTATCCTTTGCACTATAGAATGCGCTTCAAACTTCAGTCTTGATTATTTTCTCACGTGCAGAACTCAGAAAGGACGTTACTTTCACCTTTTTGCTTTTTTGTTTTCCGTGTCTAATTTTAACCCTAGAAATGCTGCAATAGAAATTACAGAACGCTGATCAAACAAAAATTCGTTTTTATGCGCGTCTGTTTGTTTCCAGAAGATCCGACCCACTATCCCCGAAATTCGTGTATTTTGCATAACTTTAGGCGAAATTTATGTATTTTGTGTGTAAAATACGTCTTTGCCAGTTATCATAATCTTTTGTGGAAAAAAAAAAGTGTAAAGTTACGTTGGTGTAACTTTAATTCTTAAGAAACATTGTTACGGATTCAGGATTTATTAAAGATTGAGTGTTCATTAAAAGTTTTCATCCTGAACCACGGTTTAAACCATTTTTCTTTTTTCAGTTGGTTTAAACAAAAACAGCAACTAAAATAAAATAAAGTAAAAAAAATAAATTAAAAGCCGAAGTGCCACAAATTGTATGAATTTGGTGACGGTTTTTCCACATATATCAATTAATCTCCGTTAATTCTACTCAAGGTTCCACCAGCGAGACAACTCCCCTCCCCTCCCCCAATGAAAACATAAAAATACCAGTTTTAAAACCCAGAATTTTCTGTTTTTTACATTATATGATTTTCTGAACTTTCTGAAATGATGAAACTTCAAAGAAAAGGATAATACAGTGAAACCTCCCTTAACGGACACCTCTCAATAACGGACACCTCTATAATACGGACACAATTTTTTGTCCCGGCAAAATTATGTGTTCCCTTATGGAACAAAACCCTCCCCTTTACGGACACTCTCAGATACGGACGCGGACAGTCCTTTTCTCCCCAGACGTTTCAATAACCTCTTCGTAACGGACAGGAAATATTCTCAGTTCTGCGATATATTATCTATCATGAAGTCTAGACCTGGTGAAGCATCAAACAGAACAGCTTCAAGGTGAATTTGAAATTCTTTCTTCTGTCCGCAATGTACTGCTTTCTTGTGGAAATCCTAGAAAACCTTCAATACGCGAAAACACTCATGCAGGGTCAGTCGTATGACCAAGAATTCTATGCAAACTATCTTCCCTTCCCTAACAAATTTAATCCTTTTGCCTCTGGGCCTTCCATGTTTCCCGACAATTTCATAGATAACAAAACAAACATTTCAACGAGCAATAACTTTTTCAACGAGCATTTTTTTTTTTTTTTTTTTGAAAAGCAACATTTTTCTTTTACTTATGATACTGGAACAAGTCTGGGTTGGAGTTTTCCCGGCTTCCTTTTTCACTTTCTCTAAGAAAGTATTCTTTGTGATTGGTCTGGATCAATAAAAATATACACTTCCAAATGCCTTTTCATTCATTCCGCCAACGAAGATACCGCGCCAGTACACAAACACACACACACATTTCTTCCGCAACCGTACTGAGGATTCTCAGAGGACACTTGCTAATGTGTTTTATTACCTTTGTAGAGGAAACAAAGTATGCATTTTTCACTAAACAAAAGAGTTTAGCCGATTACTTGGTTCCTAACGCATCTTTTCAGAAGGTTCTGAGATTTTGAAATAAATGAGAAACGCTTACAGGGTCATGACATGTACTTACGAAAATTAACATACCCGCATTATCTTTTGCAGTACCGGTTTACGAGCATATTAACACATCCCCCAGCAATAATATTATTTAACAGAAATGTATTTCTCATTTATCCCTTCCAGTAATTCAAGTACGTACTAAATAGAGTATTTGCATACCGTTGTGAGATTAAATTTCTATAACCTCTCTGTAACGGACACCTCTCAATAACGGACAAAAATTCATGACCCATTGGTGTCCGTTATTCAGAGGTTTCACTGTATAAACTTTCGCATTTTAGTGTTAGTAATCGGAATAAAATTGTTTTCTTCATAGTTCATAGACCTGGTCTGTCTTTTGACACGTGTTTTTGTGAAACGGCACTTTTCCGCAGCATAAGGTACAAACTGTGATGTTTTTATTTGATGTACTTTCTTAAAATTGTCGTGCTTTCACACAAAACATCAGTATTTTCTCAGGGAAACCACTTGAGGAAGATATTTTTACATTTTCGAAATCCCGAGGGAGGAGTTAGGAAGAAGGTATACTACCAATTAGGAGATGACTTTTTTCTCAGCCATATCACGCCCTATTGATGCCTAAATATTTGTTATTATTCCTAAGAATGTGATGTACTAAATTCCTTCGGACATAAAATGTTTTAATTTAGGAGATGTGACCTAAATTGTAATAAATTATACAGGGTAAATATGACGCCAAAAAATGTTACTTTCAAACGTAGTTTTTAACATTTTTTATGTTTCTGAGACATTTGTAGATTTTATAGACACACGAAGTAATTTATCAGTCTTGCTTGAAGATAAAGCAGATTGGAACATTTTTTGCCGCTAAAAGGAAAAGAACTCCAATTGTGAAAATAAATCACATCTGTCCAAGTTCTTTTTAATTACCTAATTTTTTCAAATCATGATTGTATATTTTGTTGGGATCATAATAATGTAGAAGTAATGTTAAGTAAATGAAGGTAATTTGTTGCTGTTCAATGCTTTTTCACACTGTAATAGACTGTGAACTTTTTTAAAAGAATATATGATGACATTTAAATACCAATGCCTAATGAAGAAGATTGAGGGCAAGCTCTAGAAGTTAAAAGTAACTTGAAAGCCCCAAAGAATGTAGATATAGGATTCGGGCAGAAAAAAATTGCATTGGGAAGCTTAAAGATGTCAAGGAAGTAAACAAGTGCAGTTTCTTCACTGATTGTCGAAAATTTTTGATAGGCACTACTGAAAGAAATACTCGAAAAATATCCTCTTACTCGTGCTATTTCATGCTTTGATCCTGAGGTATTCTTGTATAAACCTAAAATTGCCCGGATAAGGATGACGAAGTGCTTGGTAATACTCCATCAGTCGTTTCGTCTCGATGATGTTAAAACAGGTAGTTCAGAAAGTGTTCGAATCTTTTTTTTTTCAACCGTCTAAAAGCGTCTGATTTTAATTCAAATCTTGATGAATTTTATAAATCAGTTCTAAGTGGGAAAAGTGAATTCTAACACTTGTGGAGTCTTGTGAAAATGACATTGATTATTTCACATAGCAATTCAAGTGTAGAGTCTGGTATTTCTATTAAGAAAAGTTTATTGGTAGACAACTTGTAAGTGGCTTCTTCATTAGCCCAACGACAACTAGTAGATTGGCCTACGCACGTGGAACTTCAGAACTCTTAACTTCTGTGAAATGTGCGAGAGGAAGACAATTCGGCTTTGGAAGAAACGGGAAAAGAAAGAGAAAATTATCACTTAACTCTGTATGAGCTTATTCCGTAAAAAAAATACGAAAATTTGATTTAGGTGCCGTTAAAAAATTTTGTAGCTCCTGATCCAAAAACTAATTATCGGCCAAGATCGCAATCTTTTGATGAAATTTTTTTTGGGGGGGCGGGGGTCATTCCTAAAATTCTCGTTATCTTTTAATATGTTGTATAATATGTATAACAATAAATTTGTTTTGTTGTGATACCAAGTAGGATCTATTGCAATAACTGAAAAAAAAATCGGTAGGAATTGGTATGGGCAGCTGTAATGTTCGCTCGTCATAACTTTCATTATGTTAAACTTTCAAATATTTTTGCGTTTGAGGGTGGAAAATTCACAATTTGCATTCTCACAGTTGCATATACATTTACACATTATTTTGAAAAGTTTCTCATTGTTTTATTTTTCATTTTATTGAATTCAAAGAAATATTGAGAAATTCCATTAAAGTATTTTTTTTCTGGTTTGTTTACTAAACTTTTAGGAGCGCTTATTTTTTTCGAAATTTATAGAATCAATTTGTTGCCATTTTTTTAAGAATTCTTAAGTTACAGCTGCTCGTTGTGGAGAAGGATGGCTAATCTTTTAGTGTTTTATATAAAGAAATTTAACGTTAGTGTATAATATTATTTGAAAATGTCTTATAAAGTCTCTTCACTAGCTCAAATGGCAATTCCTTGGATAACTTACACTGGTCTACTATTATTAGCATTTTGTATGGCTCTGTGTCTACTGTATAGTGTTACAAACGGAAAGTTGCTGATCTTTGGCAGCACACAGGTTCAGAATCACTGCCCCAAGTCTTTATATAGCTTTTACGGGCATTGATCATCAGTACACCATTATGTTATTAAATGTCGCGGGTCAGGGAAAATGGGTGATCTTGCACCTGGAAATCAGGAAAAATGATAAAAGTAATTTTGTAAGAACCCTGTGTTGAGTAAAATTCTTATTTTAAAATTCAACCATTCATCACTTTTATAAACGTCATTTCTAGCGTATTGATTATAATACAATGTCACTAAAATGACGTTACATACTTGTTAATATTGTTGATAAATAATAACGCAGGCATGATTATGACGGGAATTTCCTGGTCTAAAAAATACACTAATAGAACCGCACAACTCTATACGCAAAGTACTATTTCGATTTCCGAATATACTTCGTATAGGAGTTGTAGATCTTGTCCTTTATAACCCCATTGCTGGAAATACGTGAAGGCCAAGTTAATTTATTTCTATCCATACGTATTTTTTTTAATCAATCACAGAAACAGGTTGACTTTTTATTTTTTGTAAGAAAACGTTTTTTGCCAACCCTGGTTCGCAACACTTATTACAAGAGAAAAATGTTATTTAAAAAAGATTGAAATAAAAGAACTGCCAAATGAAGTTTTAAAAATATTTTTTCCACTTCATTATTTATTTCGATAGGTTTTAAGGTGTTAAGTGTATATGGCACAAGTCGGAAGGACAAAGGGCTCTGGTAGGGTCTGTTTTGAAAGTTTTATTCCAGTATTCATCTGAGGTGTACATGAAAATTTCTACCCAGTATTGACATTCGCGAAGCACAGAATTTGCAAATGCTAAACCAGTGGTAGAATGGACCTTTATTTATTTACTTTAGAAAATCGCGAACTGCAAATGTATTTAAATTATATTTTATAAATTAAGTTCGGCTGTTTTCACTTTGTACATATGAAATATATATTACGTTGCATTGGAGGGGATTGTTTGTACTAATAAGCTACTTAACTTATATTTGCAGTTCTGGTTGAGATGAGAGGCCAGCTACTGAACCTACACCCAATTCTTAGATTTTAAAAGGACAGGTAAATAGTTGAAAAATGGAGGAAACAGTGGAAAAAGAAAACTTTGGAGATTCTGCGAGATCTAAGCGCCGCAAGATTCAAAAGGAGTATGAAGAAATTGTTAATGAATACAAATTTCTCTCTGCAGAAGTAATAGGACAAGAAATAAAGAAAACTAATAAACTAGATTCAGATAACAATGCGAATGAAACTTTGTGCAGAAATGATGATCAAGTTCCACGTGTTAGTGACCTCGACATTTCAGAGGTATCCAGTGAATATGATAATTCTAGTGATTTTGGAATGTGGAGTGATAGTTCACATGGTGAAGTTCCTGATTCTTTGGAAGTGAAGTTGGTGCAGTGGGCAAAGGAACATAACATAACTAATACAGCCACTACCGATCTGTTACATATTTTAAACAAATATTTCCCTCAACTTCCTTTAGACGCACGAACTCTATTACATACACCGTCTTGCTCCAATGTAGATACACGTGCAGGGGGTCTATTTAAATACTTTGGCGTAGAACATAATATTGTGAAGAAAATGTCATCAGGTTTGGTTCCATGTGTTTATCCATTTGTAAATTCCAAGTTGTTGGTAGAAAATGAGGGAACATGTTTGGTAACTATTACAATTAATGTGGATGGTTTACCTTTACATTCGAATTCAACCAAATGTTTTTGGCCTTTAATGGGAATTGTGGATCAGGCAGTAGATAAAACACCATTCTTAATCGCGATTTACTATGGTGAATCTAAACCATCAAACTGCAATGAGTTCTTTGAACCGTTTGTAAAAGAATGTAAAGAACTTGAATCACGTGGCGTAGTGTATATGGAAAAACAGTATATATTCCGTGTCAGTGCAGTTATAGCTGACGCTCCAGCAAGAGCTTTCTTGAAGTGTATTGCTTCACATAATTATATTTATGGCTGTGAAAAGTGTACTCAGGAAGGGGTATATTTTGGTAGAACTATATGGTTGTATGAGAAAAATGCCAATTTAAAGGATGACATTTCGTTCAAACAATTAAAATACGAAGAGCATCAACGTTCCGAAACTGTGTTAACAGGTTTGCAACTAGGTCTTGTAAGTCAAGTGCCCTTAGATTATATGCACTTAGTTTGCTTAGGTGTGGTAAAGCGCCTTGTACAAACGTGGGTCGATAAGGGACCTGCAAGATGCAAGCTTGGTTGGCGTAGTATAGTGATTGTTTCTGAAAGACTTGAAGTTATTTCAAAAAATTGCGTACCTGTTGAGTTTGCCCGTAAACCAAGAGCGCTTAAAATGTATAAATACTGGAAAGCCACTGAATATCGTGCTTTCCTTCTTTATTTCGGGCCGGTAGTTTTGTATAAAATTCTACCTCAGCAACTATACAAACATTTCTTAGTATTGCACGCAGCCATTTATATATTAGTAAGTGATTTGTGGAAAAATGCAACGTGGAGAACATACGCAAATGACCTTCTGCACAGCTTCGTGCAGCATATCACAGACCTGTATTTCAAAGAGTTACTTACATATAACTTTCACAAATTGTTACATCTAGAGAAGGATGTTGTTGACTATGGTAACTTAGATAACTTCTCGGCATTTCCTTTCGAAAACCATATGAGAATAATTAAAAGAATGGTTCGAAGCACCAACAACTGTATACAGCAGGTGGCAAAGAGAGTTGAAGAAATAGACTACACTGATGTTTGCAAGAAAGAAAAGGTCAAAGTTAAATTGGATAGGTGTAAAGGTGTCATTTATATGTCCAAAATGTTGAATTGTTCCTTCTTGATTGGGGCAAATGAATGTGATGGTTGCTTTCTCAGCCAATCAGGTGACGTCATACTTGTCCGTCAAATAAAAAAGCTCCCTTGTAATGAATACGAATTGCAGTGTGCAGTTTTTCAAAGCAAAACCAATTTGTACAATGTACCGTTCGAAAGTAAAGCATTAGATATATATATAGTTCGCAATATATCTGAAAACAAGAGATATATTTCTTCAGATCTAAAGAAGAAATGTGTGCTTTTACCATATTTTGATGACCAATTTTCTTACGTGTCTATTCCATATGCTAACATGTGTTTATTTCATTAATAACAGATCGCAGGGTGTCAACTTGAAATCAGATAATTAATATGGGAAATTTAGGCTTCATATTTCGGCCTGGAAAACTAAGATATTTTTAATGTAAACAAATAAGCTTGTACTCACCGCTGTATGTGAAGAATCCACAAATAATGTTCTGAATTATTTGTTACTTCATCCTCAACATGTCAGAAAGGACTTTAACTGATTCTTTTAACCCGTTTTACGAATGTAAGCAAACTGAGGATAAAGTAGCGGGTACTTCGAAAATTTTACTTGTGTGTTCTTCACATACTGCGGTGAGTACAGTCTTTTTGAGTTGTTTACATTACCGCTTGCCGAATTAAGTTTTTCAAGTAGACATTATTATTAATTTTAAAAAGTGAAAAGTGTGTGACAGGACTCTAGATCAAATCCAGGTCCTTAGGTTTATCGCGCCTGTGTGCTAACCAACTTCGCCACCCAGTCGATCCATTTTCCAGTCACACAATTACACTTTTGAGTACGGTGTTCTTTTTTTTCAGACTATATGGAGAGTCAGGATACCACAACTTTCTGTTGTGATTGGACTTCCCAGCAGACACTGGGGCAGTCCAAACTCAACAAAGTTGTAGTACACTCCATGTGGTTTGAAAAAAAGACAACACCGTCCTCAATAGTTGAAATTGTGTGGTTGGGAGTTAGATCGACTGGGTGACGCAGTGAGTTAGCACATAAGCATGATGAGCCTAGGGCTCAGGTTCGATTATTGATCCAATCACACATTTTCTACTTCAAAATTATAATGTCTGCACTTGCGGAGGCTTGGTGTAAAAATCGGAAGTCGCCCTAATTTCTTTACTGAGATATTTTTATTTTCTATAGTCCTTACTTTTCGAGTGTTGACTTTGTGATGAAGTATACTTTTAAGAGGGCTAGTCACAGCGAAATTAAAATACCGCTAATTTTATAGTAATTATGTGATATCTTCAAATAGATAAAAGAATCGAAATGTGGAACAAGAGCGCCCTAGACAATATTATTTTGCATGAGATACCGTTATCACGAATCACCTAGTAGCTTTGCGTTTGCAGCCATTTGTAAACGCAAAAATAAGTGCCGATTCTCTAAATGGCTGGAAATCGAAAGCAGATAAGTGAGTCGTGATAACGGTATCTCATGTAAAATAATATTGTCTAGCGAGCTCTTGTTCCACTTTTCGATTACTTTTATATGTTTGAAGATATCATAATTACTGAAAAATCAGCGATATTTTGATTTCGCCGTGACGGGGTCTCTTAATTTTAGAAAGAAAGCAACGTTTATTGAACTTTAAGCTGTACGTTACGGGGGGAAGGGAAACAGTAGGTATGTTTTATCCAAATCATCATCCTGTGTCTTATAAAATCGAATCGTACGTTTAATGACTCTTTCAATTTTCATTCGCACTGTTAGGTCTACTTGTCTTTTCCTATGATGTAGTGTTTTTTTTATTTATTTGGTTTCTTGGATTTATAAGGTAAAAAGGCATTTACTTGTTTTATCTGATCAGAATATTAAGTTGTGTATGTTAAGAAATTACGAAATATATAGGTTTAGTAGCCGGTTACACTCTCAACGTTTTTCTTGTAATGTTACAACATATGTATGGGTGCATGCATTTAGAAAGTAGACACTCAGACGTGTATATATATATATATAATCGCATTCAAAAAAGTCTATTTTATACGTATATGAGGCGATGGTGCTGTAAAATTTCTTCATATGTAGTAGAAATAATAACAGATCTACGCTTTCTGAGTATAATTGTAACATTAACAAAATAAGAATTTCCATTATGTAAAACTGTTTACTGTATAGTGCTTCAAAATATGCCATTTTCATGCACAGATTTACTTCTTAATCATTAACCACCGGCCGGTCCCCTTTCATATGCTCGTACACATATGTGAAATAATGCGGGGATTTCAACATGGATCCAGATTTAATATGCATATCTCATTGTTGTTTACAATGAACAGTTACCAAAATTTTGTTTGCAACTTCAAAAATATTTACTATTTTTATTTGTTATTGTACTTTTTTACATGTAAGAAGATTGTAATGTAAAACAAATGATTTTGCAACTTGCAATTATAATAAAAATTATGTAGTGGAAACTTAAGAACAGTGTTTAATTTATTTCATTTCCATTAAATTAATACTGTTCTCTTTTCAATTACTTTGTTATTGCAGTAGTATTGTGGATTGGTGTATATAATAGCAAGGAAAAGTTCCTCAATCTCTAATGGGTACAATGCGTGTTTGTTATTTGGCTGTTTGTCTATTGATTTTTATTTTTCAATAATGTGCTTGGTTACTACTAGTATCCATTAAAACGCAGTTCTGAACGGAACAAAATGAATTATATTAATAACTATACGTTACAGTTTCAAGAACCTAACGTCCTCTTTATCAGACGCAAACATTGAGAAAAGACTGTTGACAGCAGATCTTATCAACTGATGGTTATTTAATGGTTAATGGTTATTGGTTTTCCAGAGCGTTTTAATGGTTATTGATTATCCAGAACCAGGGAGTTTATTGTTTAGTACTAGTATAAATGTACAATCGGAAGACGTCGCATCCTGACCCAACATGTAAGTATTCATCTTTAGTGTTTTCCTACATTTTTGCACATTTAGGGGGCTTTACCCCCTCCCTCTTGCCCAATTTTCCTCTCCAATGCACTTGGCATGTACTTTGAACGATTAAATAATCATTGAAAGTTTCATTTGAGTCGGTTCAATTGTTCGAAAGTTATCGTGAGACCAACACACAACACAAATGCTGAGCGAGTCGAATCGCAGACTGCTTCACACATTCAATAATCTATATTTTCAGTCTTCCCAAGTTAGCTCAGTCAAACCTCTCCGTTGAATGGTAGTTCATCATCCAATGCTGTCGTGTGCGCAATCAAATGTAGCATAATTCCCTGACGTTCCCTAACGTGTCTTCGCTGCGGATGAGGTAGGGTGGAGATGCATTCGGTTCGACACATTTTACTGTTTACATGGTATTCCTGATACTCAGATCTGTTATTTATTTAGGAATGAGTTATTATTTATATGGTAATAACGCAAATACAGTCGATAATATCTGCGTCATTATATATGAATAATAACTGTATAAATAAATAAAATCCGAATATCTCAGGAATACCATATAAAAAGTCAAAGGTGCCAAACCGAATGCATCACCACCCTACCCCATCCGTCGCAAGGACACGTCGGGGAGCGTCCGGGAATAATGCTAGATTTGGTTGGGTAAACGTCAGCGTTTGGATGGTGAACCACCATTCAACGTCGAGGTTTAGTTGGGGTAACGTAGGGAAACTGGTGGGAATTGGTTGGGTAAACGAAGGCCCACCCTTCTTTTGGTTGGGGAATAAGTGGGTAATGGTTTGGGTGGGGAATTGGTTGCCAAAGCGGCCAAACATGACGTTGGGCCACCGTTTGTATGTCGCATTACCACCATTTTCCCAACGTTGGGCCAATCGATTTTGCTACTAGGGCGCCTCTAGGGGCTAAGTCGGAAAGGATACGACAAAGTTTGTCCTCTAAAAGTTGCATGACATTTAATGTCCTTTCGAACGATTTCAACATTATACCACTTTCCATTTCAAATTTTGAAGTTGCCCCCCATTGGAGGTATTCACGAGACGCCACTGGTCTTGCTATTATTTTTATTACATTCTACACGTGCGATTTGGTAATGCAATGTTTTGTTTGAAGGCTCTACGTGCAGTATTAGCTGCGATATAGGCCTGGTACGTTCTTATTGAATCATTCTTATATATATATATATATATATATATATATATATATATATATATATATATATATATATATATATATATATATATATATATATATATATATATATTAAATATACATATAAAGAAAAACATACAATGTCATGCAGTGTTGCACACTAAGGAAGCCACAGTATCATAAACATCAAAAACAACCAAATTTGAAGTATTTTACAATAGTAATTACGCAAGTGAGAGGAACGGGGTAATACACATTCAAAGTACTTTAATGTAGAATACTACGTTCGTCGTATGGCGTGTTTCGAACGAGTAGAAAGAAAGTTACAGGGAATTGAATATTTGACTTTTTTCAAATGACTTTATTTCGAAAAGCTGTTTACATAAATATCATATTCAAGTACATGGATAACTTAAAATAGACAAAGATCATAGGCCAGTTACAGCAATTTGTTATCTCAAGCCATTCGGGAAGTATGAAAAAAATGATAAAATTTGATACAATACATTGCTTAAAATGGCGTGTTTGTGGAAACTTTTACAAACAGTTTTTGATTTACTTTTCTCCTTTAACATTATAACAATCATCTTTACATCCATTGAAAATCGTCTTTGCAATTAGTCGAGGTACTTATGTAAGTAGTTGTACGAAATAAAAGCTTTGGAAGAAACTCAAATCCTTAATATCGTGTAACTTGGTTCGTATTCACTCGAAATCCGTTATATCATGATCACAGTATTACATATTAAATTACTTTGGATGTTCATTGTCCTGTTTGTCTCATTTGTGTTATTGTTGTCGTAGAGACTACCAACATTTGAATCTTTGTGATCTGTACTTCTTTATTTTGTAACAGTGCATTACGAATGTGCAGAGCCGTAGCTAGAGATTTCGGCGCCCGGGGCTAAGTAGAATTCGGCGCCCCTCTACACTCATCTTCCAAAACTTTTCTTAACTTGTAAGAGAAGCAGCTTTTGTTGTTATGCTACGCTAAATGTTTATCAAGCTTCTTGGACAGACCATTGCAACAGCCAAAAGCGATCATTATGTATCCTTTTACAAATAAGAACTGTTTTCAAGATGCTTATTTTGTATTTTCTGTTTAACTTGACAAAACTACTTTTGATTGTATACAAATCCATTTGCAGAACAGTTATGGAAAGAGCATGCAATCAATTCTCCTACGCCAGGGAAACCGTGTTAGACATTTAGTTGGTGGACGCAGGTGGTGTCGTTGGAAATATCCGGGTTCCCTCAGCATAGCAGTAATGTCAGAAATCGAGCCCAGACCCGGAGACCCCAGAAATGGCCAAGTTTTGGGCTCGGGTTTCTTCTATTCGACTATTAAACATGGAGTTCTTGGACGCGCGTGATAGTGTTGGAAAGATCTTTGTCCCCTTAGGACATCGGTTATGTCAGAAATGGAATCAGGCACTCAAGGCCCCAGAAATGGGGTCCTGAAGCTTTTGCCTTGGATCCCTTCTATTCATCTATTAAACATGAAGTTGTTGGATGGAGTTAGTAGCATTAGAAAGGTCTTGGTCCCTTGAGCATATTGGTGATATCAAAAATCTAATCCGGATCCCGAATCCATAAAGATTCGGCTCACGTTCATTCTATTCGACTATAAACCGTCGGATTCTTGGACGCGGGTGGTGCCGATGGGAAGGTCTGGATTCCATTAGCACAATGGTGATGTCAGAAATGGAAAACGAGGCCCAAGAAATGAGGTCCCGAAATTTTGGATTCGGGTTCATTCTATTTGCCTGATAAACATGGAGTTCTTGTATGAGGATAGCGTTAAAAAGAATTTGGTCCCTTCTATACAGTTGTGACGTCAGAAATCGGGTCCTGGCCTCGAAACCTCAGAAATGGGATCTAGAAGTTTTGAGCCCAGGTCCATTCTATTCCTCATTTAAACATGGAGTTGTTGGACACGGTTGGTGGCATTGGAAACGTCCTAGACGTCTGAGGAGAGGGTAACATCGGGCCCTGGCCTCAAAGCTTAAGAAGTGGGGTTCCGAAATTTTGGATTCGCGTTCATTCTATTTGCATATAAAACGTGGTGTTGTTGGACGAGAAAGGTAAAGTAGGGAAGATCAGGGTCTTCTGAGCACAGCGGTGATGTCAGAAATCGGGGATCGGGCCCTGAAGCCTCAGAAATGGGATCCCAAAGTCTTTGTCTTGGGTTTCTTTTATTTGCCTATTAAACATTGAGTTGTAGGACGAAAGTGGTGGCGTTCGAAAGTCTTTGTTCCTTGAACACAACGTTGATGAGAAATTGGTTCCGGGCCCCCATTGTTTTTATTTGTGTCGTAAACCTTTTGTCTAGCTTGATTTCAATACCTGATTGTCCAAGATAAAACCATATTAATAGCTGAATTGGTGGTTTTATCTGGCGCAATCAACTATTGAGATTGAACCATAGCAAAGGTTTGCAACACAACCCAAACTTCGGGACCCAGACCTGATTTCTGACATCACCGCACTGCTCAGGGATCAGGACCTTTCCAACGCCACCACCTGCGTCCAAAAATACATTGTTTAATAGCCGAATGTAAGAGACCCGAAGGAAATATTTCGGGATTCATTTCCGGGACCTTGAACCCAGGGCCCGATTTCAGATATTACTGCAATGCTCAGATGATCCGAACCTTTCCAACGCCACCACCCTCGTACAACAATTCATGTTTAATAGGCGTATAAAAGGGGCCCATGCCTAAAACATCGGGACCCCATTTCTTGGACCTTATGACTGAGGCCCGGTTCTTGACCACTACTGTGCTGAGGAGAACCGGATCTTTCCAACGTCGCCATCTGCATACAACAGCTCCATGCTAAAATGAGAAATAGAATCGACACGGGCCCAACACTTCGGAATGTCATTTCTGGGGCTTCAAGACCAGGGCCCAATTTCTGACATTACCGCTTTCGTTAATCGACACCGACATTTCAAACGCCAACGCCCTAGTACAACTACACCATGATTAATAGGCAAATAAAAGAGACCCGAGCCCAAACTTTTGGGACCTCATTTCTGGAGCCTCAGGTCATACTTTCCAACACAACAATCTGAATCCAATAACTCCATGCTTCAAAGAAAAATAGAATGAATCCGAGCTCAAAATTTCGGGACCTCATTTTTGGGGCTTCGAGACAAGGGCCCAATATTTTACATTACCACTGTGCTTAGACGACCCGAACCATTCCAACACCACAACCCACGTACAATTCCATGTTTAAAAAGAACCCGTGCCCAAAACATCGGAAACCCATTGTTCTGAAGCCTCATGGCCGGGGCCCGGTTTCTGACATCACCACTGTACTCAGGAGACCCGGACTTTTCCAACGCCACCACCTGCGTCCACTAACTCCATGTCTAGCACGGCTTCCCTTTCGTAGGACGATTTTAATGGAATTTTCTCCAGGCTCTTTACAACTATTAACAACGTTTCAAACTATCCATAAGAAGTGAAATTTCCATACATTAGAAACTGTGTTCTTTTAAAATGTTTGAAATGGGTAACAGCATTGATTTACAGCAATAATTGTAAACTTTCGTAATTTTATTATCTATTTGATCAACAAATTGCATTTTAATTTCGAATCTTTTACGGTAAAAAAATATTTTTGTGAATGTAACGGAATGCATACAGATATATAATGTGTGTATGTTTTGTATGTATGTGGATAGGTAAAATATCACACAACTAGATACATGTGTAGAAAAAAATTATTAATGGAGAAATGATTCCAATAAATTTATTCAAATTGGAAACAATTCGTATATCAATTGAATTTTAAAAATATCGCTGATAGTGATCAGTCTTTGGAAAGGAAAAAAATCGTTGGGCTAATTTCTGACCTCTTAAGCCACTGTTCTACAACTGCTTCAAGTTCGAAAATGTTATTATTCTCCTTGTTTAACTTCATTTTTAATATTCCTGAGCAAACATCAGATTGCGTGTCTCTCTTCACTCCTCTCATTTTCTTATCTTCAGTTTCACGATCGTGATTAACCCGATTGGGTAGAAAGGCGTGATTAACTAAGCAAATTCATCACTATCAAAACGCTGAACACGTATTTTAGACTTTGAAAACGCTCCTGCGTAATCTATAACACATTACTTGGCACCTTGATATCACATCATCATTAACAAATCATACATAATAACTTCCTTTAAGTAATAAGTAAAAAACTTGACTCTTATTGAAACGTTTGATTTGCGGGTGGAGCGAGCAAGAACATTTTTAACAAATCCATTTCTTTGCTAACTGACAACAATATTGATTTAATAGGGCGCCAGAACTTTCACGGGACACCGCGTCATTTATTCATTTTCAACACTTTTCCTTTCTTCTAGCTCGTTCGGCGCCCCCTTGCTATCAGCGCCCGGGGTGAGCGCCCCGCTGGCCTCCCTCTAGCTATGGCTCTGTGAATGTGAGACTATGTTTTCGTTTTACATGTATAGTTCATTTCAAAAAAATGACGTCCTCAGCACCAGGAGACATTCGTAGAACTCACCTACCAGCATTTCCTTAACATTGAATGAAGCAAAAAGATTAGAAGGGTACTACTTAGTTAAAGATTCACTAATATATTACAGTTATATCTCCTACGGGGTAGCGGCTCCCTTCAGAAGAAGGTATGCAACAAAAGAACTTTACGTTTTGAAACAGACTTTAGATTTAAAATATGTAATATTCTGAACATAATGTTGTTTTAAGAAATAAAACTATATGTTGGGTTTGCAATACTGTTATTCTAACCTGGTAGTATACAAGAGTATGTCAAACAATATTCTCCTGCCGATATTTGCATTGTACAAAAGTTCAGCACATTTTGTTCATTATAGTTTGAAAGTTACAAGGTCATATCAAAATAAACGGTACGCCCTATATATATATACTTCTCCTTTTTTTCGGGTACTTTTAGACTCTTATGATGATCTTATAAAGTAGGGATCAATTTCGTACTAAAATGAAATGTTGAGAAAACTGTTGTATGCTGTCGTCTTTCTGCATCAAGTGGAAGCAGAATATGAAATGCCGTACTACAAACACACTTTCCTTTTCATGCAGTATGATGCTATTTCTCAACACATTTCCTTTATATTTTTTATTGTCTCGTATCTGGCTAGATGTCAATAAGAAACGAAAAGTTTCTCTTTATATACGGTATATGTGCCGTCGAATGAACTATTGATTTTGTGCATCGTCTCTCTTTCTCCGCTCATGACCGGGAAAGTACACGAGACTTCTGTCTGAAAAAAGAAGGATGCTGGTGCAATGTTCCAGAAGGAAACGCCCAAATTCCTTTATCCTTATTATTGAAAATTTCTGTTATACACCTTTATCAACAGATTTTTCGTAAGTGGCGATATGAGTGAAAAACCTCCTGTCCCAATATTCAAACCAATGTTATTCTTATTTCGGAAAGTAATGAATGACTCATATGCTGATTTCTGATAATGTAGGGGGAATTTGTGCAGTAATGAGGCTAGATTGCTTTGTTGGTCAAACTGGGACACTTTCTTTTATATACAAAAAATTACAGAGCTCCCTCATTGCTACATACGTATGGTTAACGTATATGTATAAAATTGATTGCCTTGAAAATCAGAATTTTGAGTTGGATTCCCAGTGGGAAATAATGTGGTTCGGATCCCAGGTTAAGCTGCAGGTTCACGTCACGTATAGCCTCAGTATTGAAAGGGACAGTAATTCCAATATAATCCAAAAGATACAGTCTACTACTTTTCCTAATTTGCGAAGAAAGCTGTTGAGTTTCACATTACGGATTCACATCAAATTCTTGTTTCGTTTTCAATCTGTTGCCTCCTTAGTCTGTTGACATATTTAAATTTTCTTGAAATCCAGGTTAAAAAAAAAAAAAAACTTTTTGCATATAAAAGTAAATGCCATACTTCTAACAACAATGTAATTCATGATTCATTCACATTATATTTTTTAAAATATAAATTTGAAATTTATACATGGTTAGTTATTTTGAGTGTCATTAACCATTAAAAGAGGCAAAGTTTAAGTTTCAATTAGAACAGAGGAAAGCTGAACAAACCTAACCTAACCTTGAAAATTCTCAAAATGAAAATAAACTTATGCTCTTTTTTTTTAAATGTGAGTTTGAAACGAAAACTTTTTTTCTTTCATATTACTCCAACAAAGTTATGTGTCCCGAAAGTATGCCATAAGGGAACGTACCGTAAGTGTCCAACAATAAATATGGCTCTAAAAGCAATGGATAATGAACTGGAAAAGTTATTCGTGCATGGTCTTGAATGAACACTACCTAGTAATAATAATATAACAGATGAAGTAGATTGAAAATTAAATAAAATTTCCAGTTGAACGTCCCACGGTTATACCCGTTAATGTTAAGGAGAAGGTGGTTAGTGAAGGGTGGAGAACCTTAAGAAATCTCATGAACACGATATTGTTCATCACAAATTCACATGGCCTGGGACCCAACGAGGAGTCCCTAATACCACAAATCAGCTAATATTTCCAAATCTTACTTGTTTCAAATTGACTTATTTATATCAAATACTTTTAATCTTTTAATTTATAGTTAATTTTAATGTTCATTTAGCACGATTGAATAATAGTTTGTTCATCTAGGCTTTCGTCTATAATTTCTAAGCTAATATTTAAGAGGCATTGTATTAGTATATACTATTTTTTACCTTCTACATTTTAGGTGTATTTAAAGAAAAAAAATTAAATGGAGAACAGGAAGTATAAATAAAACCTTTTAAATATGTACAAAAAAAGGAATTAAATTTATTATGACCATTTCAAATATGAATAACTTTTCTTTGTTCCAGAAATCAAAAGTATTAAGGAAATTCTACATCATATAAGTTCTATGTTTCATAAGTATACATAGTATATAATACACAGGTCGAACTTCTTTATTTATTTATTTATTGTTAGATGTCAATAATCCAAATAATTTTTGACATACTATATAATCATCTTTGCTTTTCAAAGATCACTCAGAAGTTTCTTATCGAGAATGATCAATTAAATATTTCAATATTAAATTCATTAACAATTTTATTTATTATTAATTTTAAGGGGCTAATTGCCGCAGAGTAGAACCACAAATATGGAACGATATGGAACCGAAACTAAACTAAACTAAACTAACCTACCCTATGCTAATCTAGGGGCCGCGGTGGCTCAGTGGTGCCGGTGGCAATAGCCGAGTGGTCTCGGGCGTTCGGCTTCGGATCATGAGGCGCAATCTACTGGGGGTTCGAATCCCCCTGAAGAGCAAGGTCGGAATTTTAACTGTCCTGGATCTTTCTGTGTTTGTGTCCCTGTCGTGTTTGGATTACGCAGAAATTGCGCGAATTGCCAATGGCGAACAGTACCCCGGTTGGGACGAACTTAAAAAAAAAAAAAAAGTGGCAGAGCGTTCATCTCTGGTGCTAGGGGTCGCGGGTTCGATCCCAGCCTCCGCCAAATGAACTTTGTGGTGGACAAACACCGTGTGCGAGGGTTTTCTCAGGGTTCTCCCGTTTCCTCCCAATTTCTTCATTCCACTATTTCATTGCTTACTCATCATCACCGTCTCCTTTATCCTAACCGGCATAACCGTGTGACGTAAAACTCAAAGATTTCATTTCATTTCCTATGCTAATCAAAGCCTTAACATGCTGGATCTATTCTGTGGCACAAAGGCTAACTTTTCGAACTGAGAAATTTAAGCCAATAGCTTCTAAAGTGTGCTTAATGAAAAGGGTTCACACCACATTTTCAGGTCAATAGGTTATAATATAAAAAGTTTTGTAAAATTAGGCTAAGCTGTGCTACATCAGTTGGAAAGGCATAATTTAAACAGGAATTGGTGTTTAAGACACTTCATAATTCAATTAATAATACCTGTTGTTTTCATGAAGCATTACTTTTGATACGATAGTGATTCAAAGAAGAAATTTTGAGCCGAGTTATCTTTACAGTTTTGTATAAAAAATGCATAGCTTACAGTATTCTTTTACTTGGCAACTTTTAGATTCAGTTTAAAATAAACATTTTGTTTTAATGTTTCAGTTGTATTTGCTATATAGAGTGTACATTTAAACAACAACAACAATAATAATAATAATAATAATTTTTCTTATCCTTCAGTTATTTCCAACAATGATGAATAGATGAATGTTTTTATGTTTAATGTGCCTTTCCACTGCCAAGGCTATATTACCTGACCAGGATAGCAATGCGGTTTTGGGAGGATGGCGCTGCTGTTGTGTTTACATCAGTTTCTTGGCAAGTGCGGTGGGACAGGGGAGCGGAGAGTTTTACTCTGTAGTGTATCCAACGGTTTTTAAAAGTTGTAGTTTGGATGTTATGTATAGCCTAATCTCTTTCCGCTTAATAAAGAACGCCGTAAGTTATGTGGTTGTAGTGAGCCATTCCTGCAGCAATGCTGTGTATTGTGAATAGCGATATATGAATGGAAATTATCAATTGAAGAACAACATAGCACAATTCACAATTCAGTGAGCTTCTACGGTGTATTAAACAGATTGTATAAAAATTGATTACGTTCTATTCGATGTCATTATAAAACAGGAGCAGCTTGTAAAACGCTGCTCGCTAGTTTGTTCGCAAGTTAATACGGAGGGTGTATTTTTGTTGTAGTTGTTTTCTTGCTTGTTACTTAAGATGTTCTGCAAATAACTTCAATAACTCTTGAGCCAGAGGCAGATCCAGGCTGAATGTTTGGGGGGCGGTCGTTCGAAGTCAAATCAAGCTAAAAGTGTGTTGCAAAAAATAAAGAAAAGAAAAGAAAAGAAAAAAGAAAGTAAAACTACTTTAGAAAATAAGTAGCTATTGTCTGCAATTTCTAGAACAGAAATGGCCACCCGGAAGGTGGACATTTTTTGAGCAAGAACGCCAATGTAAGTAATTTCTTGCAATTTATTGCTTTATTTGACTTTTGCAACGTAAAACAAAAGTAAGGCCTACCTATTTTAGGTGTCATTATACATTTATAATACAAAGGTGAAAATTCTTAGGTTTTATTTTTAAAATAAAAAATATCCTATTCTGGGGGAAGGGAATAACTCCGATTGCCCCGCCCCCTGGATCTGACCCTGACTTGAACATATGCGTGAAGTGGTTTATTACGAACAGGACAAAAAGAACTGTGATAGATTGATTACAAGTAATCCGACGAACAGGACAAAAAGAACTGTGATAGATTGATTACAAGTAATCCGGTTAGAAACACTGCTGCTTGCATTTTAGTTCCAAATCCGGCCGCCTGCACTCGTTTGCTGGTCAGGTAATAGCACACGTGAAATTACAGTTTAAAGTGGGATCCGAATCTCATGAAATCCCACTGAAAATCAGTCAATTGTACTTTCGCGTATCACAACGCACTTGTCATTTTAACCTTCAATTACAAGGGTAACGCAAAAGGGCTTTCAAACAATAAGGTAGCCATACTACCACGTAGTTTGTATACCAATTCTTTAAGCTGATATCAATACATTGGTAGAGTCTTTGCTCTATCTATCTAGCTACATCATCAGTAGCAATTAAAATTGTTGGTGTTATTTCAAGTGGAAAATATTTCAAGCTTGTCTGTTTGACTTTTGATTGCATTGCAAAACTCTTAAAACAAAAATGTGACTTGATTAATGGAAGCTTTTGGCACTGAATTCCCAAGGTGACACAGAAGTACTTTGTTATCATGCGCAAATCACAAAGAAAAACATGACGGAATGATGTCTTTCAACATATATGTTACGTAAATGTAGTGGTAAATTAATCTCCAGGGTTGTTTACCTCTTTAGAAGAGTTGTTTTGTTGTGCGAGTTTCTGTACCAAGGAAGCCAAATCGAAGAAGTTTTATATGTTTACCAACTTAGGAGGAGGAAGAGGGTCGTATTCTTGGAGTTCAGGGTTTCATAAGCACTAGACAGAATGTTAGTCATTATGTGAATGAAATGTCCGCCGCAAGTGCATCATTTTCGAAGACCAAAAAATAAAGACTACAATACCTGGTAACTCAAAATATTCTCCGATTGCAATGTAGCATTGTGATCTACTCCAATAAAAGAAGAAACGACGGAAGCTTAAAATGGATAAATTTATGGTACTTTAAATATAAAATAGAAAATTACGAAGAATTGCGATATTTTACTGTGTTCTGATGGAAAGAATAATGTGTAATACAATAATAAAAATATCCCTACTTTTTATTCTCTTTTTCTATAGAAAAGAAAAAAGTTAGATTTGGTAACAAAAACACCTGCATCACCAATTTTGGCCAGAATAATTTTATAAGAGTCTGCCCAATGGAAGCAAAATTTATCGAAATTGAACCAGACAGTTTGAAGGTCATTTAATTGCTCTTGATCGCCAACAGTCATCTTTGATCGCCATGTGTAGTGACGTAATACATATTTTGTGGGGAAATGAACAAGTTAACCTCTTCGCTTCCATGGAAGTAACATTCGTTGGAATTGAACCAGGTCGTTCCACTGTTGTTTCTTCCAATCCAATCTCCAACAATTAGAGTTTGATCACCACATGTAGAGACGTAAGACACATGTTTTTCTGGGAGGGGGTTAACAATTTAACCTGTTTACCCCATAGAAGGACTGATTTGGGACAGATCAATTGATTGCCCTTTGATCGCGTTTGATCGTCAACAACCGTCACTTGATCGCCACCCCTAGTGGCGTAATACGAATATTACGAGATTATTGTGTAATGAGTTGTCTATCTTTAAACGTTAATAGGAGGAGGTATCGAAAAGTTCGTGCAAACACCTAGATGGTGACGAGCTACGAACCCTGTCGGACATGAATTTTATAGCTATATCCTTGTATGTTAACCAGCAAATTCTAGACTCGTTCTTTCTCTTTTTGTAGGTAAATCACTGAAGGTACGATGATTGACAAACTTGTGGCATTGAACGTCATTAAGTTCCTCCATCTTGAGGGGAAATCAGATCCATGAAGAGACAAAAGAAGTCTATGGGGATGAAAGCCCATCCTATGAGATGGTATCCAAGTGGAAACGGCAACTCCAAATTGGTCATATGACCACCGCGGACGTCTCTTGATCTGGAAGACCAGCTTTCACTGATGATGCCACCTTGATGGAGAAAGTTCAGAAGATCATAATGGAAGAAGAGAACAGTTTAACAATTGAAAGTATTATGTGTGCAATAGGTACGAGTCATTGGGATGCCTGGAATATCACTCACAACTAACTACATATTCAGAAAGTGTCATCACGGTAGGTGCCACGACTGTTCACACCTTTCCAGATGAGAAGTCGCGAAGATGCTGCAAAAGAAAGGTTACATTGCAGTAAGGTGGATGAAGAGGAAATGTGAAAATGGAAAAAAGTTGGGTTTATCTTTATGACCCAGAAACAAAGTAAATGAACAAACAATGGAAATACCCCTCCTCCCTCAGTCCTAAATATGGTATGCGTGCAGAAGTTTGCCTCTAAGGTAATGCTTTTCGTTTTCTAGGACTGTCATCATGGGTCATCATGTCAGATTACCTCTAACGGAGGCACACTATTACTAGTACCTAGTACCTATTATTGCCATCTCCTGACTAGTTACGAGAGGAATTAAAGAAGAAACGTCATGGATTGGTCACAAAAGAGCGTCCATTCATCCATGATCAAGGCAGTGGAATTAGTAATATTTCATATACCTCCATACTCACTAGACCTAGCACCAAGTGAGCTCTTTCTCTTCCCAGAAATGAAGAATCCTCTCAGAGAACGCTATTTTGACAACAGAGATGACGGCATTTCTGAGGTTGAACTACGGTTTCAAAAACAACCTGCAGACTTTTACAAAAGGGGCTTAGGAAAAGTGAAGAACAGCTGGCAAAAATGTGTATCTACGAGACTACGTACAGAAGGACTAATACCATCATCGTGTCAGAGTTCACCAGAGTGGATTTCTTCTAGATGATTGTACGCTATTTATACACTATATTGTGTAAAAATTGAATATTTTTTTAAATAAATAAAAATGATAATACAGTACATTTTTTAAACAGGAGGAGGAAGATTGTAAATTTACATTCAAATTCCTGCTTTATTTTAAATCAAGCGGTGGCAATAATTGTGAAGCCTCTAAAAAAAATATAAGTCATGTTGCATTCAAATCTTACAATTTTTTAAGCGAAGCTTATTACTGAAGACATTATTTTATTCAGGTTCACGGTAACACGCCCTGCATAAATAGGGCTAAATTCCTCACCCATTCTCGACTGACTTTAGTCGCTGAATCATGGCGATCAAACGAAATTAAATAACATAAAACTTTTGCAGCTCCAAAACCTTTCTGGGCATCCCCAGAATAAACTTACTAGGAAAGGTTGCAAGGTGTTGCTCCGACTTCATATCGATATGCTCAATCGACTCGTTTTTACATACAAAACAATTACACTACCGGAGAAACACTCGATCGCAAGCGTGTTTGAATTACCAGCGTTAAAAGTTCAAAATTGACCATATTTCGCAGAGAGTTTGAATAGCCATTTCTTAGGATAGACTCTTTATTTTCCGTATTGGGTTTTTTTCTTGAGTGCTCAATACAGTGATGAGGTCAAAACATACGCAGTTTTTAAGAAAAGAACATTTATTAGAGAGGGGGTAAAGGGTAATTGCATCTTACAACTTGCAAATTATGTCCTGTTTGGCACACCTGGCAGATGAAGTTAATAAAATGTATTTGCTACCCCTACTCGATTGTATTGTCGTTCAAATAACACTTTCCTTTGTGACCACCTTCAACCTGAACAATGACATTTGACTCCGAAACGCTTTGCCAGGCGTGCGAAATAGAATGAAGAACGTCATGTTATTCATAATTAATCTTGTAATAATCTATATTGTAATGTTCTTGTCTTCTGTAAGTTGGAGTGAGATCAAAATTTTCTCAAAAGGCTCTGTCACCAATAGTTTTCAGCGAATTGAAATGGCGATTATGGGAAAATATCGATCAAACTCCAGGCAATATTTGAAGTTATTCAGCGACAAAATAGGCTGAAAAGTTTTAAACAAATGATTAGCGGAAATGTGCACTCAAAATTGTAAACAAAATGGCTTTTATTCTGGAAAAAACCTATGTTTGCATACATCGTTGCTAACCGATTGTTTGTGTTTGGTCACATTTATCCCCGAATATTGTAAAATAATATTTGAAGTTTGGCCACAGTTTTCCAACAATAGCCAGTAAAATTTGACGACTTTTTTAAATGCTAACGATGAGATATTGGAAACACCGTCTTCCACAACGCATAAGCAAAGGCCGACTGACTTCGGAGCCCCGTTCACGTTAGTTCCGCGGCCAAGCATTTCGGAGACAAATATCACTGTTCAATTTGAAGGTAGCCACACAGGAAAGTGACATTCGGATGACAATATAGTCGGAAAGAGGGTAAATACATTTTATCAGCCTATCGACCCGGTGTTCCAAACAGAAGGCAATTTGCAAGTTGTCCTATTACGTTGTTCTATCTTGCAAAATACGTACGCTTTGACTTCACCACTGTTCTTGGCACCGAACAAAACTTCCCGAAGCCAAAAATGAAGCGTGTATCTAAAGAAAATAGTTACTTCAAACTTTTCGCAAAATCTGTTCAATTTTGAACCTTTAACGCTTGTAATTCAAATACGTTTGCGATCGAGGATTTCTCCGTTTGCGTATTTTTTTCATATGCAAAAACGAGTAGATTGAGCATAGAATCGATATGAAGTCAGAGTAACACCTCATGACCTTCCCTAGTTAGACAAGGTGCAGATCTAACATTTCAAAATTTATAAAACTGATATCTCAGAAGTATGAAAATATGACTTGTCGTTATTCCCTCGTATTCTTTAAGTGGACGTTCTATAATGACATAATATTACCAAACAGATAGCCTATTTTGCACCCTTCTCGTCTGCACCCAATGTCCCGCAAAATTGTGATGTTAAATGCCCGATTACTTTTCTACTGCTGTTGTCAGTGTGCCAGCTATTTTGTTTCTGTGAAGTTGCTGACTGTAAGAGACGAAATAGTAGCGCAACTGTTTTGTCACCAATGTGCGAAGAGCCTAATGGTACATATGTATTTTCATCGGTTCTTTTACGTAACAATAGATCCTATTCCGTGCAAACAGCAACGCAAAAAATGAAAAAAAAGAGAAATTATTACCTCTATACCAATTATCCCACACCAAAACACAAATTTTCTGTTGCGTTGCTGCAAACCGTTACAGAATGTGCCCATAAGTATTTGTAACCTAGAATTCAGTGTATTAAAAGGTGATGATGTGGAGAATTTCTATTTTCTTATTTTCAAAATACATATAAATAAGTTGAACTGTATGATTTAAAAAAAAAATAGAATAAACGCCTCCATTCTAACAATTTATATCAACGCAGCTCAAAGTTTGCGTTTTAATTTACTCGGCTTAGCATTTTTAATTGCATGTTACTTTTTACGTTGTTGTATGTTGTTCGCCATCCACAAAGTGTGCAAGGATTCCTACAAAATAAAATCCCAAACACCGATTAAAAAAAAACTTAAAACTAGAAAGAAAAGAAAATTGCATGTCAGTTTCTATCAAAATGTTAATTAATTTGTCGACTCCCGAAACCGATTGGAAAAGTAGGAAAATAAAAGAAAAATTGCAATTTTTCTAGATCAATTGAAGTAATTACGTACACTTTTAGCAATCAATGAATATTCACAAGATTTCCAAATGCGTCACATGTCCCATTTCCAACAAGAAAGATAATACATTTTTCGGACACCGTACCATACTACACGTGGTTTTACGTACCAGAAAAGAATTATGACAAAGTCATCGACATTTTCTTGCATACTTCACGTGAAGACGCAATCAAAAATTATGTTATCTATACGAAGTTTGACGACTTTGTTGCTTTTGTTATTTTCTGTAACTTAAGCACTCAAACAAGAGAAGGTAGTGAGACCGAGATCAAGAGCGAAGTTTATAAATCGAGACGAAACCGAAACTCAACATATGGAGACTTAGCCGAGACGAGACGAGACGAGACCCAGACCAAGACAGACTGTTGTTATGTTAGATACTGGAACTATTGCAGTAGAATGGTATCAGTCATACGCATATACACGGGAGAAAGAGAGCCACCATTGATCCCTTGGTACCTAGGTCTATCGAAAATATTTTAAACAACACACAGTATTTAGTTACGATTCAAGGCATTTCATTCTTTTTCAAACCATTTAAATGACTGAAAGACGATGTTCCCAAAATGTTTCAGAATTTAATTTTTAAAGAGAACATATGAAGTTTCGGTTTCGCAACATTATTTTTCTGCACAAGTGGGAATTCTCCTGGAAAACATGTATATCTCAAAATTTCTTGTTGTTTTAGTGCAACTGCTCGTCTAAGTAATAGTACATATCAACTTTGTTCTGGAACGTGAGAATAAAATGACAGTAGGAGCGAGAATTCCAAAACAAAAGGGGATAGCATCATGGAAAAAGGGAAAGCATCAGATTCAACCAGATAATTGTTTAGAAGTATGTAATGTAAAATGGTTGGTTTGTTGAATTGGTCCATTTCAGCACCGAGGGTATAAGAGACGTGGCTTTATAATTTAAGATGGAATCTGAACCACCGTAATACGTTCAAATTTCTCAATACTATCTTACCGGTACTTGAATCTGGGATCCAGAGCACCAAAGGCGTGTGCGTTATCCAGTAGATAATAAACTAATTTAAAGCACTGGAGTTGATTATTGGCTTAATATCCCTTTTCGATCCAGAGGATAAATTATACAAAATCTATTGCTTAAAGTGGGATCTGATTCATTATACACCAATGGTATTGAACTTACAAGTACATATATACAAAAAATGCGACCGTTAGCAACTTAGGTACGAAAGAGTATTCGGCCCACAATAGTTCTATAGTCAAGAATGAACTAAAAATAATAAATAGTAAAAATGTTATGCTGTAATACGATATTACTTATATATTTTTAATTTCATACAATTTATTTCGAAACTATCGACCTGAGACCGTCACAACGATTTTCGACATGATACGAGATCAAAATTGAGGCCCATATTTTTCAATCGAGACTGTACTAAGTCTCGTCTCAACATTATAAATAGCTCAAAATAGTAAGGGAGAAATCTCGTTCAATTTGAGGTCGGCTTAAGCTACTTATACATGTAGAGCATATACTAAATATATGCCTTTAATCAAGTATATTATCAAGTCTGACATTGTACAACACTGCAAATATACACCATTGCACAGTAAATTCAACATTTTTAGTTTAAAATCAGGACTTTCAGTCTGAATACGTTTTATCCATTGTTTCCGAAGTTCGTAAAACCGAGGAATGACTTGTATTTCAAAACTTATTAACTAAAAGTGTATAGGTAGCTACCAATTTTTGCTGAGGTCTGTACTCAAGTCACCAAGCATATAAAAGGAAAATAACGTGAAACTAATTATTTAAAAAAAATAGTCTATCTGAGGATGCATTTTAGGCTATACGCCAACAGAAAATATGTATAACATCATGAAACAATATCCAGGAAGGATCTCTTAAAGCATCTTATGTGGATCTTCGAATAAGTTGCTAAGGAAAATCTCATAAAATGTTTGTATAGACTATTGAGTTTTACTGATGGTAGACTACTATTGCGGCTTTTGACTATTTTCTATATATATTTAAGTTTAGCGTCCTTTTCAGGAGCCAGCTACACAGTAGTTTCCGGCGATTCACTCAGCGCGATAAAGAGGCGAATATCCTGCTGCTTTAACTCTCTTACTAACTGCTGAAGAAAATAAAGAGAATACTCACCTGAGAGCCATGTTCCAGTCAACCTTTGTGGCTGGAGATCTCCCTGGAGAATTTCGTCCAATTTCATCCGGCGTCCACTCCAGTAAAGAAGTTCGTCCACATATCCGAGGATGTAAATAGCGACCATCACCCCAGTTATCACAATGCTTATCACCAGCAAGGAGAACAAGATCCCCCGCCAGTTCCTCTTTTCGCCCGGCTCATCTACCAACTCCTGCAACGCAAGAATAAAAGTACTTTAGATTCATGTCATCAGATTACATATCTGTTCATAATGAATTGTATTTTTAAAATGTATCAAAATCTACACATGTGTAGGTAAATGAATTTGTGATTTTCCAGCACTTCACATTATAGTAAAAGCAAAGTTCTTAATTGATCATTTTTTGCGTAAACAGAACTCTAAAAGTTTCGTTACTCCATCTAATTCTTTCAAGAGAAACGCAATGCAAGAATGTTCTACGGATTTGAGAAAGATTTTGTAGAGATTCAATGAATTCGTGGTCCGTAAATCAAAAAACAAATATGGCATCTGGTGCTAGTTGATATGGAGAAGTTAGATACACACTGTCTTTATGTCGTCGAACGGTTACACGGCATTTACTGTCTTTATGTCGTCGAACGGTTACACGGCATTTACGATTATGTTATTATTACACTGGCTTACAGTGGTTTTGGTGCCGGGTGTTTCTTAGCTGATTTGAAGTAGAATTGGGACGCTGAATCCAAATATGGCGTTAGTTTTCCCCTAACAGCTTTAGTTTTTGAGATATAGGAATTGCAAGACTGACCTGCTACAACGTTGAAAATTGCATAGGTGCTGTTTTACTGTAAGTGAAAAGAAAACTATGACATTTAAATCTGTTATTTGGAACACTTTGAAAATAATGAAAACCATATAAACACAAACATCAAGGACATAATAACTCTGTAACTACATTTTATAATAGTTTTTATGAATAAAAAATCAAATAATTTGTTCAAAACGATCTATTCAACACTTCGGAAGCTTCGTTTTCGTGACATCCTTGAATGTTTCTTTGCACAGTCTCTTTTTAGGTTCCAGCAGTAATCTGCCATCATATGGGCATCCCATCTTCCTTGGTAGCGGTCCTCCATTGTTTTAATATCTTGGTGAAATCTTTCACCTTGTTCTTCACTCAGACTGCCTACGTTGTCTGGGAAACGGTCCAAATGGCTGTGCAGGTAATGAATTTTGATACTCATATTACATCCAAGTTTTTGGAATGCATTAAGCATCTGGTTCACTAGCTCAACATAGTTATCAGCTTTATTATTGCCAAGGAAATTCTTGATAACTTCTACAAATGAGGTCCAAGCTCTACGTTCAGTCTCATTCATGGACTCCACGAAAGCCGGATCTTTCATGAGTTGTCTTATTTGGGGACCATCAAATATTCCAGCTTTTAATTTTTCTGTGCTGATCTGAGGTAGCTTGTTTCCCATGTAAGCAAAGCACGGCCCGTCCTTATTTAGCGCCTTTACAAACTGCTTCATCAAACCGAGCTTGAGATGTAGAGGTGGCAAAATGATTTTGTCACACTCAACAATAGGCATGTTAATAATATTTTTCTTACCAACAACCATGTCGTCTCTCTGCGGCCACTCTTTTTTTGACCAATGGTTTGCTTGCTTTGTCTCTGCTATCCCACAGACATAGAAAACAAGGATATTTTGTGTAGCCACTTTGCTGTCCAAGAAGAAAGTTCACCATCTTTAAATCCACACAAATCACCCACTGATGGTCCTGATATTTAATTTTTTCCATAACCAACTTGCTTCATATTCTTCTTTCAGTCGTGTTGAATGAGCGATTGGAATTGAGCCATATTTATTGCCATTGTGTAGAAGGACGCATTTTAAACTTCGCTTGGAGCTATCAATAAACAGGCGCCAATCATCTGGATTGTATTCTGGAAGACCCATGTGTTCTAGGAGACCTCTAACATCGTGACAGAATACGAGATTTGTGTCTTCAGTGAAAAATGGTAAAAACTCCTTTTCCCTTGTTCGGTAGAATGTGATTTTAGTTCCTTGTTCTAGTACGTTTTTCTCCTTCAATCTGGAAGCAAGTAATTCAGACGATTCTTTTGAAAGATTAAGGTCCCTAACTAGATCATTTAGCTCATCTTGATTAAACTGTTGAGGAATTGTTGACATTCCCTCATAATCACTGTCACTTCCATCATCCATGTCACAAGAATGTTCACTACGTTCGTTTTCAGTGTCACAAAGCTCTGGCAAGTGGTGAAACGTTGGGATTGGTATTTCATCGGAATGAACAACTGGACGTCTTGCTGAAGGCAGATCAGGATATGTCCACTTGTTCCGGTTATTTCTATTCATACCCGTAACATTTACCAGGCAGAAATAACAGTCATCAACATGGTTTGTGGGTTCCCTCCAAACCATTGGAACACCAAACTTAAGACTTTTTCTTTTTCCAGTTGTCCACTGTCGCAAGTGTTCAGTACACATTTTACACACAATATGTGGAGCCCACGTTTTATCTTGGTCCCCTAGGCGTACACCAAAATATGCATGATATGCTTTTTTTACAAAGTCACTGATATGTTTTCTATTGTCTTTAAATGTGTACTCACCACATATGTAGCAAAACACATCAGGATGGTTAACACAACTTCTTCGACTTGAACTCATTTTATGTTCAGGCCACTAACACGGATGTTAAATATAAAGCCTTAGTATACGCGATACAAGTTATGATTTCAGAACAAAACTCACATGTTCCAACATGTCACTCCACCTGCAAGACAACAACTACGATCCACTAGCCAAGTAGAATACCAATGCAATCTAGTGGACGTTCCTGGAACTACTATATGACTAGTTTCCGTTTAGTACCGACAGATAGCAGCACTAATGAGAAAAGAGCGCCGTTCTTCCAAATAGAAATCTCTATAGAGCACCGTAGGATTTATTTGAGTTGCAGAGTTTATAAGATCATATTCAAACTTGTTATTACGAGAATATTTGTATTTCTTTTGCTTATTTTGTATACTATTGCAAGAAGCATGCAGAAATAGTGGTTACATCATTTATAATTTACATATTTATTTTGGATTGTAATATTTCTTCCACATACATTGTAACGTAAATAACACTACTGGTACAGTAGCCTGTATCTACCAAAGTAGAGCTGATAGAAAAAAACTGCTTACATTATTGGATTCAGCGCCCCACACATAGTTAAAATCAGCTCTAAAATTTTAGGCACCAAGAAAATTTTTTTTTCTGTAGGCCTGTGTTATTATTGTCTAACAGTATTAATTTAATAAAACTATATCAAGTTCAATTAATGCATATTTCATTTCCGTCTCCTCATGATATTTTCTATGCGTTAAAAGAAGAGCTGTGAAAATTTCATTAAATTTACAGTGTAAGTTCCTCTTGGTCCTCTGAACCGAACAAAATACGTGCGTATTAGAAGTTGCGACGACTGGAACTTGATGCAAGATGATGAAGGAAGTTTTGATTTAAATTTTATTAACAAGAATAGTAGTATTTCGTATGGGCTACAACAAGTTTTCACTATTACTTGTAGTAAAAATTTTTGATTCATAAGAACAAATATTGTACTTCACTTTGCAAAAATATCAATACTCGTAACCATCAAAAATAAAATTTTCACTGGATACAGAAAACAGTTTCGAATCGCTTCCAGATTCACAAACTGAAATTAAATATGGTAAATTGTTTCTACTATTAGTACTAAATATCACCTAAGAAAAAATAATCTATTTTAAAATATAGTATACAAGAATACTGCTTTTTTGTCACCAGATACATTATTTTAACAAATTATTTTTGTTGCTTATACTAATCGTCTAACCTGGGGTCCTTTACAGGCTCATGACTCCCTTATTTATGAATATATCTTAATGAAACTTAACACACATGGTCCTCCGAGAATGAGCTTTCTTTTTAAACATAACTCGCCTTTTCAAGATTTCATGCGGGGCAAGAGAAGGGAAGAAAATGCTTTTATTTTTTTAAATCGCCGATTTCGTCAGATTTCTGCTAAAAATACGAGCAAACTTCTATATTATTTAGAGTAATCGAAGCTTTAAGTGGACAGCTTTTAGTTCTGGTAGGGCTATGTACAGAGTTGTCAACAACTTTGAAATTGGCTATTTACTGATTTCTTCGTACTTTTGTTTCTCTTGCGGGTAATAGACAACAAATATGAATGATACCGGGTGGCTATTTTTTGTTCTAAAGTATATTATGAAGTCCTTTCAAATGAAATATCATATCATTGGGTTTTAGAACAGACACTTACCGATCAAACGATCTCAACACACCTCATTTTTGAATTACACGCAAGAAGAATGTACATTGTATTTGGTCTAGGAATTAATTCGTGCGGTTGGTACGCACACATTGAAGCTGTAGTACAAACACAAAATACATAAATACCTTAAGAAAAATATTGTCCATCGCTAGCCGCCACTTTCGCCCATCTGTCAGGCAATGTACGGATTCCGTGGCGAAAGAAGTCCTCATCCTTGGAAGCGATCCAGTCAGAGACCCATGTTTCGATATCTTCTGAAGAAGTAAACCGCTGTCCAATCAAATCGTTGTTCATGCAATCGAACAAGTAGTAGTCCGAAGGAGCAACGTCTGGTGAATACGGCGGGTGGGGTAAAACTTCCCATCCGACATTTTCTAAATAGGTTTTGACCGGTTTTGCGACATGTGGGCGAGCGTTATCATGTTGAACAATAAGTTTATCATGTCTGTTCTCCCATTCTGGTCGTGTTCTGGCCAGAGCTTGCTTCAAACGCATTAATTGTCGTCGATAACGTTCTCCATTCATAGTTTCACCCGGTTGCAGCAGCTCATAGTACACCACACCTTTCATATCCCACCATATGCACAGCATAACCTTTGCACAGTGAATATCTCGTTTTGGTTGTGATGGACCTGGTTCACCTGGTTTCACCCAGGCTTTTTTCGTTAGGGTTCTCGTAATGGATCCACTTCTCATCACCCGTAATAATTCGATGCAGAAACCCCTTTCTGCTCTGTCGTTGAAGCAGCAATTCGCAAATGGTTTTTCGTCTTTCAACGTCTCTGTCTTTCAATTCATGTGGAACCCAATGTGACATCTTTTGAATCATTCCCATGGCTTTCAAGCATTTGGAGACTGTTGTTTGATCAACGCCTAATGCTGCTGCAAGTTGTTCCTGCGTTTGACACGAATCCTGCTCGAGCAATGCTGTCCATTCTTCGTCTTGAAATTTTTTTGGCTGTCCAGCTCGCTCTTGGTCTGCCAAGCCGAAATCACCACTTCTAAACCGCGCAAACCACTTCTGACACGTTCGCTCAGCTAGAGCATGGTCACCATACACTTCCACCAAAATACGATGACTTTCAGTCGCACTTTTCTGCATGTTAAAGTAATGCAGCAGGACACCCCGCAAAAACACTTTATCAGGCACAAATTGCGCCATGTTCACTTAACTAGAAAAAAAAACGTTCTGGAGCATCAAGTTTTCACTAATATGTACATTTTTTCTGCAGAAATATTGACCAGGGGCAAATAAATGTGTGCTAAGCATTTGAACAAATTCTATGCAATAGTTTGAAGGAAATATTAAAAAGTAATTTGGACAAGAGTTGTTTTGGAACTGTTTGAAGGACGAAATACCTTTTGGAACATATTTCATTGTCATAAACATAAGGAATTTCGGAGACAAAAGTGATTTAAGATGCAATATAATTATTTGTTTACTATAATGGCTATAAAATAAAAGCGATAGCTATAAAAGAAATTATTGTTGTAATGTCTGAAATAGAACGACTTATGATTAAACAATGACTGGTTTGAAACGTTCTTTGAAGTAGGTGATAATATTATTAAAAGGAAATGAAAACTCCTCTTAAAACTAAACTTTAAAAAATACCGCGTGATCAAAGTGTGATTGCATGGTAAACGACAGTTTCTAAAGATGAGTATGTGTGTGTGAACAATCGTCTCTGTGTACGTATGCTGTATCAAAATTTCTCCATTCTTCATTCTTCTCCATTCTCCGGCATAATCATTTTCTGCTCCTTTTTCCTCTCTAAGGGTATCATCACATTTAATATCAATGTAGAATTTCAATGAAGGAATATCCTGCTAATCCATTCCAAAATGTAGTTGAAGCAATCGTCTCATATCACCTGTTTTTACCCGGTTATGTCGTAAGATTCTGACCTTAAAATCTATTGTGTTATGAGAAAAGAATGCACTTTTAACTTATCTAAATTTAGCAGTGACTTGTGGATGACAGTCGCTTTAAAATTGTTTTTATTTACATACTACAGGTATCTAAATAACAAGAAAACGTTTATGTAACTGTATAACAACATTTCCCACATTTGAACATAATTTCCACCGCTTATAGGATTTTTGGAACTATAAACCATATATCATATGAAAGATATCAATACCATTAATCCAATGGTGCCAATATCTTAAAATTGAATCTTCTTGGACGAGATGCCATTTGGAAATTGACAACTCAATTAACATATGCAGCTACTGTAATTGCCGCCTTATTAATGACATCATGCCTGTATTTCGCAGGATTTGCTTCTGTTTCACCACGGATTTCTTCCTCCGATTCTGACAGTTTGTGAACAAAAGGCAAAAGACGTACGTAAATATAAGCAGTGTTATCACATACAGAAACAAAAATTTTCTCAGATGTCTAAGAGTTGATGTGACCTTTCTGCAAAGTATCAGAGCTTTGGATGCAACTTTAACATTGTTATAGTGGCCGCAGATGTGTTCTGTTTGCAGTTTGTAGATCCATTTACAATCTACAAAAGAATGTTCTATATGTGTTTTGCATATTCTGTTGATTGTGACTTTTCTGCAGAGTGTGGTTGAAATGTATACCGGTAATTATATGGTGATACTGAGTGATAGTTCAGAAGTCGTGTGGGTTGACTTCATTTATCTTCCTCCACATGTGCATTTGTTACTATGAGAATTCGCAAGAATTTAGTACGGTGTGAAATTCCTTTTATTCCTGAGTCAGAAGTGTTATGATAGACTCCATTAATTGAGAATTAGAAATTTATAGGCGCATTTCTGAAAAACGTGCTTGAAAACTCAAGAATGTTCTTCGCTGAAGTGGCTGGGACAGCCGAACTGACTTTTGGCATGAACCGACGAATTCTTCAGCCCAGCACTCAATTTCCAAATTTCCGGCGAGAAATCAGCTTTGAATGGGCAATGTTCTGACATGCTAATAACTGTGAATGTTTAGTTCTAAGCAAATTGGTACAAAAAATATACTATTGGGAACTTGAATTTTAATGAAATTACAGCCCTTCGGAGAACCGTGCGTACTAAATACCAATTCCCCATCACTTGTTACATTTGAACTAAACGGAAGTTTGCGAAGAAGCTCATTGCATCAAACAAACAATTCATGAAATATAAATATGTGAGCGAAGAAAGTAGCTCAGTGGTTAATCGGTGGTCATGCTCTGAGGATTTTGGTCAATAATGATTTATAGTATTTGTTATGGGTTGGATTACAGCACAGGTGTTTTTAAATTATTTTTGACGAATTTGGTCTGTGTTCCTGTCAAATTGGTTAATGTAAGAGAGAATTGAATCAGGTACAACCAACTAAGAGCTAAACAAGACCTTGAAGTTAGTTAAGACATTCAGTTTTTTAAAAAGTAGTAGAGCGACCACTTACTCTAGTACTAAAGGTTCATAAGTTCAACCTCATACCATGTGAATTTAAGATGGACAATATGTACATACGTTTCGGCGAGATTCTCTAGCTACTTCCTATTTCACTCATTCCAGTGATTAGATAAATTATTCAATTGTAATTATTATTTATCTTTCTTAGTCAACGAAACTAAACATGCGGTTTGTAAAACGAAATACTTAATTTCCATTCATTTCTTTTTCAAACTCACAAAATATGTAAGAAATTACCAATAATCATATATCAATAAGACATAACAGAATATTTCCCTATGATCTTGTATGTCAGTAACGGTTCTCTAGTCTTCTCAGTACACACTTTGTTTACTGTTGTTCTTATGTTTTCATGTTATGCTATACTTTAATTATATAGGTCCGAGAGTAGAATGTTTATGAATTTCAATCGTAGAACAGTGTGTCATAGATGAGTATTCATATCTTGTGTCTGGATACTTCATTATACTGATATCAATCTGATCTAGCGTCGTGAATAATAAAATTAAAATTACAGATGAGCAGAAAACTCAGTGACTTTACAGGACAATCATATTTCTATCTGTCAAAATGAAGAAATAGTCACAATAAGAAGTCAAGGGAATATTAAACCGCTGTAAAAATAAGAATGGGTAATGTTGGAATCACTGTCGCTTCTACAATATAACCAGAAGAATATTCCCTCCAACCCATATTTGTTGTGTCAGACTAGAATTTTCTTGTCTATATACATATAGCCTATATAAAGGTAACCAAGAACGTTTTCACTCTTTTTGTGGAGGTCTGTGTTCACTTGACTCTCACACCGTGAGTTCAATGCAAATGGAGATACGGCCAAGGTCAGTTGTTTGTGTGGGTATATCCCACACCCTACATGGTTGTGACAGTTCAACTACACTGTGAACTTGCGTAAGGACAGAGTGAACATGGGACCTCAACAGAGCGTCATAACGGTGTGTATGCTGTATGAGTTCAAACTGGGGCCAAACGTCCCTGCAGTGGGGCGGAAGATATTCCAGGGCTTTTGTGAGGGTGTCGTGACTATACGGACAGTACAGTGGTGGTTTAACAAGTTTAAGGACGGTGACGAAACACTCGAAGACGCACCACGTGCCGGATGACCAACACATGTACAAAATGAAGATATTCAGGCAGCAATTGCGGCAAACAGTGGCCATACAAGTTATGAACTGGGACTACAATTCAGTGTGAGTGGAGAAACCATTCGGCAATACCTCCATCAAATTGGGAAGCACTACAAATTGGGTCGATGGATCCTACATGATTTTACTCCGGACCAAAAGGCAACACGAGCAGATACCCGTGTAGATATTTTAAAGTATTTACTTTGTGGAAAGTATTATTTGATATTTTAACATATTCATACTTTGCAATATTACAATTCCGGTGATCTTCCATGTACCTGCATTTGCCTCGAAACCCATGTCCCTGCAGGCGTTTAATAAGGTCTCTGCATTTCTTTCTGTTGTTCTCCTATCATTCCTTATTATATTTACATCACCAGCATACGCCCTAACCTGGTGAATACCATCCAGCTCTTGGCCCTGGTTGCCATCTTTGAATTTCCTTATAGCGTACTCCAGAACAAATTGAATAATAATGAACATTAACGCATCTTCTTGTTTCAAGCCATTTTGACGTGAAAGCTAGTGCGTTAAGAATTTTACTACTCAGACTTTATTTTGGAATTCATTTACTTCACTACTCACACTTTATTTTGTACCGTGGTATTGTGTTTCCATTTCTTTTCGAATGGTAAATATATGATCGATATGATAATCTCCAATAATTTCATCTACAATGATAATCTCGAGTAATTTCATCTGGGTATGGAGTCAATCTTGCCAATAGAATGTTTGAGGGTATTTTATAGGATTTAAAAGAAGAGAAATGCCTGGACACTTATTACAGTCAGTTTTATCACCCTTCTTGTGAATTCAAACAATGATTGATTCTTTCTACTCTTATGGTAATTCCTCCTTATTTTCCAGATAAGGAAAATGAGTATGTGTTTCTTGGTCCGCAATTTTTCTACTACAGCTAAAGTTAACTCAGTCAGAATTTCCTCTACACCCGGAGATTTGTGTTCATTTAATTTCTTTATAGCGATTTCTACTTCTATTCGTTTAGGCTCTGGAATATATAGTTCTGCTGTATGCATTTCACTTTCTCCACGAACATTAGTTTTTGGCTGCGTGTTAAGTAAATCATAAAAAAATCAATCTATTTAAGATGCTATTTGTATCATGAGAATTGTTCCGTCAGCTTTCTTTATTATATAAGCACAAGGTTGATAGCCTTTCTAAAATTCGGTGATGACCTTATAAATGTTCAGAACGCTTTAGTTTTTATTATTATCTTCAAATTCGTTAATTTTAGCTTTCAAAAATCCGCATGCTTTTGTACTAAAAGATTTGGGAGTTTTCTGCCTATTGTCAACGAAATTTTGTGTAGTTATATCTTTCGGATTTTGTAGCCATTGAAGTTTTATCTGTTTTCTTTCCTCTGCTAGTTTAGTGCATTCCTGGTCGAACCATAGTTTGTTCCTATGTATTTTTGCGAATCCCAATTTTTCTTTAGCTGAAATTTTAATGCCATCTCTAATTTCAACCAAAGTAGCTTCAATACTATTGCACTCTAAAAACTGAGAATATATTCGACACTTCATTCTGATATTCCCCTTTCATCTGACTCTCCTCTAATTTCTTTAAATTAGACCTCTCTGTTTTCAGATGGTGAATATTTCCTTTAGTCAATGACAATCTCTATATATATATCTCTCTCTCTCTTTTATTATTGTTGCTATTAGGTAGTGATCAGTGTCAGAGTTAGATACTCTGAACGACCAACTATCATTATGATAGACTGTCTTCTTTTATTTACTAGAATGTGATCAATTTTCTTATGTGGTTTTCCATTTGGTGAGGTCCAAGTATATTTAAGAACGTCGCGATGTGAGAATTTTGTATTCTTCACGATAAGGTTTTTGGATGTTGCAAAGTTCACGATTTTAACTCCGTTGTCATTCCTTTCGTTATGCAGACTTTCATTCCCAATAATTGGTTCGAAAATATCCTCTCGATCTACTTTCGTATTGAGATCCCCTAATAGAGTTTTCATATGGTATCGCTGGAGTTGGTCAAATACCCGTGATACTTGTTAAAAACTGTGTTTTATATTGTCATTCTTATCTTCGGTTGGGGGATCCACATTTAAAATAATAATATCACACCACCGATCCTCAACAGTAATAAAAGAAAGTATATCATTAACAAATTCAACCCATTTAATTGCTGACATTATTCGTTAAACGAGTAAACCTATTTAGGTACTGACTTACGTCTAAGTAGAAACCTTATTCTATTACAGGACTCCTAAATATACTGCTTTTAAAAAACAAAGATTTTAATAAATCATAGTGTGAATTTATGTTTTCAATTTAATCAATGTTTCTTGACGAGCAATATTGTTTGTTTAAATTTTCTTAGATTACTTGCATTTGGAAACACTTCTCAGTTTCATATGCAAACACTGTTTCAGTAGCATCTTTCTCTGTTTAACGCGTTTCCATTGTCTCTTACACTCCCTGAGAAAACAGCTAATGACGCTTTTCCACCAAATAAGAAGCATAAAATGAGAACAAGCAAAGCAGGGCTTTTGATTATCCATTAGTGGCAACTAGAGCTTTAAGAATTCCTATTTTGACAACACTACGATGATTTCAACGAAATGTAATATTTACAATATTATGATTCACAAAAGTACCCGGTACTTTGTAACATATATTGAAAAGAAGTTTTTTTTTAATTGTTTATAACACACATTAGACATGAATCCAAAGTATATTTTGCGAATCTTAGTATGGTGTAGAGCTTTATGAAGATGATGAGAAACTAAGCTTCTTTTTTATTAAAGTACAACATTTGGAACACTAACAAAATGTTTTGCTTTAAATGTAGACGAAATTAAATGGAATTTCTAAGAAGTTTTACGTGCCACTTTAGTGCGTGTTAACATTTCCTTTGGGCTTGTTTTGTGTGTGTGTGTGTGTGTGTATGTGTGTGTGTGTGTGAGAGTGAGAGAGAGAGCGTTTGTGTGTCTGCGTAGGCTAAAGAAGGTCAAAGTAAGGAAATGTCAAAAATTTGGGAAAATGAGAGAGGCCTGAGAAAGACCACGGATATGATGTTGTCTAATACAAACTTGCATGGGTAGGATCAACCTTGGGACCGTTCGCACCAGAGGTGAGCGATGTACCACTGAGCCACCGTGTCCTCATTTTGCTTTAAAAATTTTTAAAATAATTGTGAATTAGTTAATGGATTGAAAGGTTTTCTTTATCCAATTTTATTTTTGACAATTGAAGAGACTAAACTTTGCTAAAATAAATAAATAAATAAATAAATAAATCTTTAAAAAAAATAATCTACCTTTATCATCACTTCTATTGGATGGTGGGTATCCATTCTTTCCTGACAGTGACTATTTTCTCTCAAAACAGTGCCAAGGATTTAGTACTGATGGTCAGTCCCCAAACTTTTCAAGTTTATACCAAATAAAATGGAAATACAAAATATGTTGACATGTTTATACATCTCACACCTCTTTCCCTTTTTTCTGGAACTTTTTTTTTCTGAGTCTTGATTCTGTAGATACAATCTGCGTCAAAGTAATATACAATGGCTGCAGTAATGAATAATGACTGCAGATGCGATTTGAATATAAAATTTTAAGTACTATATGTATGCAGTAATTTACCATTCAAATTTTCTTCTACAGAAAATAAAACCTTTTTATGTGTATCTTTTTACGAGTATCTAAAAGGCAATGAGCCAAAAATGGAAGAATACTTAAAAATAATTTTCTATTGTATTTAAGCTTTTTAATAATAACAGATCGTGGTAATTTATTTAAACTTTTGACACGAAAATTATGATCTTAGAAGGGGCAGAGAGTCATCAATAAACAAGATACGTAAATATGTTGTTGCAAGGACATTAACAATTAAACTAAAAGCAAAGTACTGGCACAAGACAACGAAGCTTAGTTCAGGTCAAGAACTAATACAGTAACTGTAAGTTTATATCCCCATGTTCTGCATTAAAGCTCCTTGTCTTAGTGTCGTAACGTAAAACCTTCAGAAATGGTGTAAGAAACAGTGAAACAAATTCTTAACATTCTTTTTAATTTGCTGAAAATTGTACTCTAATTGTTCTTCCATTCTGAAGTTATTTACAAAACTCATTTCATCAAACGAAACGAACTTTTGTCGCTGACTCTCCACTTTTTAATTAATATTGTTTAGCAGCGCTTTGTTTGGCTTTATTTAGCAGCGAAATGATTAATGAAGCATTAAAAATTGATCTTACACTTCATCTTTCTTTTTATTAACTAATCTAGTTCTATTTTTTTCTGAGAATATAACTGGAAGTGCTAACAATTACGTATCGTCTTTTCAGATGTGGAATAACACTGGTTAATATTACATAGATGTGTTTTATAGTATTAGTTCCCCTCCAAACGTCAGACCCTTTTGACCAAAAATTTCTGGGTCCTCGCCTGAACCTGTGGTATATTAAATTCAGATAATGTTGTATGAGAATTTCACAGCTCTGTGCATTTGTTTTCTAACAGAATCAAATGTTAAAGAAAAAGGAGTTTAATTCTAGGAATTTTTAATCAATACTTATGGTTATGATTTATGATCCATCTCCATCAACAGTTGTTGATGAAAGATCAAGATTTGATTATTGTTTTTTTTTTTTTTGTTTAGTTTAACTGGAAATTCAAACCTGGAATTTGACGTGTACTTATGATTACTAATTAGTTGACTATATATATTATTAATAATTCTAATTTATCTGTATTTTTAAAATTAGCCAAAAAATTTAGGAACGTCGTTGAAAACATTTCGCTAATTGACACAAACTCAATATGGAAAATCATGTTAGTATGAGTAGTAAACTGCGCACATAATAATAATAATAATAATAATAATAATAATAATAATAATAATAATAATAATAATAATAATAATAATAATAATAATAATAATAATAATATGGTGATGATGATAAAGAAGAAGGAAGAAGTATAGAAGAGGCCAAGACAAGAATGTAACAATAGAACATACCCTAGAAGAATGTACAGAAAAACATAAGAATATAGAAACATATATATATAAAACATAAAGCGAAAACCAGGGATGTAGATAGATATATACGGGAAGTATACAGTGTATATTCCTTAATACACTGGTGTGCAAAACTTAAGGGCAAAAGTAAATTTCGCATGCTGTGTCACTCCCAAGTGACATGGACTGGTGAAACTTGAATCATATATTGAAAGTAGTCCTACAGTATGATACAGGAAACAACAGAAAGAAATACGTGATTTGAAGAACAAAAATGGCACTTTTAAATAAAAGAAATAATTTACAGTGAAAGCACTTTTATTCATGATAGCCCCCTTGATATTACAGGAGTGAAATGGTCCTTAAAGGGGGTGTGGATTACCACGAACGTGCTCCCATGCTCCTCATAAACTTGGTAATTAGAGTGATATTAGGTGATTCGCAGTCCTCTTGGATATGTTTGCAATTGTACCCGCTGTTTTACGTTGGTATCTACTAATATGTTTTATAATGTAGCGGTCATCTTCTGCTTTAGTTGATCATGGTCGAGCACCACCTTTTGTTTGCACAGCATTTTCTGTGGTTCGCGATGTTACTCATAGACGTGAAATAAGCCTGTGGGCAACATCAAACTCATAGGCCACACTCGTCACACTTCGACCTTCTAGCTGGTTTCTGACAAATCAACCAGATCTGAAGTCTCCGAAATGTTGTCTCCGGGCCATGTTGTTGTAAATAATACCAGCTAATTTCCCTTAACAGCGCTCATAATAACACACATTGTCTAGTTCCTTTCATTCAATTGCTTGTGTTGGGGAGTGACCCATTCGACTCTATATTCACGCTGACGTATGCAATTTAACACCATGTTCCACGTACACCTGTGAGAGATCTCTGACAACATGCTGCCGGGTTTCCATTCATCATCTTCGATTTGCAGGATATTTATGTTATTTTTACCAATCTCGTCCTTAAGTTATGGACATCATTGTATTTTGTTGTCCAGCGCATACTCAGGATGAGTATATTTGTGATGGTATACGCTATATTTTTGAAAGCGTTCTAGGGTATAACTAGAAAAAAATCTAGCATTGCATCCCTGGCTTAACCTTTTATTGGCATTGTTGCTCTCAAGCAACATCATATTGTATTGCGTTATCCGCACGAATTATATGATCTTGCAGCAATGGGCATTATTGCTTTCATACGATATTCTTATACATGATTTGCGGGTCGCTTCTTTAGATACTTCTAATCTTTGTCAACAGAGGACAGTCAAATTTAGTATTGTAGAAGCTTTATCTTCTACGTTGCGCGAAAGTTCTTTTTTATTATTTTTGTATTTGTGGTTTCTTGCTCTGTAGGAAAATATTTCAGCGAAACTGTTGCTGATTACTGAGAGTATTCTTATGATATTTTGCCATAATAGGACAATGCTGCTCAGTAGCTACACATAAGACATATTTTTATGGCAATGTTGCTTTTAAATAAACATCCTGTATTTTGTAACCAAAGTACAAAAATACTTTAAAAATTACGAAATTATGATCAGGAAGATATGGTTCAACCATAAAATCACACTAAATATTTTAATGATAATGCTATCAATGCTAGCCAATTAAAGGGTTAATTAATTTTTAACTAAAGACCATATTAAAATCTTGAAAATATTGTTATGATTATGAGAGTAAGGTGTGAAGGATTTATATTCAATTATGTGCCTTGCCAAAAATCTTATACTGTACATAGAAATATTTATATTTTTAATTTACTTTTAAATTCTAATAAGGTAGAATAAAACATATGAATATTAGTACATTCTCAAAGGTTCGGAAAATGAGAAATACGATCACTGCATAGCGATATTAAAACTTGAGTCCTCTTTCTGTCATTCACTGCCACCAAGGGGATCCACTATTGCGCTCATGAGAAAATTTCGGGATTGCGGTGGCTCAACAAAAGCGCACACACTTCTGGTATATGGAATCCCCGGTATGATCCCAGGTCGGGCCATGTTCTTTGTGGTACACAAACACCCTCTGCGTGGGGTTTCTCAAAGTTCTACCGTTACTTCCTACTTTCTTCATTCTACTATTTTCGTTCTTACAATTATCGCCGTCTCACTTAGCCTTGACGCATGCTCCGGAGAAGTTAAACTAGAATGAAAGGGAAAGAAGGGGAGAGAAAAATTTTAGGATGAGGAAATTGTACAGCGTCAGAATCAGTGTTGAATTCAGGTATGTTCAAGGGGGCTAAACACCGCCTAGAATATATATGCGCCCCCTAGAATATCTATAATCACACATGCATTGAAATATTTGTTTTGTTCTGTTTAACTCTATGGAAATAAAAGTCTTAAAAGCAAGGATTTTTTTTTGTATTTTTAAAGAAAATTAGTTTCTTCTTTGGCCAACCTAATTGTTCTAATTAACAAACCGCGTTCTCGTATAAAATCGAAGTTAAATAAAAGCTTAGAAATTAGATACAGACTCACACAAACGCTTTACAACGTTAGTTAGGTAAAATGGCAATATATTGGTTATTGCGACCGACCAGACAATAACAAGAGGCCCGCGGTGGCTCAGTGGTAGATCGTTCATCTATTGTGCATGGGGTCCTGGGTTCGATTACAGCTCACGGCAAGTGAGTTTTGTGGTGGACAAACACCATGTGCATGGGTTTTCTCGGGATTCTCTCGTTTACTCTTACTTTCTTCATTCCACCATTTTATTAATTTCTCATCATCATCGTCTCCTTTAGACCGGCTGGCATATCCGTAGTACGTAAAACTTAAAGATTACATTTCAGACAATAATAAGTCGCGAGTTTTATTGCAACAGATTCCTACTGCTCTATTGCAATCAACAACATAGCCCCCTTAAATTTTCATTGCCCCCTTGTACAAAAGTCTGAATTCAACACTGGTCAGAATTCTTGCAAGGAGGCCTTGAAATTGAAGTTTTACTACTCGGAAAACAATACTACCTACCTTTGTCCACAGAACAACGTTATTTTTCTAACAGCTTGACAGTAAAATGTGTATAGTGTTATGAACAACCATATAAATCATTTAACTTATAAATTTTATTTGAAAACAACAATGTCAACTTTTTCTACATTTCTAAGATAAACGAACGTAAAACAAAAATTAAGCAACAAACGAAGGTTCGAATTATACGCTAAATAAAACAAATTTAAACTTTGCCCGGTAACAGCCACATTAAGTTGTGTAAAAGGTAAAATCAATTTCTTCTATATACTCAAATTTTTAATTGAAATGTATACATAAGTGTATGGAATCAATATGCTAAATTCGTAGTGAAGTTAATTTGTCTGTTGTGGCCTGTAATGTTGCGTTATTTCGAGAAATATGTTACTAGTGGTTGCCTAGCAGTTGCATATGCTGAAACGTTTTGGATAAATATTATTGAAACATTGAAAGCAGACCGTTATAAGACACTACCATGAAGAAAGAGTCTAATGAGGAAAAGAAAAACCTTGAGGAACCTCCTTTATGCCGTGCTGGTTGCGGATTGTATGCTGCAAATGGCCAAGACGGTCTTTGCCCACAATGTTATAAGTCTAAACGACAGAAACATAAACGATCCCAAAACACTGTTCAACACAAGAAAAACCATAAAGGAGCAACAAATAATACATTAACTAACGTTACTATCAAGAATCAGGATGTAGAATGTACAAACTCTAACAAGACAACAGAAATTAATGGTGAAAGTAAGTGCCTTGTCGATAAAGAGATTTCAGAAACAGAAAAAGTAAAATCCACAGGAAATGTTAAACTAGAAGATCAACAACCTGAGGTTTTATCAATGAATAATGATACTAAGCTGAAGCTCCCACCTGCAGAACGTGCCGACCAGAACGAAACATTATTATGTGTTGCTGATAGCAATTGTTATGCTTCTTCTGATAAAAGTTGCCTTCGCTCCGATCGTGAAAAACAACCAATAACAACACAAGAAGAGGCAGTCAACATGGAAATCGAAACCGAATCAGATGAAGACGATTTTTGCAACTACGCAGTACCAACTTTATATGACATAGCATACGAAGCACTTCAGCAACATATTGTAAACCTTCTGTCAGTTTGTACCGGAGAATACAATTTGGATAACAATGAAGATAGAGAAGCGCCACCTACTTCTGCTCGTCCATTAATTACAGCTAACTTGTCAGAGTCCACACCTGAAACAGATGAGATGAAAGATGGCGATCAAGCATATCCATCAAATCTGTGTCGCAATGGATGTGGGTTTTATGGCACACCTGATAAAAGTTTTCTCTGTTCTGCCTGCTATAAGCAATGTATGAATATGGTCAATTCACAACTGAGTTCTGAGGAAGAAGTCGATGTGTGTGGTGATGATGAAGTAGGTGGAGACAGCGAAAAAATTGCGATTGTAATTGTAGAGAATGAAGATGATGACCCATCTAAACCATATTATATAGTGGCAGACTTAAAAGATGCTCTGACTAAATTGGATAACAAGCAGAAAGAAATAATTAAGAATTCCGAAGTTGATGCTGAGGTTCAGGTAGACCTTACTGAAAATTCAGAGGAATGCAAAGAACAGGCCAAACCAGAGAAAAGAGAATTGTCGCCATCTGCTTCATTAACATTTAAAGACACAGCACCAAGCATCACAACTTCTGAAAACGGCGCAAAGAAACGTAAAGCAAAAATTCTTTGTGGTGTTTGTGATAAGAACTTAGGAATTTTTGCAATTACTTGTAGATGTGGTGGAACCTTTTGCCCCGTGCATCGTTACTCTGACAAACATGATTGTTCCTTTGATTACAAAGCACTTGGTGCGGAAGAAATTCGCAAAAAGAATCCACAAATACAAGCAAGCAAGATTCAGAAAATCTAACTAAAATGTTCCATTATAAATCAACGTCCGAAATATGTAGTTTTTTTTAAAAAAAATTAAAATAGTATAACATTTACTAAAATCAATTCTTCACATCAGAAAGATGTACATTGTAAGTAGGTACTATCGTGATTAAAATAATGAGAAATAAATGTTTAAATGTTACAGAATAATACAAACAGATCCTTAAGTTATACAAATAAACTATTCAAAGTAAAATATTTGTTATAATATAGTATATATTATCAATTTAAGATTGTTTAATACCTTCACATGTTTACATATAAAATTTACTCGTTACTACTTCAAAATAAACTCCATTGCCTCCAATAATATCGTAACTGACCTAACAAAATTATATTTTAATTAATCCTCAAGTATTTAGGAGTAAAAAGAGAGAAAGATGAAGATGAAAAACATTCATCTTTATCTTTCTTTTTACATGTTAAATGAACCAATATTCTTACATAAGGGGTTCTGCAGCAGAGAGATGCATTTTTGCAAACTCTCACTCACACTCACCCTCAGCCACTATTACCCTCAATCGACTTCTTCACCCTCTCCTTTAACCTCTCTCACCCTCAATTGACTCCGTCATACTCACCTTCAGCCACCTTCAGCCTCATCGACTCTCTCACATTCACCCCAGCCACCCTTACCCTCAATTGACTCCCTCACACTCATCTACCAAAATGAGGGTGAGGGCGGTCCTCTTGAGGGCAAAAATGAGTGAGGACGTCCATCTCTGTTCTGCAGTTCCGTACAAAAGGGGTCCATTACTGTATTGATATGGCGATTCATCGAGTTACAAAACTATGGGTCTTTGGAGAGTCGTTTCTAGCGTTGTATTAACAGCCTGGCTAACGCATCATGCTAACTCCCGTATCTTGTGACAAGTAGGTGATATTAACAACGATTTGTGACGAAAAAAAAACAACCTCCGCAGGGCTGTCCAAATCAATATATGGAAGAATAAGACTCGCTTGATTTTTCTTGATGTGTTTGAACGACCCTACGAAAAAGTCGAGTTTGGCCTTTTCCATTATATATCGTTGTTAACTTCACTTACTTGTTACTAAATAAGGAAGTCAGCATCATGCGTTAGTCAAGCTCTTAATACAACGCCAGAAACGACTCTGCATAAGACACTATGTATTTAGAAGACCTACAAAGATGAGTGATACATGAAAAGATACATACGATGGTCATTTCAAAAGACTTGCTCTCAGCGCATGCACGAGCGTTTGAGTGGTGTTATCAACTTCAATTTTATGTCAGTTGTGAGTTAGAATTTCGATTTGACAGTTGTGTCTGTGTTTGCTAGTTTGCGTGGCTGCGTTGTGAGAAATTGAGTGTTAAATGGAAAGTGATCACGACTCAGGTAAGATTGCACATAGTGACAGCGTTCCTATATCAAAATCGAAACTCTACGTGGAAAGAATCCACGCTTGTGGAAGTTAGAATGCTTTGTAAGAGGTTTGTAGAAATAGTGTATAAATTGTAGGTCTTCCTTGAAGGTCATATAAGCACTGCGGACAACTCAAGAAGTGGAAGACCCTCAACTGCAATAGACTACACTTCTGAAATTATTGTGAATGAGATTTTGAGAAAGGATAGACAAAAACATGTGAAGAAATTGCATATGAGGCCAGAATGTCTGCCACTTCAGTTTACAGAATCATTTCTGAAAAGTTAAAGATGGGAAAAATCGCTGCCAGATGGCCGCATGATCTGAGTGAAGAGTAGAAAGCATGTCACAGAAGAATTGCCTCAATGTTACCGAACAGAAGGATATGAGTTTCTACGAAGGATTGTTGCAATTGGTGAAACCTGGATACGAATTTTGAACCAGAACTGAAGTGTCAGTCGTCAAAGTGGAAAAGTTTCGACTCTCCACGCCCGAAGAAATTCCGCCACCAACAACCAAAGGTTAAACTCATGACGATCTTCGCGTATGACATGAATCAAGCGATAGCTACAAGTAGAGTACCACCTGGGATATCTGTAACAGGCACATACTACAAGCTGATTCTGTAAAATGTTTTGCGTCTGAAAATTCGTCAAAGAACGCCTGAAATGCTTGCAGATGGTGTCTTCATTTGGCACGATAATGCAAGACCGCATACTATCCTACATATGAAGGAAACACTCGACAAGTATGGATGGGAAATACTTCCCCACCCACCCTATAGTCCTGATTTGACCCCACAAGACTTTGATTTGTTTCCTAAATTGAAGGAATCACTCCGTGGAAAACGTTTCGATACAATTAACGAAGCTTCCAGCGAGATGACCCGAGTGATCAGACAGTTCAACAATAAAGGTGCTCTATTCGGAATACAGAATTTACCAAAACGTTGGAAAGAAGTCATAAGCAAAAATGTTGAAGGTCTGTAAAGATGTTATGTACAATAAACTACTTACTTCTGTAATATCTTTCAGTGCAGAACTTTTGAAATGACCCTCGTACACTCATCAAATTTTATATTTATACTACAAATGTTCGATGTGTGAACCGTTGCTCACACGGCATACACCCGAAAGGTAATTCCGTTCGCTCCATCCGTTCAATAGCGTGTTTCCGTCAATGTTTGTCACAGAAATGAAATAGATTGTTTACACAGAAAATGTGTATCACAAAACTAAAGATACCAACGCGCACTGTTCTGGGGGCCAGGTCCATCTTTTCCGTATTGCCGTACGAATGCACGTTGGATTACCGTAACCGATGAGCCTTTCGCATATTCTAACACACACAAACTCTTCTCCTGCAATGGTGGCATCTTGTAAGCGCGCATCATCTAAATTTGATGAGTGTGTGAGTCTTTTCTTGTATCGTCCATCTTTGTATGTATAATATTTCTAAACACTTAGGGTCATATTCAGAGTGATTAACAAAAGTGATTAGTGTCATACTAAAGGCTTAACTAACACATGAATCAGGCAATAGTCAAACATTAGTATAACGCTAATCACTCGGATTAACAACTATGGATACAGACTACAATATCTTGTAACTCGATGTGTCATTTATGTTGACCATGTATAGAATTTTTTTCTATGTATAACAGTATGGTAAAATGATATTTTTAATTTCCCGAACGAACAATCTTGTTCGGAAAGAAAGAAATAAAACTTTGCAACTCACTTCTCTTTCAGTGGTCATATTTTTGTAACATACGTAGGAGCTAGGTGGCTCAGTGGTGCCGATGTTAATAGCGAAAGGTCCCGGCCGTTGGGCTTCGAAGTACATAGGATGAAGTTCCACTGAAGAGCATATGCGTATTTAACTTCTTCGAAAGTGTTTGTTTACGTGTTCCCTCTTGTGGTAGAATAAGTATAACATTGGATTCATTAGATGCAATCTCCCGGCTTGAGTAAATTTTAAAAAATGTAAAGGAGGGGTCCGTGATTCGATCTAGGCCATGTGAATTTGTAGTGAACCACATCGTGTTCGTGGGTTTTCTTGGGATTCTCCGGTTTCCTCATACATTCTCATTCCATTCCATCATATTAGACTACCAAGCTATGCTGTGAGTAAGTATAGATCTTATAGAACGGTTATATCTGTCAACAGTTATCACAGCAACAGCACTAAAAGATACCAAGAAACTTTTCCTCTTAATCGATTCAGCATCCCAACTATAGGGTTTATCTCTTCCGTTAACTTTTTATTGAAACCGGAAGTGGTACAAATTGGCCATTTTCGGTTCCAACATTGATCGTCATAGAACATAACCGATTGACGAACTGTTTTCTGGAATCGATTCACCGTCTTTGGAAAGGATACCATAGATCAATTTCTCTACTAAAATCGGAAGTTCTGGAAATTTACGACTACTTTCAGTTTTAATTTTTATCTCCTTAGAGCATAAATAGTGGTAAGCAGCGAGAAATGGCTTTTTGATATGGTTAGAGTATCCTAAGAATAAGGTTCATCTTTACCTTTCTTCCTTTATGCAAATCGGAAGTAGATGAAATGTACAGTTTCACAACCTCCGGTCATAGTGAAAAATTGTAGTAGGTAGCAAGAAACGGTTGCTTGAAATGAATTCAACACACCAAGAATAGGTCTCTCTTCCGAGTTATTTCTCAAATCCAACAAATAACAGGATAAATCAACTACCATTTCCGCTTCTGATATTTGTTCATATAGAGCGAAAACAGTAATGGGAAACGAGAAACGGTTTCTCTTATGGATTCCAAAATTTCAACTTTATTCTTGTGCAGAAGCCGGAAGCAGAAAGAAGTAGCGTACAACTTCAGATTTCAGTACCTAATCCTACATAGTAATAATTAAATTTACAATTCTATTTAAATACCGCAGTAAATTTAGTGGCCCGCGAGCGTCTTTGAAATTAATATGGCTCTCACGCTCTGTCACGGGTTGAAGCCCCTGCCTTACAAAATGCTTTGGATCCAAACAGCTTTTAAACCAAATAAAATACGGTACTTAATAAAGTAAAATCTATATATAACTGAATTTACTACATTCCCGGTGGGAGCTCAAGTGGTTCGGAATTCATGTTAATCAGTAGGTCCACGTCTCATGTAGCCTCGCTGCTGAACGGGATGTTAAACTCAAAATCAACTCAACTCAATTTCCTACATAAATATTCTCAATTACATAAGCAGATAAAATAAATGTCTGTTGTCATTTAGAAGTTATCTTAACGTATTAGAGAAGTTGTTTTTGAAGATGATGTGTAGATTTCACATAGAGTTGGTATGGACCTACGACCAGAAATGCTCAATATGTATGAGTAATAGGACAGCGATGTTTTGAACTAGGAAAGTCAATTTTAGTTTTAGTTGTGTGTGCGTGTATGTTTTGTGTACTTATGAAATACCGATGTTATGAAGGACAGAACATACTATTCACGTAGACTCCGAAACGGGATGAAACCGGTGCAGTTGACGGATCTACAAAGCATCGGACAGGATCAATACCAGAGGTGGATCTAGAAGGTAAAACTGGGAAACCAGCCAGAACCAGGAGTTTAGTATAAACCTTCGAAAATATAGTCGCATAAATAATAGATTAAATTATTTTTGTCACTCAAAAAACTGAGTGGGAGGGCTGGGTTCCTGGCCAAGGGCTAGCTCCACCACTGATCAATACTGACAGTATAGGCCAGTGGTTTTCAAACTTGTTGTTACTGCGACCCACATTAAATAATAAAAAGTATTCTGTGGTCCACCTACTTTTATTCAAATACATATTCACATTCTACGTATTGGTAGTGTATTTCAAAGCAATTACACTTTCTAAATCATATCTATAACTCATTATTTCCTAAACTAAAAAAGGGAAAAATATACATGATATACAAAGAAGTTATTGCATAGCAAAATATTTGTATTGCTGTTGATAATGAGGCGCATGCGATGCATGTATTTGTTTTCGATATTTATTAATAACTGCATTGATATCCATACTGATGAGTTACTTTCAGCCGCAAGGACTTGGACACTTGCAGTCGGTTTCTGTATTTAGTCTTTATCCCCACAATTGCTGAAGAACTAGCTTCAAATAAATAGGAAGAACTAAATTGGAGTAGAACTTTCAAAGCTTCAGTAGAAATTTCTGGATAAGTTTGCTGAACGGACAGCCAAAACAGTGTCAGCTTTATGGGGTTGAAATTCATATGAAGTGAGCTATCTTGAGATAGGACGATTAGTTAGTTTTTCATGAGCATTGACTGATATTCAAGTTGAAATGCCACTGACAAACGGGTTTGCAATCCACTTCTGTTGCTTACATTTTTCCATATATTCAAGGAAGTAATATTCAAAATTTTCTTTCAATGCCTCCAAATATGCGGATATTCCAGAAATTACGGAATAGTCTGATACACAGTTTTATTTTTACTTTATTGTGAGCATTAGATTCCTTTATCTTGATTTGTTGGTATTCTACGCGTGAAACGATTTTGATGATAAGAATAAAATAAGAAACAATACATATATTTCATTCTCTGACTTCGTATTATTAATGTGTTTTTCATGGTAATCCTAATAGTAAACGAAAAGCGTTTTTAAGACTGTGAGTCACACTAATCCTAAATAATAAACATTCACGTTAATAGGTGTCAGTGTAAGCGCCTGTGGCACGAGAAACTGGGATTAGATATCCTGCGGGAGCTCATGTGGTTCGGATCCCTCTTAATTTGTAGATTTGCGTCTCATATAACCTTACTGCTGAAAGTGACGCTAAATCAAATCTCACTAACTAAAACGTCGCTATCGCTTGCCTGCATGGATCTAATCGATATCATACCTATGTTTCGCTTGTCTGTATGACTAAATATTACAATAATTGCATAAGTAATGCATAGAGTTTCGGGTGGTTGGAAGGCAAACTCATACAAATAAATTTGTCAAATATAAAAAAGTAAAGTTTATAATTAAACACGATTTTAACCTATAGTATATAGCGGGATGAAGCCTGTTTCTTCATAATTAGGAAGTATTTTTCGATCTATTTAAAGCATGAAGACTGCTTCTTGTAGAGCAGTTCTCATTGTTTTCAATAAACTAATTGATGTTACAGTACATTAATAGTTGTTGGAAGTCTCAAAAAACACACGTACCTTCCGTATCTTCTCGACAGTGGTGCACCCACGGGTGAAGTCCGTCGGGTCCGGGTTCCCTTTCAAAACTCCCTAACTCAACATATATTTGTACACTTTTTCAATATACTTGTTTAACAGGGAAATGATTAATGTAGCATGAAAATTTGATCTTACACTTCATCTATACACTTATAAAGACAATCTAGTTCTATCACTCTTATCTGAAAATATACGTGTAAGTATTTTACGATTACGTGTCGTCTTCTGGGTGCAGAATAATACCCGTTCAATATTACATATACGTAGTGGCTTGTAGTATTGAACCCCCCTCCCAACAAAAATTTCTGGGTGTGTGCCTGCTCTTCGATTATAATCTACATAGAAGTTTGAAATTAATATCTTGTTTTCCTAACATACTGCGCATTAATATGCACTGAGTGTCGATTAAACAAAGTAGATTCACCTAAGAGTCAGAAATTAAGCGTTGTTGACTGCTTTTGTGTTTGTAATTATGTTTATTTCTATATTTTTGATCCACACATTAAGTTTTTCAATTATATTTAATAAATTCAAGATTCAGCTAACTAAAATAATCAACAAAAATATCAAAGAAATTGAAAGGGTCATACATAAGCTTAACGAGATATATGGCTCTACCAGGGATAAATCTCGGAGAAACCTCAGTGAAGACGGTTAGCCGCAGGATTGAAACTCAAGAGAGGGCCGCAAAATATTGACTGGTACATTTGCAAGTTGATGAGATAAATTCATTTGAAATTTAAAGGAAATGCTGGTCTATATATTTTTGTGTGTCAACGTGGTTACTGAGGCTTCTTAATATTCTGTATAGTCGTCATTTTTGCAGTGAATACCATATATTACATGGTCTAACGCTCTGGCTTTCCAGGGCATAGGTCCTGCTCTAAAAGCCTACTTTACTCTTTTTTTACTCTTACAGTATTTTACAGAAACCTTTGGACACTGGCCAAAGACAACAAATGGCTACGAAGTTAAAATCGTGGGTAGAGAAATAGGAGGCGTGCTAAGTGGGAAATAGCAGATTCCGCTCCAATAAAATAACGCCTAAAATGCTTTTGCACACTTGAGAAACTGAGAAATAAAAAAAACGTAAAAGAGGAAGAAAGGAAGTAGGTTCAATTACTAGTCATGCACCAACTGTTTCAACAGATTTCTTTTCAACGTTCCTCCTTTCTTTTTATTTCTTTATCATGTGTTGGGAAACGGTTGAACTACTGTGAGCGTGAATATCGCTGGGAATTAGCTGTATATTCAGACACAGCCAACACACTCAACAGAAAATTTTGAGTTGGGTGAAACATAAAGTAATGACTTTTCTCTTTCATATTCTAATATAAAATTATTAACATTTAAAAGAAACATTTTGTCTAAAGAGGGGCCGCGGTAGCTCAGTGGTAGAGCTTTCACCTCTGGTGCATTGGGTCATTAGTTCCATCCCAGCTCAAGCCAAGTGAGTTTCGTGGTGGACAAACACTGTGTGCGTGGCTTTTCTCAGGGTTCTCCTACTTTCTTCATTCCACCAGTTCATTCATTTCTCCTCATCACCGTCTCCTTCAGCCTATCCAGCATAATCGTGGGACGTAAAACTTAAAGATTCCATTGAAGATTTTGTGTAAAAGGAGATGTATAATATTCCATAGATCTTATTGAAAAATTAAATGAAATGAAATCTTTGAGTTTTACGTCTCACGGTTATGCCGGTTAGGCTAAAGGAGACGGTGATGATAAGTAATGAACGAAATGGTGGAATGAAGAAAGTGGGAGGAAACGGGAGAACCCCGACGACATAGATCTTATTGAAATGGACAAAAGTGGTATGTGTGAACGAAAACGATATTGCATAATTTTTTGAGAAAATGAATTTCTTCGTAAACCTAAAAATTGATATTGCATGAAAACCATGGCACCTATTTAGGTGAAACTAATATTAAATTACACTGTTATTAAGCTCTTCGTTGTAACACTAGCAACACCACAAAAATACAGTAGTATAAAGAATGAGATAGAGCCTAAAATTGTCATTAAGTCGTAAATGTTAAATTCTTCTTAACTATAAAAAAAGTTTCTAAATATCAATCATGCATCAATCACTAGATCACGTTTATCTGAACAAACATAGCATGCTTCAACATATTAGTATTCATGGCCTGCAAACACTTTCGTGAAAATCGCTGCATAGCCAAAAAGTAGGAAATAAACTATTGTTGGTTGTCAAATATTTTCTAATTATTCAAACAATCTTGCATATTAATATTGAAATAATGTATTGAAAATGTAGGGGTACAATACTTATAATTAAATTTGTACGAAGAAGAAATATGGAAGAAGACACCATCTCCTAAATAATTCTGATAAAATTTACTGAAAATATTTTCCAGAAAGAATAAGTAAGGAAAAATCAAATCACTTTTACAACATTTTTTTTTAATTTTCGAATGAAATATACTTTAATTATTTCTTTTCTTACTTAAATATAAAAATAATTTGATTTCTACCTTTCTATTAGTTTCGTTTTTCTACGGATGCAAGTGTTCTTTTATTGTATTTTTTCTCATCTTTCAGAGGATTTCATTTCGATTTCAATATTTTTGTTGTACTGATTATGCATGTAGATGCTTCCGTTGTTATATAAAATATATACGTCTTTAAAAATTATATTTACAACAATGTAAATAAATAATATTGTTATTATTATAATAAATATTTTAATCTATCTTTAATTAATATTGAGCTTATATCCACAAAGAAAAGAAAATCTTCAAATACTATACTATAATGAACTGTATTCTCACTTCAAAATCCTTATCCAGTTAAACTTTGTTAACAAGTGTGTAGTAATCAGATTTATGCCGCTGTGAGAAAGTAAATCGGATCAGTCATAGGTAGGTCACAGTTTTTGATTAACAATTCACACAAATATACTTCTCTCTACCTAAGGCGCTTATATGTCGTTCGTAGCAATACTCTTCTTATATATGATTTTGTGTCAATCTCCATCCAGGTTACTTTTATCAGCATAGTTTGACGTATGATAGGATCCATATATACAGCTTTCTTTTCCTGCTATTGTGCTAGCAGATGTGAATTTTCTTCCTTGGTTCCTCTGACTGTCCTATTTCTTTTTTGTATGATATCACGCAAAGTGAAAATGCGAGTGTTTATAGTTTTGACGTCTGTTTCTCAAGACTACGTATGTATCAGGCTTCGGTTTTTATTCAAGCCATTACCTGCCAAGCTGATGGAATTGTTTCAAGAGAGACAAAGGCACAGAAAAGAAGTGGCAAAATTGTTTCTAATTACAATAACAAACTTTGCACCCAGTAAACCCAACGGGTTGAATGTATAGTCCTGAACTTTGATTTTGATTTTTGGCGGAGGAGACAACTTTTCATTGAAAGTGGAACAATCGAGTTTTAAAAATATAATGTTGCTTTTAAGCATGGCACAATGTCCCTCAAGTAAATAAACATTTGGTTTGCGAAGCAAGTTATCTTGGTTTTGTCACAATTAACTTCGGTCTCCTATACTGCTATTTTAAGGGGTGGGTGAAGAGTTGTGTATTTGAGAGGATTGCGTCCAAACACTTGTGAGAAATAGGCACCTCTGTTTGAGGCAATATTGCTTCCGAATTAGCCCTTAACAGGAAATATGTGTCTCTCAGACACCTATGGTTTTTCTTTGTATTACATTGGCAACACTTATTCACTCAATGTATTGGTTTTCTCAGTACCTTCCTATTATTTAACATTACACATGTTTTTTTTTAAAAAAAGATATTGCTTTATACATGTCCGTGTCCCACAGACATACATTTCCTGTAAGCGAAGAAAATAGCGTTTCCTGTTAAGGGTTAGTATAGTTTTACTGTTGATATTCTCAATTTAAATTTCATTTAAAGGTAATATATGCTAAGTTCATCCTGGACATTACACTAGTAAGTGACATTTTAGGGGATAACTTCTGGACGATAAATTGTAAGTCGGATTAAATAATTTTATTCCGGCTGATTTTTCAAGGGTTATTACTGTTCTACGAAGGAGGGAAATTCCTCCTTGTGCCTTCACTTAATACCACTAGTGCGGAACAAAATGCCGTACACAAACAGGCATATTATATGTAAGTCAAACGTTGATCACAAATTAGGGAAATGATTTGCTGCTACAAGTGTTTTACAATACGTAATACAATAAAAGTTTTGGGCTCAGCACACTGTTAAAATCAATGCTTTGTAATGCAGCTCACGTTTTCAATGGCGAATGAAGTTGGAAAATCGTAGCTTGAACTCTATTGAGCTGGGTACGAGCATAAGGCGTCTTCTTCCTCTGTCTTCATGGAATATTAAAGGAAGAATGAGAGAAAAAAGAAGTCGATTTCTATTCATAGCGCAACAGGAGGCCCATTGGAACGCGTAGACAAGCCGGATTACTACGGATGGCTCGGGAAATGAAACGCTCATTTTTTGTATTAACAACTTTTGTGCAGAGGCTTTGAAGCAATGAGATAAAGAGCGAAGAAATAAGTATAAATCTTTTATGTTGAAGTAATATGTTTTAAAAGGATATGTGAGTACTGATTGTGAATACAAATTGTGCCATTATAAGACAGCAGGTATCTTTAATTAGAAATGAATCGCCAATTAAAAATGTAATGATGAATGAATCAGCACGTTTGCTATCACAGAAATATGCATACAAATATTTTACGGATAAGATTTAATGGCTTATAATTATATCTTGCTGTAAGTCAAGCAAAGGTATAAATAATATTGTATTTACTTGTATTTACTTAACGGTGATGAGTACCTACTCAATCTTTAAGTTTTGCTCTTGATGTATATAGAGCAAAACTTAAACAAAACTTTTTCTATTTTCTTGGAAATGAACTGAAATGTTAATGGTGTAATTTTACAAATTTTGTCTTTAAGTTTTGTTATACGTGGGTGGTTTAATAAGTAACTAGGTTCCCACACTAATAGATGGCGCAGTGGCGCCGTGTGGCATAGTCACTAACGCTCTCGCCTTTGGTGCGAGCGGTCCCGGCGGAGCGATCTTGAGTGAGGTTTTCCCTGAGTTTCCTGTATTCACACCAGGCAAATACCGGGATGGTACCTCACATAATGGTTCCAGGCCTCTTCCGTTTTTTCTTCCTTTTCTTTCCTCGAATAGTGTGCTCGCCGAGGGACGTCATCCTTCACATACGCGACGGGTTAAATGGCCTTAGATGTGGAAAGCCCAGAAATCTAATTCCTAATCTAATAATCCTAATAAATGGCGCTAACATAAAATTACTATACGTCCAGGAACGTCCGTACCGAAATCGCACTCTGCGAAAATAAATTTCGTTAGTCATAAACGCCCCTGTTTACGGCGAATAAAAGAAAAATAGTTTTTGATCAAACATTTTTTAAATTTATTTTTTTATGGGTATAGCTGCTGAAAATTTGAGAACTACGAAGGTCTTCGAAACAAATATTCATTACAATCTCTTGAAAGCAGAAGAAGTCATTTCATATTATCTTTCTTACATAAAATAATTCATGGTGCAATAGATTCAGAATATTTGTGTTCAGAAATCAAAATTCGCGTCCCACATAGAGCAACGAGACCCCATAATGACATATTCCATCTCTCAGCGCAAAGGACTAATGCATTAGATGTATCGCCTATCAGAAAAATGTGTATATTGTATAATAAGATGTCACAAGAACACCCAGATATAGACATTTTTAGTTACAAACAAAATTTTCATTCTACATAAATTTGTTGTATCCTGTATATCGTGCTATTTGTATTTTAACGTATATTTTACTTTCATATTATTATTTTATTATATGTGTATTTTGGAGTGTATTATAATAGAATTGATGTCATAATAGTATGTTATTATATAAAAATGTATTTTAAAGTGTATTAAATACACTTTACAATAAGGGAAAACTGTAATTAGGCATTTGCCTGTTGTTTTTCCGAAATAAATAAATAAATAAATAAAGTAGAAATCACAAAACGGTTAAACATAAACTGACAAATCTATAACAACATTTATTGTAATATTGTTGCTATTTCTCTTTCCGATTTTGGAAGTCTCGATTACGTTTAGATATCAGAAATGGACACTTAAAGTTTGTTTAAGGTTACAATATTGTCTTCCATTGATTTGATTTGTATTTCTGAGGCTCAAAATGAAGGGAGAAAGTTATGGTATAGGTCCATGTTAGAAAATACAAATAGTAAGCTTTGATTAGCTTACCAATATTGACGGAACGCAAAACTGGGAAATATTTTTTAAAAAGAAAACGGATAGAAAACTAGCAGGTAGAAATGTAATACTTTCTGTTGTTACACACTCAAAAATGATCACATAATACGCCTCGACATGGGAATATTTTTTGTAATTTCAGCTCAAACATCTCAATAATGTGAGTTTTTATTTATTTATATCAATATATCAAGTTTATTTTGGTTTAATATTTTGTTTTTAGAGTTTTATATTTACTACATCAATGCAAGTAACTGAATGAAAGTATTTTATTTCGTGCACTTTAAAGATGAAAACATAGTGTCCCGGGTTTCCACTTTTGAAATATAGGATCCCTACGCTAACATTATCTATGTTGCTTTCTATGAATGAACAATCTGTGGTCTCAAGTCATTCTTACAGGAATTTCATTATTTGACAATTATTTAGACATCTTCCAAGCAACAGTGAAAAATAGCTTATAAGTGAAATTCATGGTGTGATTATTTTTTTCTTTCACGAGAAAGTTCATGAGAGAATTTTTATCTACTTGGGTCACCCATGTCCTTTCTATAAAATTGTTCGCGTTTTGTTATATGAATTCGCGTCCCACATAGAGCAACGAGACCCCATAATGACATATTCCATCTCTCAGCGCAAAGGACTAATGCATTAGATGTATCGCCTATCAGAAAAATGTGAATAAGCATTAAAAATGTACCACCATGTCCTTGAGCTATGAAAAACAACTATGACACCTGAAGACATCGATAAAATCCATTACTTGGTTTTAGCGTAAAGACGAACGAAAGTGATCGAGTTAGTAGAAGCCACAAACATCTCAACTAAGCAGATTATGCTTCGTTCTACATGATGAATTGTACGTGAGAAAAAACAATTGCTCAAGATAGGCCCCATGTTTGCTCAACCCAGAGTAGAGAAAAAGCCCTATCGCTGAGCAAAATTTGGCGGAGCTGCGATTTGAATGCTTTTGCGTCCTGTATATTCACCAGATCTACCTTCCTGGGACTACCATTAATCCGCAAAACTCAAAATTTCCCTGGCAGTGCAAAAATGTGAGTAAAATGAAGGAGTTATACAGGAATTAAATGAGTATTTTGGAAGTCTCGATTATATTTATTTCCGCGAAGGATTCACGAAGCTACAGAAAGTGCATTGAGCTATCTCGAAAAATAATGAATGTTAAGAAAACACATTTTTTCCTCTTTAAAGTTAAACGAGGTTACTTATCACACAACCTTCGTATTGAATTTACATTACACATAAACAAGTTACCCCAACGGAGCCTTCGGCCCACTGTACAATATAAGTTAAAATTGTGCTTAATTAAAAGCTCTAATTGGTTACAATTAACTTTTTTTTTTACTTTTTCCACTAACCACCCAATTTTAATGCTCAAATCTAAGTAACGTTAAGGCCCCTGTCCTATTAAGAAGTAATTAAATTGAAACAGCACAGTTTTTAAAATCGGAATTAAATCGCCACAATAGTTTTAAATCGGCAAATTGCTTGTACAGCCTAACAACCGAAAGCGCAGGTAATGACACAGCGTCAGACGGGCAGCATTTTTGCCGATCCCAAAAGTTTCAGTATTCACGCCCTACCCTGTATTTCATTTTCGCACGCTACCCTGTTTTAAGTTTGTAATGTAAGAAGTACAGGAAAATTTTGGCCTATTTGATGTCGAGATCAGAACCCAACCAACCTCTGTGGGGCTTCTAACCGGTACTACTACTGCTACTATCATTACTTATGCTATGGATCCGTATAGTAGAACTCTCATTCATTTTAATGAAAAAAACTTATGAAAATTTTAAAAAATAAAAAAAACTTTTCTTGGACCGGATTTGAACCCACGCCAAAAGTGACTTTCGTTAGTAGCCCGCTCGATAGCACGCACAGCTACGAGGGAAGACAGCATGTGCTGTTTGCTTTCTGCTATATGTATGCCATGACTCTTGATGTCTTCTCTGTAACGGCCAATAAGATTATAGGATACCTGAAATGTTAGATATCCGCAAATATGCAGACAGGCAAGCGACAGCGAAAGTAGTGACATCTATTATCATTCCTGGTTATTATTATGATTAGACGTGATATTTTCCGATTATCATTAGGATTATTTTAATATTACTATAAATTAAGCTTTCATTATTACCTGTTCAATTTATATATCATAACATTCAATTTTCACGAAGTAAGGGGGATAATCAAGTAGATTTAAGAAAGAAAACACAAAATTAAACTGTTACAATTCCAGTTGATTTCAAAGAAAACTGAGAGCCCTCCCACGGATCCACTAGCTAGTGCGTGTGGCTTTGGTTTACATGGTCCCAAGTTCCATTCCCGGTGGAAAGTACAAAAAATTAATTTCACAATGATTAACTTTATTATGATTCGTCTTCTTTAGATTAGCTTGAAGAGCATAATGTGGGACGTTAAACTAAAATAAATTATTTCATTTCAAAGGAAACAGTGAAATGATTCCCCAAATAAATCAATTTACTAAACTTCAAAGTTGGCGCAGGAACCAAAAAGTGTACTTTGTAAAGTTTACAAAGAACTAAATAAATATGTAGGCACACTACATGAATCACTTTTCATAGTACATCACTGCATACCGTTGTTTAAAATACTTTCATTGTTTCTTCGAAAACTATTTTTCCAATGCTAGCCACATGTCGTGCTTACAAACTGAGTAAATACTCAGGAAGCCTTATTAAGTTATCATTGTTAATCCTTCGAACGACAGTGAATTCATAACGGATGTCTCCTAATGTTCTTGCTTTTTATTTTTCTTTCAGAACGACTAATTCTCGACGTGAGACTTTTTTTAAACATGAAACCAAGTCAATGATGGCGTAGCTTTATTGGATTTTTAGAATATTTCTTTTGCAATCTTTCTCTATCGCTGTTCCTTTTACTCTCATTGATTATATGTTTCTTTGTGTTTTACTTAATTCATTTTCCTATTTTTAGGATAGGATTTACTATCTTGTAACTCTTAGGTTGAAACGTTATCCTGCTATATTGCTTTAAGAAACTTTTTACTTACACACTTCTTAGCGGCAACAGCTTATGCTATCAATGACATCGTGTATTACATAAATAAATAAATATATCGTGAACAGTTTAACTAAACGGTAAGATCTAAATAATCTTAAGTTGGGGAGGATTTTACTCTTTAATTTACGGTGATTTGTGTCGGGAAGTATCATAACAAATGTTTAAAACTTTCAGCAATTTGAAGTTATTCTAGATTTCCACCTTTGAGAAACTGGAAAGGAAAAAAATTCGCATATCACATGAAAGTACTTTCTATGATCCTTTAATCGAGTATCATGTCTCCAATAATTCGTATGAAGCTGGAAGTGACAGTCAGATGCCTTAAGGTATGTGTGTCAAATGATTACACTTACCACTCTGTGTGATTATAACATTCCTACAAGAGCTTAGTAAGAAGTACAGAAGTCCATTGGCTTACTCTAGGTGTCCAGAACTAGGCATAGAGATAAAGAAAGCTTTGATGTCCTGGGCCAACTTGAAGTGAGACAACTAAAGTTGGTGAAGTTGAGATAGATCTCCGGCGTTCGAGGAACTGAGCAGTCATGAATCATAGATACTTAATCAGCGAGAGATCTGATGAATCTACCGACCAAGGAAGGAATGAAACATCGTGTTTAACCAGGAAGTGTATAAAGTATACCGTATTTTGCTGATCCGTTTTATCTTTTTTAAAAAGGGACACTACGTAGAACCTGTGGTAAAGGAACCACAACCGGCTGCAACAACTCAATGATGTACGGTAGTCTAGTCAAAGACTCGTCGATGTTTATTAGATACGAGCAGGCCCGGAATTGAGTGACACCTCATACAGTTCTGGTTACGAACAGGGGTTTCAATACAGACCAGACTGTTGCCATGGTATCAGTACACACAGGTGACGCCATCATGATTCTGCAGACAAAATGCATCAAAGGAGAAGGTATCGTGCAATTCGGCTATTTACACACAACATTTCGCGGTACCATTGGAGTCGCAACGGCTTATGCTATTCTGTCAAAGAAATCTGTAGAAATTCAAGTAGTGCAAATATCCCAACGTTGAACTTTTCGAGGGAACAGATGCATAAATGTGAGAACTACGTAAGAATCCAGAATTTGTGCATCAGTGTTCAGGATAAGGCTGATTTGTAAGCTATAGCTTTGCCCACAAAAAGCATGTACGAGTAAATACACTCGCCTCACGTCAACTCTCTGCAAACATTGAACTGTGGCTCTCTGGCCTCCACCGGTTGAAGCTTCCAGAAAGCGTAGGCGTAGCATATGAAATGTTGCGGAGTTACACTGCTAATCACTTACTATCCTTCCATCCTCTACACCTTCTGCAAACTTGAACCCATCCGTGCCTCCTTCTTGGTACTATATTTTTAATGTTCAGCAGTATAGAAGGTAACGCCCTCTGCCCAGACCTATAAAGCCTTAGGAATATTTGGGCCTGCTGGCTTGGCTGGGGGAGAGGGGAAACAAGATTTCATGTTTAAATCGACAGATATCTTCAGCTCTATAAACAGAACGTCTAGACAATGTTATATAGTACATTTTTTTAAGTATTATATTTTTAAAATTTTACGTCCAACGATTCTGCTTTTCCTGCTAAAGGGAATGATAAGAAATGAATGATAATAATGAAAATGGTTTATGAAAGGATAGACCATAACACCTATGAGGTTAGTGTAATTCGAACCCAGAGTAGACAGATGTTATGTTACCAGCTAATGCCTTAGACTACTCGAGACCATGCCTTTACATTTTTAAATGCTGATAGTGTATTCTGGCCCGTATTTGCGCATGGGCCACAGAGGCAAATTTAGAGAGGCGGGATATTAAAAATCGAGATTGAAGAGTATGTTAAACAGGAAAAAAGAGGCTGTTAACGACAGAAATATATATATACAGTATACCTAAAATAATGTTGGTGCCACAGCCTCATCGAGTTTCCTTACTACCTTATACTAACACTAGAAAGAGCTGAATCATCTATTGTTTATTAGTGGCCAGTGTAAAACTATGTTTTTTAGTATTTGTGTTGTTTTTGTTTACATGTAAGTGAATATTAACACATACAGGAGGGTATGTAATATTTTCTTAGTCCCAGGTGCGCAATTTTTAATACTTTGGAGCGGCAAAAATGTTAAATACGGACCTAAATATATAGCATATTTAGCACAACTTGACTGGTAACAAACATCTCATTTACTTTAACAAACAGGACTGCAAAAGCATAGAAAAACACTTCTTTTATTAAGTTCTCTTCAAGGATTTATTTAAGATAAAGAAAAGTATGGAAGAATATATGGGCTCCTATTTAAGAGCTCTCTAATATTTCGTCTAATAAACAAAGAAATGTGAATCTATAAACTGAACGTAAAGATAAATGTAAAAAAATATGTTAATAAAACATTAGGTACAAAGCCGTATAGGGTTTAAAATCTGAGTATAATGATACAAAATATTACTAATTGATTTTTTTTAAAAAATAAATAGTCCTAACAGTAACTACGTTTCGAAAAGCATCCAGTTCATAATGCAACCAAAGACTCACATAAAAGATGTTGTTTTTTTCGTTCATCGTAATTCGCATAAAACTTGCGTATAAAACTGGAAGGTTCGAAGATCGGTTTTAAAAAACTAATTTCATGGTAGTAATGCTAGATAATACAAACCATTAAAACTAATTAATTTACTAGTTATAAATTTCAAGAGTATGTTTTTTCTTGAGTTATCTCAGGCGGAAAAAGGAGATTTTCAGCGAAAATAATGTAGTCTGAGAATTTCCGCCATGTGCATTCTCTTCGCGTGTTTCCGGAGAACAAGTTATGCCTTGAAAATTTCCCTCCGAAGCAAATAGTTGTCTGAGGAAGACATCTTTCACAGGAATGCGGCACGCGAAGAAAGCCTGCAAACGTCGAGGGCGGGGACGCAGCGCAATTATTAAAGAGCACAACAGCAGCTTTCTTGGGGTAAATGAAGGGCTTGTTTTAATTTCATGCTAACTTACAATTCATTTTCAGTCTCCAGACTACTCAATTTTAGAGTGTGTTTCCTAGATACGTCTTATCAGCAACACTAAACATGATGCACTGTATGTTGTGTAGAAATAATTTATATTGAAATAACTAAGACAATGAGTTTAAGCTTTCTAGCTTTTGTTATGCGTTATATTATACTGCAATTTATTGTTTTAGTTAGCTTTGTATAGTGAAACAACTACTACAAATGGTGTTTGCATTCAAATAGCTCTTTTATGATTGGTGAACCAAATCATGAAATCTTTTATCTTGCCTGCTGATCTTTTATGAAACTAAACTAGTCTAGCTTTTTCTGCACATCCAAGTTTTGTACATAATTATTAGTTTTCACATCAGAGACATGATGTAACGGTAAAGACCAATTTTTGACAAGGGCTATTGCTTTGGCAGATAAGTGCATTAGATTTAGGATCTAATTAATCCCAGTAATAATGTATTATGATTTTGTAATAGTAGTGTTTTCTCATTTGATTTTAATTATTGTGTTTTGGTAAGTGTGGCTTTTGAAAGAATATGGCGTCCAAGTAGTTAAGTATAAGAGAGCTTTGCTCACATTTTAATTACAATTTTATACTTTTAGTTAACAATTTTAACAATTTTTAGTTTTGACAAATTTTAGTTTAATACAATCTTTATAATATATATTACGTTTTAGATATGTTTGGCGCCGCTTCTCTCTCGAACATACAACAAAACCAGTTAAAAATCAAGTTAAAGTTCGTCCATTTTGGACTGGCCATTCTGTGAAAACAATTTTCACTTTAAAATATATTTAGTGATATAGTCGACTGAACTTTTATAAGCTGCGACTTACTCCTCCTTGCAAGATGATTCAAGACATGGCAAGGTGTGGATTTTTTTAACTTTACTTGAGCGAACAGTTTCAGGTTTTTTGCAAATTAGACGGGGATCAAATAAGGTATTCATTCATTCATTTTGTCTTTTATTAAAAATAATTTGGTAGTACAGTTTTAACGAGAATATCAAGCTATCCCAATAGTACAGTAAATTGTTTCTTCTAAGGTTTTGGACAGGCAATATATTAATTGTTATATTATGAATGTATTATCATTGCATGTATTATATTACTATACAGTAGTGTGGTGTAACGTTACTTTAGCTTATACGTAACATATTTAATGTATTAGTAAATACTTAGGCTATATGTGACGCCAAGAAGAAGAAAAATAAAATAGAACAGTAAATAGAGGTTCATTTTGTACCTGTGTTTGTGTTGCGTAATTACACTATAACTTTTAATTGCCGAAAAGCACCAGTAACTGTTATAGATATGATGTAGTTAAGGTCGAAAGTACGAATAAAACAGAAAATAATAATTGGAGTATAATTGATTGTATAAAGATAACCAAAAAAGTTCTGTCGCTTTTTCAACCACCACCATCAAACATCGATATCTCACCTAAGACATACATGGAAGATAAAAAATAACCCCCATCAGTATCGACGACCTTTTGCCAACATTCAGGAAGGCCATGGATTCCATCGCTGTAGAATTTGCTGGGCCGTGAAGCGAAGAAGGTATCAAGTGCACTTTGCACCTCTACTAGGGATTTGAACTGGCGTCCTCTAAAGTGATTGTCCAAGGAATTGAACAGGTGATAATCGGACGGTGCAATGTCCGGGAACTATGGCGGATGCAATAATGTTTCCCATCCAAGGGGTGAAATGGTGTCCCGGGTCATTCTAGCCAAGTGGGGCTTAGCGTTGTCCTGTTGCAGGAGGACCACTTTCAGAAGTGCTGGTTTCAGAGTTATGACTTTTCCTTGAACACGGCTCAACTGCTGACAGTACACAGTTGCATTGATGCTCTGACCAGCTGGTAGCAGCTCCCTATGCACGTTGCCGTGAGCAGTCCACCAACACAAGAGGACCTTCTTCTGGTGCAGTGCTGGTTTCGGCTGTTTTGGAACCGGTTCATGGGATGCTAACCAATGATGACGGCGCGTGGAGCTTTGTACAGAACCCACTTCTCATTACATGTCAACACTCTGTTCAGAAATGGCTCCTTCCACAGATAAGACAGCAAAGAAACACAGGTGTCTATTTACGTTGCATTCTGACTCGGAGTTAAATCATGTGGGACCCATCGACCCAAGTTGATGGAGGATCTGCCGAATGGTTTCTCCACTCACACTAAATTGTAGTCCCAGTTCCTTACATGTCTGACCACTATTCGCCTCAATTGCTGCCTGAAGATCTTCAGTTCGTATATGTGTTGGTCTTCCGGCACGTGGTGCGTCTTCGAGTGTTTCATGACCGTCCTTAAACTTGTTAAGCCACTGCTGCACTGTCCGTGTAGTCGCGACTCCCTCACCAAAGGCCTGGTATATCCTCCGCCCCGCTTCAGCGGCGTTTGACCGCAGTTTGAACACGTACAGCATACACGCCCTTATGACGGTCTGTATGGTCCCATGTTCACTCTGTCCTTACGCAAGTTCACAGTGTAACTGAACTGCCACAACCATGTAGTGTGTGGGATATACCCACACCAACAACTGACCTTCGCCTTATCTCCATTCGGATTCAATTCATGGTGTGAGGACCAATGGAACACAGAACTCCACAAAAACCGACAGAACTTTCTTGGTTACCTTTATAGTGGGATTAGCATTTATGTATTTGTAGGAATATAAATTTTGATAGCAATGGGTTATCATAATGAGAACTGTTTCAAATTATACCTATGAGTAAACCCGACTCATCATTATCATCATAGGTATTCTGCCTTTATTGGCAGGTCACTTGCCGCAGCTGAGAAGCTTCCATGCTCCACGGTCCTCCGCTAACCTTTTCGTCTTCGCGTATGATCTTTCTGTTTTAATATCATCCATTAATTGTAGTCTTTTTCACCCCCTCCCTCTCTTCCCCGCCATCATACCCTCTAGGACGTCTCTCATGATACAATCTCTTCTTAGGCAATGTCCCAACCAGTTTCTCTTCCTCTTCCTAATAATATCTAAAAGTGTTCTTTTCTCACCCACCATTTCGAACACTCTCTCATTCGTTTTCCGCTCGACCCAACTAATTCTTTCCATTCTTCTCCACACCCACATTCCGAAGGCTTCCAGTCGATTTTCGTCACCTTTACGTAATGTCCACGTTTCCGCCCCATACAGTACAACACTCCACACGAAGCATTTTATGAGTCTTTTTCTCAACTCTTTGTTCAAGGTTCCACAAAACAGACTTTTCGTTCTTTTAAAGGCTTCTTTCGCTATTCCTATCCTTGCTTTTATTTCACGTTCGCATTTCATGTCATTACTAAGAATACTACCCAAGTATCGAAAACTATTCACTTGTTCTATTTTCTCCCCTCCTACTTTTATACTTGACACAGACCCCTTTGTTCCAATCACCATGGCTTTTGTCTTTCTAACATTTATTTTCATCCCATATTCTTTAAACCCCTTTCTAATTTTTTCTAACATTTTATTGATTTTCTTTTCAGATTCTGCAACAAGCGCCATATCGTCTGCAAATCTTATGCATCTAATCATTCTACCTCCTACCGAAATGCCATCATCATCATGTAGGTCTTTTTCACTATCTCTTCTAGATAGACATTAAATAGTGTTGGCGAGAGGCAGCATCCTTGTCGAACTCCCCTTCCAATTGCACTCTCTTCCGTCAGTTCTTCCCCTATCCTAACACTTACTTGTTGGTTCATGTATAAGTTTCTTATGAGTCTTCTATCTTTCCATTCCAACCCTATCTTTGTTAGAACTCCCAACAACAATTCCCAATTCACGCGGTCAAAAGCCTTTTCTAGATCAATAAATACAACATACACCTCTTTCCCTTTTTCTATAAATCTTTCACCGATCACCCTTAATAATCCAATAGCATCTCTTGTGCCCTTGCCTCTTCTGAACCCGAACTGCTCTTCCTCAACATCTTTATTTGTTCTCCCATATAACCTTCTGTTCAGTATTCGGAGCAGAATTTTAGCTGCATGAGATATGATACTAATAGTTCTATAATTCTCACATCTCTTTGGATTCGATTTCTTAGCCATCGGTATCATGATCGTTTTCAGAAAGTCTCTCGGCCATTCTCCTGTTTCATATATATTTCATTGCATAGTCGGAACAATTCTTTCTTTCCCTTGTCTCCTATATTTTTAATGAATTCGATTGGTATGTTATCTATTCCGACTAAACCCGACTATCTAGACATAATTAATTTATTAATATAAGAACTTGCTAACGAACAATATTTCAAATAACTATTGCTAATGGTTTAAACAAAATCTTACCAGTTGCTTTTCCTTCCATGATAATTAGTTCCGTGAAGATTGTGTAGTATCTTATCTCCCGAAGGCCTCGAAATTTTTCTTGGTCTATCGAGAGATGTGTTTCCCAAAGAGTTCTCAACTAATACTCGATTTTCCATTATAGTGACACTTTGTATTCATTTTACTCCATACAACCCCTTTCCATTATTTCATGATAGACACTGATATTATTTTATGATGTCACTCTTATTCTGAAGTTACATACATTCCTTTATTTCTTTATTTTCATTCAATTATTTTTCTTATGAATGTTGTATTTAATCACTTCTAATTATGTTGCCTTATTGCGAGTTTCTACCAAACTTGTGCACTTCTGTAGTGGAACATGAAAAGTTAAACTTTGTTTAAGTTATTCGATTAAATAGTATAATAAATATTTAAGCACATAGTACTCTCAAGATATCTATCGACGCTAATAGAAGAAACAATCGAAGAAGACATTTGAGTTAAATACTAAATAGCATTTAAAAAAAGTGTGAACTGATTGACTGTACGTGACTTCTATTGATCACTCTTTGGTAATCTTTTGTGCAAAAATGATTTAAATGAAAATGAAGAACATCAAATATGAGGTTAATTTGTGTTGTTGTTTTCTCAGTTCACAAGAATCAGTCTACAAATATCAAACGCTGAAGACCGCTTATATAAATGTAAAATTCCAAGAGATTGCTCTATAAGTTCCCAGGAGAGTTCGACAATTTGACGTCAAAATACACGAAATTAATTATATTGAAAACCCTAACAGGTCCTTTCTTGTGAATTTTGCTTTTTAAATAGCTTTAAGCTCAAAACTCCAAAACAAATTAGTTTCATCGGATTTATTGGAATAACAGTCCATTAAAACTTTTGTAAGGAATATGGACCTGAGTAAACAACTAGATATTTATTAAATAGATTTATGTTACATGTATCACTAAGATCATGTAGTTCAACGGATTTCTGGATCTTATAACACAAAATTGAGTCCAAGGGAGATTAAAACTTGGTAATTTGAGGAAGACAACTAAATTGAGTGAAGCCAAAGATACAGAAACCAATAGAATGTGATGACATCCAATTAAGCTTTGTGGACCCAAAGAGCATCATAATGTCACCCGAAGGTGTGATTACGGACACATTTTCCAAGTTCTTTCGTCTTTTCCTTTCCTTGGTAGAAACCACTTTCTGCAAAATTTCGCGTCCCTTTCTCCTTTCGTCCCTCTATAGACCTGTATCGATCGACTGAGTACAACCAACTCAACATTTTCCCCATCCCTTCGTGAGCACTGGCTGTCTTGTACCTAAGAGTGCAGTATATGCGACTAAAGTAAAAGTGCATTTTAATAGCGTATGTTAAGGCAAGACCGGATCGTTTTAATAAAGGAGACTACAGCAATTACGTACGGCTGCGTAATTGTCCGCAATCCTCAACAGATTAATTAAGGCTACCTTCTACATATTGTACATTGTGCGACCATTCTTAATACTTATTTGGAAAATTATCCTCTTTTAAAATGTGGAACGAAATACAGTGTCTTTTACAAGGTGTAAAAAATGACAGAGAGCTTTAAAGTGGAAGGAACAAAACAGCAGGTAGAGGTAAAATGAAAAGCTCGGAGAAAAGAAGAGATATGCTCACAAGAATACAAATAGGATCATAAGCTTACCGAGGGAGAAAGAATGAAGAAAAGGGGAGAAAAGGAGAAGAGAATAAGATAAGATTTAAAAAGGGGGAAAAGAAGAGCGGAACTTTTAGGGTGAAATCCAAAAGTAAAGGAAAGGAACAGAAAAGTTCAAAAGAAACTAAATGGAATACAACATTAGGAAGGAAAGATTGAAAAGGCAAAGGTAAATAAAAGAAAACAAGTATTTTTACACGTTGCAAGTCTCGTAACTCAAATGTAAAACGAATAGACATACAAACGAATGTCCACATTAATAAATATTGACATATTAGCATACTAAAGGGAAGGTTATATGTGTATTAATACTCACTCACTCTCTCTGTCTCTCTCTGTCTCTCTCTCTCTCTCTCTCTCTCTCACACACACACACACACACACACACACATATATATATATATATATATATATATATATATATATATATATATATATATATATATATATGTGTGTGTGTGTGTGTGTGTGTGTGTAGCATGATCACGGCAAGAGTATGTTTTACCCATCAACACAATTAATCACGATTAACCCATCATCTGTGTTTCACCTTCATCTCATTTTGCCACCTCTGGCTTTGCAAACGATTCTGTGAGAACCTGTTAATAGTCCACCACTTCTTCGAAGGATTCAGTAAAGTTTATAAGATGTTATATCCTCTACCCACAAGCCCGTACCGTGGCCACATCACTAAGGAAAAGGGGGGGGCGAGATAATTTTGGGGGTTCTAACTTGAGTCCATCTAACTTTCATCATACAGATCGTTATTAATTCAATGGAAACACCTAAAAGATGAACAACTTACCAGATTAATATGGCGTTGGACCACCATTCGACGTCAGAGCAGCTCTGATACGACGTGGAATGCAATGATAGGTGCCATAAATGGTAGCAAATCGAATATTAAATCATTCCACGTGCGCTGCGTTACTCAGGTCCGTAAGAGAGGATGGAGACGGAAATTTGCTCCGAATTCATCGTTGCAAAATGGACTCCATATGTTCAATTATATTCATATTCCAAGATTGGGCGGGCCAGGGGAGGTATTCAATTTCATCTCGACATTTTTCAAACCACGCTGCAACAGATCCAGCTATGTTAATGGCTGTACTATAATCGTGGAATATGGGATCATTGCTCGAAAAATCTGAATTATAAGATGCACTTGGTCTCTTAAATTGGCAACATAATTATGAGCAGTGACGCGACTGGTAAGCGTCAGCACAGGACCCACTGAAAACAAGGGCTTACGGTTGAAAGCATAACACATCCACCGAAATGTTCCAGGATTGCACAGAGATACTGTGAATCATCACTTCTTTCGGAACTTGCCACATACTAACACGGCCTGTGGTTCGAAATAATGTGAACAAGTCATACGACCATATCACAAGTTTGCACTTATCTGCACTCATATTGCATATTCGTGACACTATCGGCCTCGTGCTAAAGCATTATAGTCAATTATCAACGGTTTCGCCCATGCAATCCAACCGCGTATGTTTATGCTATGCAACTCGCGGTGAACTATGATTGTCGACACAGGATATGGGAGGTGTGGCTTTAATTTTTCCTCATTTGCACCGAAGTCGCACGACAGTTTTGACAGACAAGTAGTCTTAATTAATGCTTGGCGGAACCTCTCACTGAGGATTTTTGCAATGACTGGTCCTCTACGTCGATCTGGTTTTGCCATGAGAGTTTATAGGCCTCACCCTGGACGCAGTTCCTCGCGACATACGAATAAACTTACCACTTATGGACGCTTGTACTACATAACGAGCGCCAACAATCCCTCAGAGAGATCACTCATTTTACACATTACCATCTGCTCAGTTCACTGTAGGTGCCGTCTACTGCATTTTACATAGTACCCAGAGTTTACATAGAGTTTGACCTAACACACCACTACCTACAGTCTATGGCTGAGGTCGCCGTCTTACAGTTGTCAACTTTGACATGTCACATCGTTCCAACTTCAGGTATTTGCATTAAATTGATAAGAATAGAAATACATCAACAAACAACTGAAACTTTTAGGGGCGCTGAAAGTAGACACTGGTGGACCCTAGTCCCTATGATCACACTGTAGCTATTTACTCATTTAAAGGCTTGGCAAACAGATGTCACCGTTCTTTCTAAATTTATCTATGAAATTTTTTACAGTGCATGAAAACAGAAAATTAGAGGAAAGTAAAGCAGTTTATATATCGGAAGCTGACAAAGGCAAGGAAACATATTGTAGAACTAAATGCGAAGAGATAGAGGAATTAGAAGGATAACGGAAATATAAAGACTGTATTGGGGGAAGAAAGCAATGGAAATAGGTCAGAAGAAAAGACAACAAATGCTATAGTAGAAAATAAGAATAAAAATATTGTTAACAAGAAAAAAGTTTTAACTAAATATGAAGAACATAAAATGTAATTGAATTTCAAAAGTGTCCGCAATGTCAAGAAGTTAAAGCCAAGGCAAGTTTGTAAAATCGTCAAATGATTTACGGTATTCAGAAATAAATTCGAACCAGAACTTTAAATCATGTAAAATGTGAAAAATATTCGGCAGATACTATAGATGAAACTGTCACAAATCATACCAATATTTAAACTGTAATGCTTGTGCATACGGTACACCTCCTGAACAGTGATACTTATAATATATGCTTGACTATTTCAAGGGAACAATGGGTCACGGTAGCTCAGTGCGCTTACCTCTTGTACGTGGGTTCCCTGATTCGATCCCGGTCAAGTATGTTTGTGGCGGACAACATTTGTCAATGGATTTTCTCGAGGTACTTCCGTTTCTCCCACTTTCTCATTCCACCAATTCTTTAATTCATTCATTTACTTTAATCATTGTCTCCCTTGGCCTAAAGAGTTTAATCGTAGGATGATAAACTGACAGATTTTATTTCATTTTTCCAAGCGAACAAAAACACACATTGCTCCATAACTCTAGGAGCATGATCCGGATACATCAAGCACAATATACGAGTATTCGTAATCCAAGTTTATTTTCAAAAGATGTTTCGGGTTTCTCGCCATGCAATGGTGCAAGACGTGATAAAAAAAAATTAAAAAATGTATATGGAGACTGATCACTAAATCAAATTACAAGTTGCAATTTGTACAGAGAGTTTTTATTCCATCAGTACTGTAAGGCTATTTCGGGCAACACGGCATCCTGCATATGTTTGGCATGACGTCGATGAAAGTGATCACTAGAGTCTGAGGTATGTTGTCCCAGTGTTCTTTAAGGGGAATTTTAAGGTCCTAGATGTTATAGAATGATAGACTCCTCTGTGCAACTCCTCTTCCGAGAGCATTCCAGCCATGTTCGTTAGGATTGAGATCTGAGAAATATGCTGGACTATCTATACAGTTAATGTCTTCATTCTGCAGCAGCTATGTAACTGAGCAGTTCTGTATAAGCGCATATTGTTATTCATGTGAGCGAAGTCTAGACTCACTGGAAAAGAAACTTCAACAAAAGAAACAATGAGCCTATCCTTTCAGGAACACACCGTCTGTAGAGTTCATTCTCCAGCAACGGACCTGGGTTGCGAATATGCAGTGGTGTTCTTCCAATTTTCCTTATGACCACCCATATAATAATTCCAGGACTTGTACTGGCAGCTGTAGTGGCTCAGTTGCAAAACGTTCATTCCTGGGACCCTTGGCTCAACCCCAGCCCGCAGCAAATGGGCTTTGTGTTGGATATTGATGGGAAATGCTTTTGAAAGAGACGCTACTTTTGAGAGGATGGTTTGTGTACTGTGACTTTAGTATGGTTAGTTGCCATCTGTTTTCGGAAGTTACGTTTGGAAGTTTACGAATACCAAGAAGTATACCAAATGTATTTTAAATCATATTTGTATTTGGAGCTTATTATGTGAGCGGCTCGCGAATCACGATGGTAAGTGTCACTTTCGACGAAATTGAATTATTAAGTGGAATGGATTGGGATCGGATCACAGAACAGTGTGTGGGTAGTTAAGGTTCGGAATTGTATCTGCATACGGCAAAGGGAGCATGTTTAGTATGATTAATTGCCTTACATTTCATAGGAATGTTGTACTTTCTTTTTCAGTTTACTCGAAAGTTAGAAAATGGCGCTTAGCATTGTTTCTCCCGAGCAGATTATATATTCATGTACCATTTCATATACTATTTGATATATTTATCATCCCCTAGTACGAATGTTCTCTATAGAATGTCCGTTTTTTTACAATAGCAATATATCATATTTTATATCAACAACAAACATTGTGTGCATGGATTTTCTCAGGGTTTTCCCACTTTCTTCATTCCACTATTAACACTCATTTCACTACCACCGTCTCCCTTAGCTTCGGTAAATAAGCATGGGACGTTAAACTTAAAAAAAGGGATTCATACTTGCTACATTAACGAGTTCTCTCCACGTCATCTGATAACCAGAATTACTTCTTTTTTTACAGAACCGCAATTCATCTGAAAACATCACATTGGACCATTCCCTTGGTGTTAGTTACAGCGTTAACTTCTCCAGTAATCCGGCACGATAGTGGGAGGAGCAGAATATGGATCACACTTCAATGGGCTCCGAGCATACAACCCAACACTGTTGTCACTGTTTTGGAGGATAAATGAACAGCAGGAGCATCGGCAAAGGTGGGAACAATTTGGGTTGGAGTAGCAGATAGATTCCTTTTTGCCAACTGGCTTAAAGTACGGGACAAGAATAAACGACTAAAAATGCCATTAAAACTAATAGCGATTCTGGTCGTTTATTCTTGTCCCGTACTATATGTATTGATATTGTACACCTTCCAAGACTATTATGCATACGTACAGCTGTTCCTCTTGTAACAGTGCTTTGTGAAGTCGGAAAATAATATTTTGATACTGGATATTTTACTTTGATACATGCTACTGGATATTTTAATGAGAATGTTAAAAAAGATGGCGAAATAAAAGAATTATATCTCAGTTCGATAGAGTGAGATAAAATTTGCTACTCATAAAATGCTAACAAAGAAATCTTTCTTTACATTTCATTGTATATTTGTGTTAAAAACTGATGAAAGTGAAGACCATGATTCTCAACACATCATCATTAGAGCGCAAATAAATGACAAAACATAACTGATAATTCCAGAATAACTTTAGGAATCACTGGTTAATTATTGCAAATGATTTTTATTATTTTTCAAAAAACCCCAAAAGAAAGGTTATATAGATGTCATAGACATAGACATAGGCAAGAGGTCGAAACTGCAAATCCGTTTAGGAAAATGTTTGTTAAGAAGAACTTCAACTCTAAATGATAATGAGAAGATTCTCCATCCAGTTTTTGTTTGACACAATAATATCTGTTTTCACGAGTTCTTGAATTATCATATCTTATAGAACAGCAAGATATTTTTTCAATTGTTCCTTAGAAAATAAATTATCCTCGCACTCCAAAAGCCTTCCTAACAGACACAATAGGAATGGTAAATTCATTAAAATTTTTAGTAGCCTAGTAACACAATTATTATTAGTATTCCATTCAGCTTAAACAGTTCACACGAAGAATCATTTGAAAAACTAGATTTCAGTCGGATATCGGATTTTGTATATAAAATGAGAAGTGCTGCCCCTTAGGGTCACCACAAAATTCAAAATTTTAACGTGAAATAAGTTTAATTTCTAAACTTAAAGAATGATAATTTTAGATTTTTGAAGTTAGAGTAATATATTACAAATTGCTTTAAGTGTTAAGAATAAAATCTTTAAAAAATGTTAACTGACATCAACAAAAGAGAGAAAAAATGGAAAATAATAAAAGCACTAGAAAAATAAAAAATAATAACAAAAGGTATTTAAAAGCAGAAAATAATTCATCACTATTATACATTAAAAACTTTGAAGTTTGTGCCAAGTCAAATAAATCAATACCTCATAAAATTATCATTGAAACTAATTTTATATTAGGTATTAGTTTGTTTGGCTTGGTACAGATTTCAATTCTTTTGGACAATAGTGATGAATTTCTTCTGCTTTCAAGCACTTTATTAATATTATTATTATCTGCTTTTTTAGCGCTTTTATTATTTTCTACTTGTTAGTGTTTTGTTGAAGTAAGTTAATATTTTTTTAAAATTTATTTTCTGGCTTTTAGCTCATTTTAGAAGTTTGTTTAACCCTTCAATGCACCGTGTAGCTGATTAGCTACATACTTAGTTCTTGCGTATACATTTCACAATAGTTGTTTCTTTTCGTAAGTGCATTTTGTCACAGTTGGTATACATTCCGTTTTTGCAAGTGCTACAAGAAAACTTCTCTAGTCCTCTGAAGAACTGAGTTCTCTTTTATTACAAAACTTTTTTTTGTGAAGTGATAGTTATGTTTTATCTTTTACCTATTTTATAGTGCAATATATACATGTCTAATATCTGTGAATGTGTAAAAGAAGTTAATAACATTTAATATTACTAAAACTAAAAACAAACGCTAACCGCAAAGTAGATATTGTGACACGTGTTTGAAGTGTAATTTGTATTATTAGCTACATAGCTACAAACAGTTAATAATAAACTATCAACCTAAATTTTGGTTCTGGGGCTTTAAATTTGTTTTTCTTTAATTTACATTAAATTCTAATCATGATATTTTATTTTCAAAACAAAAATAAATAAAAATCATGCATTTAAGGGTTAATTTTTCCACTTCTTCGTTTCGCAAGTAGTTTAGTTAGATACCTAAACTAAAGGTAGGGCGTTAACTTCCTATTAGTGGATTTGCTTAAGAACCATGCATGACTACGTATAAGCATTACAGAATTATGCGTGAACATAAACACGATGTTAACAATATCATCTACTGTGAAATTTTATTGTCTAACTCCAAAGACTGTAATACGAATTCGATAAAATTTAATTGGAACCTGAGAAAAAGTATATTCTTTGAAACTAAAAGAGAATAATCAAAATTGGTGCAATTATGTTGAAGTTATGCGTAAATATATATGCATATTGCAGTCGGTTAATTACGGGTTTTTACATTACACCCATTAAAGTGTTTCATGGTCTGACTCCAAAGAATATCACTATATCTTGATGAAAATCTTGATGATGATCTTTATATGGGAGCACTAAGAATATATTCTCTTTCAAACAAAAAATGAATTGTTGGGTTGATCATAGTATGTACGATTACGTGCAGGACATCGACCATGGTTAGTTTAATCTTCTGTAATAACTTCGAATTACTTTGAGCAATGAGCAACCAAAAACAAGCATGAAATTGTAAATATAAAACAGGGGAGAAAAAGCATATCCAAAAATGATCAACGTTTAGTTCTGTTTAATAAAATTTCAATACTCATTGTTAAATAAACTTTCAATACTCATCTTTGAGAATCAGTACGTACTTGGGTACTTATTCATAGCAAAATTTACAAGAAAGGTATGTATTCTTGTTGCTTTCAATTATTTTTAAACAGTTCTGTATTAGAACATTATATGCAAGTTGAGTACATTTGATACGAAAATGTATAGACAATTTTATTAATATGACTATACATGTTACAAGTATTCCATTGAATTAGATATTGAAGTCAATCATTAATCTTAATATTTTATCTCCTAAAATAAGCAATGTTGGGCTACATTGCAAAAACTTGCAATGAAAAGTGAACCAAAATAGTTTTATAAATATATGGTATTAAAGAGATTTTTGTTAAGTTCTTGAAATATTTCTCACTGTATTTTATTTGAAAGAATTGTCCTTCAAAAGCTACATTTTTCCACTTTTCGGGTAAGACATGGATTCCACGGGAAAAATAATCCGGTTCTTTTCAGGAGGTCCATCCAATAAGCCATCTTTTGATATCTTTAAAAGATCTGAAGTGTTGTCCAGAAAGGTCATCCTGCAACGACCAAAAGAATTGTAATTTGAAGGACTGACATCTGGTAAATAGAGCGGGCGAAGTAAGACATTTTTTGAGTGCTCGATTCAAATTGAGTAACTGTGTTCGGTATCGTTTAGCGTTAAGCGTTTCACCTGGTTACAGCAGCTCATAATAAACTACACTGACTTCATATCAACAAATGGACACCATGACCTACTTTTTATGTTTAACCTGTTGTGGCATTGACTTTGATGGTTTGCCGGAATGACTTCCTATGCCTAGGATTGTTGTAACGAATTCATTTTTCATCGCCAGCTATAATTTAATGTAAATGCGAATTCCGTTTTAGACTTTGAAGCAGGAATTCACAAATGGTTATACATTTCGCAAGGTCTGTTTCTGTCAATTCAAGTAGTACTCAGTTTGCTGATTTCTGAGTCATTCGTATTGCGTTTAAAAGTTTGCTGCGCATCAACATTTGGTTTTTCAAATTACGTGAAATGAATCTTTTCCTATAATGCATCTAATTCTTCATCTTCAAACTTTTTCAGCTGGCCAGGACACTCTTTGGCACTCACGTCAGAATCGTTGCTTTTGAGTTGTCTAAACCAATCTCTTCAACTTGTTTCAGGCAGAGTATGCTCTCCATACGCCTCCACTAGCAAACAATAACATTCAGCAGCAGATTTCTTGAGATGAAAGCATAAAAGTAACTTCCGCCAATTGTACCTTTTTGGTACAAAATCCGATATTTTCAAGGCAATAAATTACTGTTCTTTTCACTCCAATCTAATGTCAAAAGCTGCTATCAAAGTGTATTGACGGTGTTCTGAATTATACGTCTAATGTCACTTTCCGCTATATCGAGAAAACACAACTACTGAAACTCTTAGTCAATAGCAAGAATTAATGCAAGTACTTACTATTTCTGTAGAATGAGCATATTGCAATATAATTGTTACGTTTGACTCGTAATATTTAAATTGAAGTAATACTTCTAAGAAAATATAAATTTAATTAAAACCAATTTAATTCGTCAATTTCCATGCAGCAGAGAAATTTTCCATTTTTATTAGTTCTAAAATATGTAGAAAGTAATATTTTCATTTAATTTCCTAAATTTGAATATTGAATACATTTTGAAATATTAACATCTACTCGCTTCTTTTATTTCCTTTTATTATTGAGAAATGTCCCATTTTCTATGGCATATTTTCTTTCCTTTCTTTCCATAAATATTATTCTTTCTTCGTGGAAAAAACATTCTTTTTATTCCTGCGTCATGAAAATATGCTGCACTGGTTCCACCAAGACCAAATTTAAATCTTTCGTGTTTGCCGCATCGAAAAGTTTAAATCTCTGATCGCGTGTCGGCTTTTTCTCAAGGGAATTTCCTCGATTGATTGCTTAAATTGTCTTGACTCTTGAGCAGACTGGCACAAGCAAGAGATATCCCTTCTTCCACTGCCAAATGGGGAAAAGTTTAAATTGAACTTTTCTTTACCTAAACAATAGCAGAAAATTGTTTTCTATGCTACTGGCACTGAAATGGCTAGTGGCTAGCATTGAAACACTGCATCTAGATATGGTAATTCGACAAAAATTGTTCTTTCCTCGGAGCCGCGGTGGCTCAGTGGTAGAGCGTTCACCTCTGGTGCATGGGGTCCTTGGTTCGATCCTAGCTCGCGCAAATTGAACTTTATGGTGGGCAAACACCGTGTGTGTGGGTTTCCCCGGGGTTCTCTCGTTACTTTCCACTTTCTTCATTCCACTATTTCCTTCATTTCTCATCATCACCACCTCCTTTAGCCTAGCTGGCATAACGTGGGACGTAAAATTTAAAGATTTCATTTCGGAAAATGATACCCACAATTCTTTAATTTTACCGTTACTATTTTTATTTTTGTTCGTCTATAGATGAGGAAACGTAAATTTAAAGTGGAATCGCATTAAATAGATTCGGAAAATTTATGTTTTATTTCAGTGGCAAAGCAATAACCCACTTATGCGAGGGGTTTGTGATTCAATCCTAGATTTCATGATATTATGGAGGCCAACACCGTAATGAGTTTTCTTGGGGTTCTTTCGATTATTCACTCTCTTCATTCCCCGCAATAAGAATAGTTATTCCATTGCATTAATTATGTCTCGTTTAGTGCATAAGTGCATGCGTCACAGCAAAAACAATGCCTTCATTTTATATATTTTTTAAAATTAGTTTATTTTTAATAGTAATAAAACACTGTTTTTTAAAAAATAATTCCAATCGTAAGAAAATATGTTTCTATCGTTCTTTACTTTGAGATTAATAGTGAAATAATGACTTTCTGAGGAATTTCTTATACATTTCTGAAATTATTGTCAACGCTGAGCCGTTATCGATTCCCCTGGTCTTCTGAAACCACTAGATATACTTCGCAGATAATGGATCGTTAGAGATAATTGTAAGAGATGAACGTGGGAACGTAAACTTGAGTTCAACAGTCATTTGTTTAATATTCTTATATTCACATAGGGTGCCACTGAGGCTGTAATTGCACTAGCGGTCTCCACCCTGTCAATTAGGATGGACCGAACGATAATTCTATGTAGATTGGTGCGTTGCGTGAATATTGAGCGACGCGTCTCGTATAAATATTCTCTTATCTTCGAGTACGTTATCAATATACCATTAGCAGCATTGGGTTTTATTGAAAATATAATCAGTTTGATATGCACGTTGTCCAGGCTGCTAAAACCTTCAAGTTAAGATGAGCATATCGTTTACAGATACATACGTTCTATAGTAGCCATTTCCAACTCGGTGATGTAAGACGTACAAACGAGCTTTTACTGTCAGAGCTGCCACGAGAACAGGTTAACCAAAGAAGAGGAGGGAATAAGTTGGAATTAAACAAGTTTTTGGCAGTGTTCAGTTAGTCATGAATGGACGAATAGTGTATCTGCAAAACTATCGACTACATCTTGTGTCTTCTATTAACGTTAGCTCGGCTCCATTCTCCTTACTCTCTGTGAGTGGTTACTGAGAACCCGAGCAAAAAACAGTGGCGTTACGGGTCACCTAGTTGGAAATGGTTATTGTATGGTGTAAATTTCGTTCGAATCGTCGATATATACCGGGTTTTCTTAAGAGTGTTTCCACCAGTCTATTTTTACTGGAAAATCGCCTTGAAATTATAGAAGTTAGGAAGCCGTTTTTTCGGAAAGAAATTAAATCTGTACATTATACAAATTGAGAACGAAATGCATTCTAACGGACATGACAGTAAATATGATGGAAGAAGGAGATGAAAAGAGAAGGAAAAGTTAGAATAGAGGCATTCATTTAGTAAAGTGGTAAGTTTTATGTTAGCATCAAGAGATTCCCACATAGTCCCAAGATACCGGGATGTTCATGAATGTTCCATCTTCTCAATGGATGTCTCGTGGATACCCTGTAGAAATGCACATGCCCACTTATGCCCACACATGGAACTTCCTGCGAGATGCCATTTCGACATTAATCGGCTTTTTTGCGGAATACTGACAGGACAACTTTCCCGAATTTTAAAAACTCGCTTCCCGCTATCTTTTATCATTTTTGCTCTATGTAAATGAATATTAAAATCGGAAGTTCTTGTAGTCGGGTTTTAGTAGCGATTTAACAATTGAAACGAAATGCATTCTCTGGACACTAATAATGTTGGAAGAATCAGATTTTTGCATTCTATTACCGCTTTTGATCTATAGCGATCGACGCAAAAAACCGAAAAAGGTTATTTCCTACAATTTTCGGTTGGAATATCTTTACCATAACGAAATTGATTCCTAACTGTTGACTCTGAACATCCTGGCCAAAATTAATGAAGATCCATCAAGTAGTTGAGATTTATTCTCTCCCAAACCGACGGACGGACAGATAGAGTAGATATATAAAACAGTTTTGGTAAACCAAACATATTAAGTTATAATACAAGAACCAGTACTACAATACGCTCAAGAATCCCGCCGTGATACTTACTATTGTGAGAAAAGGATTGAAACATTCACTTTTCTCCTTATATATGTGTATATTATGTTATATAAATGTCCAACACACACAAAAATGAAGGTAGACTTTAATTTTCAAGTCAATAAAGATATCTACTGAGCAATAAAGATGGTTCACGGTACATTGTAACCAATTCTTGTGCTCAAAGGTCAGACTGAATTCTGTTGGGTATCGAGTAATACACGTGTGTGTTACATTCTATAACAGTTTTTAGGTTGAACATGTGCTTCGTGAGGTAGACAATTATAGAAAACATGTGAAACACTATTCATTGAAAAGTAGTTCAAAACTATAAGGAATGCTATCACATATTAGGTATATACAATTTATTGATCACCAGTCTTTAATTAGAGTGTTGGCGTAAATGTATAGGAAGTCTTCAAGCTAAGATAAACCACTTTCAACATTTATTGTAGTAGGGTTTGTGACGCCTCACTTTCATGGGTTACGTTTGTTTATCGGTATGCATATGAAAAATATTGTATTATTATTATTATTATTATTATTATTATTATTATTATTATTATTTGTTTGGGTCGCCATGTTACTTCACAACAACAATTCTTTTAATAATTTGTTTTCAAAATAATCCTTCAACTACGTAATATAGGACCAGAACGCTTCTCACACATATCAGGTATCCAGATTCTTGTACAGTTGGTGCAGATAAAGTAAACAGATTATACTAATATGATATATCAGCAGTTTCCAAATTAAAATATCAAGCAAAATAACTATTAATGAACTAAACAGTCAAAGATTTTAATATTTCAGGAAAGAAACGTTTATAACACAGCTTGTATATATCCCAATTTAGGCGAGACGATACCATCAGTAGTTTTAGCAGCGAACCTATAGCAACGTGTCTAAAAGCATTCATACTTTCTTATACACGCTTAGTTTCAACGTAGGAACAAATTATTAAATTACAATAGAACACAGCAGAGCGCAATTGTCAACTAATCGGGTACTTTCTTATTCTTCATAAAACAATTATCGTCAAAATTACATATACTCATTTTATACATTATCATTTATTTATTTATTTATTTATTTATTTATCGCCGTACTAATTATAATCTTGCCCTGTTGATACAACTCTGACATACGATATTTCGTTGAAAATTATGCTATTCCAACATTTGCTTGAATACTTATGTCCAAAATGATTGTCGCATATCTATAACTGTCTTCTTGTAAGAATATAATTTGATAATGATTTTGCAGGGTACTTCTAATACTGATATTATGTGTATAATTGGGAAATGTATCTTTGTAGTAAATTTTATATGAAAAGAATTATAAGTACGAAATTTAGAATAAGTAAAACAAAATGTTGCTAAATGGACAAGAAAGTTTTATTTTCATTTTATTGTTCTTATTTACTGCTCTTTTGACATGAAATTTGCCACATAAATGTCTTTGTTGATTATATACATACTAACATTATAAGAAATACCGGGCGAATTCGTTATCAAATTATATTCCTACAACAACATATTTATAGACATGCGGCAATAATTTTGGACATGAGTGTACATTTAATGATCAGATTGCTGCTACAAATAAGCCTAAGTAGGATACAAGTTTTTAGTTTCTGTACTTCAATGCTCCTGATTTTTATATTATTTAAATAATAGATATATCGAACTAGATTTGCTTGATATAGTCTTATAAATTGTAGATTTATTTTTGGTAACTTACATTTTAGGCATTAAAGCTTAGCGACATATAGGGATTAGGAACAAGAGCTACTTAGAAGGACATTTCTATTGTATTAATCGCAGCTACTCAATAATTTATATTAAAACATTAATTATTTGATAATACTATTCACAAAATTAGGTCTAGTTCTTTCGTGTGTCTAATTGTAGATTACCTAGTTTGGCATAACAGGTACATTTTAAGATTAATAGTGTCACAATCAAGGATCTTATAAAATAGAGGATCTGCCCTTACAACAAAATCTTGAAGCCATACGTCACAGTTTCGCCACCCTACTCTGCCCACTCCACCCAATAAGATCGCAAAGTTTTGAGCCAATAATCATGGCGGAAACGGAAGTAGCCAATCAGACGATGGCAGATACGAGAGTAGTTAATCAGACGTGCCGATTCTCGGTTGTTTTTTGGCTTCATCGATTTAATAGGATGAAGATACATATGGGCAAATCCTCTATTTATAACATCCTTTATCATAATTTACTTTTCATTCCGAACTAACCAAGGATGTTAAAACTAGAGGATCTGTCCATATATATCTTCATCCTATTAAATCGGTGAAGCCAAAAAGCAACCGAGCATCGGCACGTCTGATTGGCTACTCTAATTTCTGCCATCGTCTGATTGGCTACTTTCGTTTCCGCCATGATTATTGACTCAAAACATTGCGATTCTATTCGGTGGAGTGGGCAGAGTAGGGGTGGCGAAACTGTGACGTATGGCTTCAAGATTTTGTTGTAAGGGCAGATCCTCTATTTTATAAGATCCTTGGAACTAACATTTTTTTTGTTCTTTTTCTTCAAAACTTCAGTACTTATAGATCAGAGAAATGGCATTCACGGAGATGAAAAACCTTCTGTACAAAGCACCTAGTACTAACTTACAACTTGCAAACATTCTGTAACTGTATAAAATAATAAACAATGTAACAGTAATAATATAATGGAACATTGTAATACATAGCAGATAGACTGGAATAATTGGTTGCTCAAATTCAACAATAACAGTATTTCATAACACTTTAAATAGGTTAATATAAATAATAAGGACACACAGAAACAAGACCACATAATTCCTGTAATGGATCAAAGTGGTCCATTACAGGTTTCTATGTATCTTTTTGCCATAATCCACTGCGAAGCGACCTTTTTGAATGCATTGTACACTCATTTTTTAATAGAATTAATGTTTCTAGTATATTTTTTCTAGAATTTAAATAATTTGAATAAGCAATTATGTTTTAAAGCGCTATTTACGCCATGGCATTAAAACATCGTTTACATTTGAAATGTTGTTCTTGAAAACAAAGTTTCAATTCAATCTTCCTAAAATTGAATGTAGAGCCTCAGTTGTTTTATCACGCATGGTTTGACTTAAATACCCCTGCAGATTTCCGCTTTAGCGCTATTTATCGCATTGGCACAGCAATGACTATCAGTCAAAGTGAGAAGTCTGCACAAATGCTTAGCCTCTCTCCCTTTTCTTTCTCCCCCTTTTTTAAATGCCGAATAATTTCGTTTCATTTGGGGAATTATTAAACTAAAGCTGGCAGATTTACGTTTTCACATCCAATATATATCTCCTGGAAAGCCAAAGAAACCTTGGGCGCCTTCCAACAATTTAAGTGTGTCTTTGTCCAAAACTCATCTCAGAGTGAATCTTAATGCTTGGAGGGGAATCACTAGAGAAAATGTTGAGCTCCCCATGGTAGCTAAAGGGATTTTAAAGACTCTTCGCTCTGGAGAAAAGAACTAAAGAAAGTTTCTTTTTAAATTTAAATAAATTGAAACTATCTGCTGGAATTCTGTCAGATATATGCTGCTTTCTTACTAGCGTTTATTTTCCTGCCACAGACAAATGTGTGCAACGTTTCTGAAAGAGAATGTGGTTATATTGCAACTTATGTTTATTTGTCACAAAGACATAATGGTTTATTCACATTCCGACTTATATGTATATACATTCCTCATATTTTAATATGAGTAAATGTACATGAGATTTTATTAAACAACACTACGTACGTTACCTAGAACGATAAAGTTCATGGTGGTGTATCTACGTAGTATATATGTTTCTTCAACTCCAAAGTTATTGAACTGGTTTTAATGAAGCCGTTGAAATTTTCATTACTACTTTAAATTGTTTATAGGTTCCTATAGAATGATTAGATTCCGGAATATTGACTAATAGCGGTAAATGTGCAGTAAACTGTATGAAAAATTAAAAAAATAACCTTTAAATAATAACCATTTCTTTTCTTCTTTTGATTGTATAATGATTTTTAAAGAAAAAATCTGCCTTTTAAAAGTCATTTAGCTAGATGTAGGATTCAGAAAGTTATTTAGATGCCTCCTTGGTAAAATTGATTTTCTAAAAGCATAACGACTTTCATGAAATGTTCTTTAATCCGAGTATGTCAAAAATAATGTGCCATACTTGGATGGTGCAGAGAAAAAAATTGACTTGGGAAATACAGTTTAAAGGTGATTTCAGAGGAGACGGGAGGAGATTGGAACCTTCAATGAATGAGCACTTGAATCGACAATACTTCTGTGTCAGGTGCCAAAAGCTTGTCTATACTAATATTTTCCATTAACCTTATTAGACAAATATCGAGGATTTCCGTAATTCTTATAGATTGGCTTAATATTCGTAAAATATCATTGTTCATCCTTGTTAAATTTTTATCTTTTCTAATACTAAGAAAATTAGTTAGACAATATATGTTTCATATGAATTTTCAGAGGATACAAGCAAGATATGATATTACTAATCCATAAAAAGCTCAGTATTTTGGCTAAGCGCTTAGCGTACGCGCCTTTGGCGTGGTAGACCCGGGTTCGATTCCCGGCGGGAGCTCATGTGGTTCGGATTCCACGTTAATAAGTAGGTCCACGTCTCATATAGCCTCGCTGCTGAACGGGACGTTAAACTCAAAATCAACTTAACTCAGTATTTTGTATCACTTCACAAGAAATTGAATAGCTTAAAACTAAGGTTGTATACAGAAAGACACAGCTTTTTTATTTGTGGCCTGCAGGTATATCAAAAACTGTTGACATAAATATTGGTATGTCTCCCTTCTCAGTAATTTGATATAATGTGATTATAAATGAAACAGGTACGAATCTATAATATAACTAATTAAGATGCATAGGAAATGTTTCAGAAATGCAAGAATTTAAATTGAGGGGATGAGCGCAACTGTGTTCTAACCCTCATTTTTTAAAAATAGTGAAAAATCAAGTTAAAGTTAAACATATGTGCTTTTTTGTACAATATACCAAAAGCAACCAGAAGTGAATGTGTCATAAATTATATATATATATTCTACAAAAAGCACATGTGTTTAAGTTTAACTTGATTTTTCTCCATTTTTAAAAATGTGGGTTAGACCAATGTTGCGATCACCCCCTCAATTTATGTAATAATCAATTAGTCGCGTCATTACTAAACCTAAAAATTTAGTAGAAAATTAAACAAAATATGAAAGATCTATTTTGGTTAGTAGGCGAAGTGACTATCCCCCTAACAGGACATTTGTTTCATTATCATCTATATTTCGTTTATAGAAAAAGTACCGGATTTTGTCTGACGAGTTCTTGTAGTTTAAGTAATACAGTGTAAATGCTAATAAGATCAAAACAGAACTGGGATAAAAGAAATATTCTTTCTCGAAGAGTAAGCTTCACTTTGTACCGTAAAATGTAGAAACTAGTTGTCTATAACAAGAAGAGAAATTATTTTGTTTATGTGAAATTTGAAATTAATAAATTTGTAACTTAATTAGAATCATCAATTGGAAATATGATTTAAGAAGGAAACCCATACCGATGAAAATATCACACAAAATCTGATAATTTTATAAATTTATTTGTGAAATATTTGTACAAATACGAAATAAATTGGCGATTGATCTTTACAGTTAGTAGGTAATCATGAATATTTTGTTGAACATTTGTGGTATTATTGGTTTCCATACACTTTGTAAGAGAGAATGAATCTTCCGCTCTCCATCCTTTTGGATGCAACAATTGGTCCATTATCAAATGTCGATAAATTTTCTCCACTTCCAATTGCTACCAAAGCTCTTTTATCAACATTCAGCTTGCAATATTTCTAACTCCTATATAAAACACAAGTAATTGAGCTACTACACTTTTGAGTCTAAAAGAGAAAATAATAGTAGCATATATTATTTTCTGCTCCCTCTCTAATATTTTGACATGTAAAGTTATATTACAAAAAATGAAGGAAAGAAAACATAAAAAGAAAGAAAAAGAAAACTGCAGATAAACTAACCGCAGTACTGCGACTGTTTGGGAGTCAATCCTTGATCGTCTTCTAATAATTAGCTAATAATAAGTCAACAAAAATTCATTCGTGAAAAGCCGCCGAACAAAGATTCCTTTATGCATCAAGCAAATCGATATTTCCTTACTAACACCTTCTTTTAATAAGCATTTACCAATTTAATTTTGTTATAATCTTTCATATATAACATTAATGGAACATTATAGACGCAATAAATCAAAGCAGTTAAAGATTTTGTTTTAAAAAAGGGGAATTGATGTGTCTGACACAAACGTATGTTTATTTATTTACTTATTATCAAAATTCCTGTTATAGCTCTAATAACTCTTTTATACTATATAGGATTTAGATTTCTTGGCTTTCCACATCTATGGCCATTTAGCCCGTCACGTATGAGGGATCAAGTTCCTCGGCGAGCATACTATCCGGGGAAAAGGAAAGAAGGAAAGATTGGGGAAGGAAAGAAACGGCCTAGGGTCTGTATGTTAGGTACCATCCCGACATTTCCCTGGTGTGAATGAGGAAAACCCAGAAAAACTTCATTCAGGATGGCTGAACGGAAAAAACATTTTTTTTCGAGTGTCCCCACCGTGAATCGAATCCAGGACCACTCGCGCCGAAGGCGAGACCATTAGCGACTACGCTACATGGAGCCACTAGTCCTTGTATACTGGATCAGTCACTTGTTCGCTCATTCAGCATAAAGAAGAAAAGATAAAAAAGAAATTTATAAAACTTAGCCATCTTTTATATATTTAAAGTATCGTTTCAGAATTTATAGTTAGGCCAAACGAAAATCTAAAGAATTGCCAATTGGTGAATTAGACTTCAAGATCTCTTGAACAAGTTTTCACCTATCTCACCTATCTAGTAATTTGCTAAAAATAGTTTAATGATTATAATCGTTAAGTCATATAGAAAGTTTTCTACCAAACGATTATTTAATTGTTTTAAAAAGAATCTGAGACTCTCTTTTCTTATTACTGTTTTACACTCTCGCTTTCTATATTTAGAAATCAAGGAAATGTCAAGCCACAAGAAACAGTGCTTATGCTTTCTTCAGTTTGACCTAATTTTACTTCAATTCATCGGAGATTTAATCGAAACCAACCAAGAGTACAATCGCGATTTAGAACTATACTTGTACTAAAGAAGAACATCAATGTTTTGATCTAAAATTTTCGACGATAATTATCTCAATAATTTTCTTGATAAAAAGAATAAAAATGTATGAACTTTATCGGTTTTATATATCAGTAACTTTGATTGCTTAAAGGAGCATTTTAACTGGGTTAAATATGGTAATTTTGAGTCCACCTTAAAAAGATCAAAGCGATCCCAGTTTACTGTTGATTTTATTTCACTGCCTCAGTTATATATTTTCATTTCTTGGATAGCCTATATTATTGTTTTTTTTTTCTTTTTTGTTATCGAATGAAATTGACCCTAAAATCGTTTTTCCAAGTATTGGAATCTTTATAAATATCTTCTAGATTACAAGAAGTTTCTATATTCTTTATACAGATTTTCTTCATACATACTGAAGAGAAAGGCAACTTCCAGTAAGTTTCTTATCAACATTATCATAAAATACATCACGCAAAGCTGTGAAACGAATCGGAGAAGGGAGATTCCTTCCTCACCCCCTCTCCGGGTCTTTCTCCCTCTCTGTTCTGATTTAAACACGAACATCTGGACGAGTTAGTACTACTTACCATACCTTCGTCCTTATTATAAGCATGTTCTGTGCATATAATAAAATAACAGCTTTTAAAATTACAACAATTCTCAGGCGATTCGTGTACACTTAAAAAAAAGTGAAAGAGAAATTGATCCTCTCTACTGCTTATAATAATAGTAAAAAAATCAAACTGCTGCAAATTTACAGCAACGTCAGAGCCCAAAGTCCGCATGAATGAATGAAGGAAGGAGTGATTATGCGTCAACATCTCTCGTGATTATTGCGAGTATAATGGTATTACATTACGAAAACTGGAATGATCGATGGATTTACAACAAGAGTCACGGAATTCAAGAATCCAAAAATACTTTTCTTTTTTGTTTGGTCTTGGTCACGCCTAAAAGATTTCCACATGATTAATTTATTTTCTCAACATTACAAGTCCAAAAAAGACGTTAATTAGCTGTTCAGTGAATACGCAATTACTTTCATCTTTTATTTATTGTTTGCTGAAAAATAAATGATTCTTTTCAATGTTGAAGATATCCTTGAGTTACAAAGTGTTTCGAATAAAAGATAGTCGTTTCAGCTTTCTTTTTGTATGTGTTTGACGTAGTGCTTTATGTACTTGTATTGACTTTGTGTAATATTACAATTCTTACCTGGTTTCTAAACCACGAAAGTGAATAAAGCATAAATTAGTATCAAATATTCTAGTGATATCCGCGATATGAAATAGTTGTTTGTAATTATTGTAGACAAGGAAGCATACTAAAGTAGAACCGAAAACTAGTTTTAAAAATGGTCCAACATTGGAATGATATTTCTACTGAATACGTATTGCAGTTTGAAAAGAATTATGACAATGAATGTAAGTATTGATGAGAAAATTAACGAAAAGGGTCAACAGTTTTGAGTAATGTGGAATCCACAATCACGACTCCACATGACCAGTTACCCCGTGCGACACTTCGCATTCTTACAAAGATGTACATATGCCACTCTTTTGACTACTCCGAGTTCCTTGAACAGTTAGCACGCTTGTATTAGCATGCGTGCTCTTCGATATCTTAACAAGCACTATTTGCATACCACACAGGATATCCTTGGTTAACAAAAACTAAATACTATAACATGACTAGCGTATAACGGGGTAATGCCGATAGATGATACATTCAGCTGAACGAAATGATGTGAATCGGTGTAAAACCTCATGCGTAGTTTTCAGAAAATCTATAAAAACACATTTGTTGGTAAAGCTGTAAAAAAAATCAATGTTGTATGGTAACCACGCCTACTAATAAGATAAAACTGATATTGAATGCCCTCATAAAGTTCTTCATTATGACACTAGCTAGGCGACAATCCAAAGTGAAGCTAATGAGATGCAGGACAAAATTGTCAATAGTTCTTTCTTAAAAGTTAAATTTCTGTTGATTTAAATTACAAAACATTGATATGTCAGCCGATTGATGACATCAACTTCAATAAAGTGACATGTTTGTGAGTAAATTTTCGTGCTCAGTTTTCGAGAAAACCGAAAAAACTCATTTTTATGACACTAAAATGCATGTCCTTCGTTTCCCCAATAATTGTCAATTTTTTATTCTACTGGAAAGGATTGTTTATTTATTTATGTACTTCGTATGTAAAAGAAACAAATGCGCTGTTAACTGTTAGACTGTATTATGGTTGATATTGTTTATTTTGTTCTGACACTGACACACACAGTTCTAACAATGACACAGATACTCCTAATAGTTACACATATAAGAACTTGTAATAAAATAGTTTCACACTGAAAGTCGAACGATCTGCGCCTTGTGTTTATGCAACTAAATTTGACCCCTAGCATTTTGGGTTGCATATAACATAGGTGTTAGTATCAAAAGAACTGTTTTTGCAGTCCTTACAAGGAAAGGACATGAACCTGTCATCCGGACATGGAAATCAAACGTAATCCATTCGATAAATATAGCAAAGATCTGTTCATGCACAAAAAATTAGATGCCATGGACAACGGAGTAAGTTCCTTCGACCCATTAACCCTGTTAGTAGTGATGAAAATTTTCCGGAAAATTTTCCGATTCATAAAAGCATACTCCACTTATTCCTACATCGTTATTTAGTCGAGATGTGAGGTGGAAAATTTTCTTCTATATTTTTCCGGAAAATTTTCCGCTCTTAACAAATATCAGTGATTAAGTAACAATTCGTCAGTATTCATAAAATTGATTGAATTCATATATAAAAACGTTAAAAGTGGAAGATCGTTTAAAGAATCTGCAAATTTTTATGACTCAGATAATGTTCAGCACGATGTAGGAACTAGCGGAACAATTTTTCATGAATCGAAAAATTGTCTGTCCTGAACAGTGATGAAAATTATCCGGAAAATTTTCCGATTCATAATAACATACTACACTTATTCCTACATTGTTGTTTAGTCGAGATATGAGGTGGAAAATTTTCCTCTATATTTTTCCGGAAAATTTTCCGTTAACAAATATCAGTGATTAAGTAACAATTCGTCAGTATTCATAAAATTGATTGAACTTATATATAGAAACGTTAAAAAGTGAAAGATCGTTTAAAGAATTTGAAAATTTTCATGGCTTAGACAATTTTCAGTACTATGTAGGAACAAGTGGAACAATTTTTCATGAATCGAATGAATAAGTGGAGTATGTTTTTATGAACCGGAAAATATTCATGACTTTTAATAAATTGATATTTTAAATAATAGAATGGGATATTTGTACTCTACGAACTCGATGTATATTCTATGCACTTTGCATACACACACACACACACACACACACAGAGAGAGAGAGAGAGAGAGAGAGAGAGAGTAGTTGAATTGAGTTTAACGTCCCTTTCAGCAGCGAGACTATCTAAAACGGTACCTACTGATTAATGTGGAATCCGAACTACATGAGCTCCCGCTGGAAATCGAAGCCAGATTTTCCATGCCAAAGCAACGAAGGAGCTCGCAGAGCAAGAGAGAGAGAGAGAAATACTATAAAATTTTATTTCCCAACTTAAAATAGAACATTTTTCGGTTCCCGAAAGCTAATTGGAAAATTATAATTTGTTGCTGACTACCTTTCCTCTACTGAAATTCAACTTTGTAGCTCTATGTGGAGTTAAATATAGTGGAAAATTTTCCACCTAACATCACTATACATAATGTCCAAAATTGTCCGGCCTATGAAAAGTGTTCTCCACTTATTTCTACATCGTGATGAAAATTTTCCGATCTATGAAAATTCCTTTCACTTGTTTCTACAGAGCAATAAAACTGTCCGATTCACAAAAAAAGTTGTTTTACTTTTGCTTCAAAATGATGAAAACTTTCCGACTCATAAAAAGTTCTTCAATTTTTCCATATAAGGCAGAAAATATTTCGATTCATGAACAATTGTTTAACTTGTTCCTTCATAGTACTGAAAATTGTCTGAGCCATGAAAATTTTCAGATTCTTTAAACCATCGTTCACTTTTTTTTAACATTTCTATACATGAATTCAATCAATTTCATGATTGCTGAGGAATTGTTACTTAATCACTGATATTTATTAAGAACGGAAAATTTTCCGGAAAAATATAGATGAAAATTTTCCACCTCACATCTCGACTAAACAACGATGTAGGAATAAGTGTAGTATGTTATTATGAATCGGAAAATTTTCCGGAAAATTTTCATCACTGTAGGACAGACAATTTTTCGATTCATGAAAAATTGTTCCACTAGTTCCTACATCGTACTGAAAATTGTCTGAGCCATGAAAATTTTCAAATTCTTTAAACGATCTTTCACTTTTTAACGTTTCTATATATGAATTCAATCAATTTTATGAATACTGACAAATTGTTACTTAATCACTGATATCTGTTAAGAACGGAAAATTTTCTGGAAAAATATAGAAGAAAATTTTCCACCTCACATCTCGACTAAACAACGATGTAGGAGTAAGTGGAGTATGTTTTTATAAATCGGAAAATTTTCCGGAAAATTTTCATCACAGTAACAGGACAGACAATTTTTCGATTCACGAAAGATTGTTCCACTACTTCCTACATAGTACTGAAAATTGTCTGAGCCATGAAAATTTTCAGATTCTTTAAACGATCTTTCACTTTTTAAAATTTCTATACATGAATTCAATCAATTTCATGATTGCTGAGGAATTGTTACTTGATTTTTGTAATTTTTTTAGAACGGAAAATTTTCCGGAAAAATATAGCGGAAAATTTTCCACCTCACATCACTACCTGTTAGTATAAAGAAAATCGTAGACTCACAGTGAAATAGCTATTGCATCAACACTGTTCATTGCAAAGTCATGGTTTTAGTTCAGTCTCTTCAGCATAAAACAAGCTTTCCAGAGGTGCAATGTATTGGAGCCGTAATGTACTTGAACATTGAAAATTGGAAGAATGTGGAGAATATTCCCTCCAGAAATCCCCGCCATGGGTGTGTATTGAGGGAAAATGTGTATTGTTATACAAACTTTTCCCTAATATCTATTCCGTCTATCAATACGAAACATGGTACAGTCATTTCCTAATCCCCATAGTATTTTTCGAGATACATTTTGGTTGTGTGCTTTTACCCGGGGCCACTCTAGAGGGGTCCAAAATTGATGGCGGGGATTTCTGGAGGGAATTTTCCGGACATTCTTCCAATTTTCCCTGTTCAAGTACATTACGGGCCCCAATACATAGCACCTCTGGAAATCTTGTTTCATGCTAAAGAGAAAGAACTATAAACCATGACTTTCCAATGAACAGTGTTGATGCAATAGGTATTTTACTGCGAGTCTACGATTTTCTTTATATTAACACGGTTAATGGGCCCCAGGTACTTATTCCGTTGTCCATAGCATCTAATGTTTTGTGCATTAACATATCTTTGTTATGTTTTCGATTCGGAGTCCGGATGACATGTCCATATCTGTTCCTTGTTAGAATGATTGTGCGTAGTTCTCAGGGTTCTACTACTTGATCATTTTATTCAAACAACTCACGAAACCCAGTATGTAGCATATTATCAGAAAGAAACACTTCAAAAATATACTTTAATTAAGTTTGTCCTTTTTCAGTACTGTCCTTAAATGAGACAGAAGCATTTATAATATGGAATTTTCATAGCATTAATCTCCATCTAACTCAGCACTCAAACTCACGAAGCACTCATGATGAACAAAAAGAAAAGAATTTCTTACTGAATTTCACGTTATAATGTAAAAATCTTCATTTATAAATGCATTGATAATTTGAAATGAGAAAGAACTCTCTGACAAAATATCTGTTGAATCAATACTTTTTTTTTTATGGTTCTTGTGATTATGCAAAATATTCTTTATTCTTCCAAAACTCAATTAACCACACGATAAGTTATTGAGTTACTTGCATACCTTCGACATCTATCTACAAATAATTTGTTGTATGCGATTTTTCATTCGTTCTAAACGAAACTTTATACAGTACGACTTTTCTCAGTTTCTTCTGTTTTTTTTTTTTTAACTTCGTACTGTTTCATGCTATTTTATTTTCATTTATCATCCACAATTTTAGATTTATTTCAAATTTTGTTTCTTAAGTTATGACCCATCGACTAGCTGTTATTACAATGTTACATATCATTTTGTCCGCATCAGTTAATATCGCCTTTATATTATATCCACATATTTTCAGTTGTTTTGTTACATTTTAGTAAAATCCCAACTGGTAAAATTGCCATTATGAAATGATCGTTAGATTAGAATTCAGAGTAAAAAGAAAAATACTGTCCAATTAATATTAAAGTAAACAATAACTGTTAGTGTAATATGAATCATTAGTGCTTTAATTACAACTGTATTCTTCGTTTTTGCTTTGGATTGTAATCTAACAGTGGTATTATCACAATGCATTTATCAATCATTTGCAGTTATCAACGAAGAACAATCTTATTGTGCTAACATAGAGGAACATGTCATACGTTAGTTCTTACTTATTTCTTCTGTATGAGATTTGAAAAATTGAACCACACTAGTTTAGGCTTTTTTTTTTGCTTGGACCAATAGTGTGTGCTTAAGAAACTTGCCTCGGTTTGCGGCGTTCCATACTCTCACCACATGAAACGTAAAATACTAATAGTGTGAGAATGCATTCTATGAATAAATATTTTCTAAGTGGTACACAAATTTCTTCAGTACTCTTTATACTCCTTTAACATAAATTTAAAGTTTTCCTTATATCGTTGTATGTTCTAATTTGTTAGTAAGTTTTAAGAATCCCTGTATTTTTATATAAAAAACTAATTTGATGAACTTCAATTAATTAATTTCAATATTCTTCTAAACATTGAAAACTCATCACTAGTACGTTTTCTCTCTCTACTGAATGTGAATAAACTAGCGACGTGTTCAAACTATTTTGGTAGGATACACTCTCAGAAAACAATAATTCCCTTTTTCCAACTGATATCGGCATAGAATAAGACTACAAAAACGCCCAGGTATATTTAAAACAAAACCGAAGTCAGCAATCGAATACAAATAGAATAGAAAAAATGAAAGCCGCTAATGGGAATTCTTTGCCATTAAAAGTTTCAAGTATAGGTAAATGAAAGAGTTGATATGAGTATAATTAGATTATAACTAGTTATAAATATAAATGGGAATCATTAATGCAGCAAATTTGAATAGAGTGAGAACCAGTGAAGATGCAATGGAACATTATGGGTACCAGTAAAAGTAGCAGGCTTAAAGGGAAAGATACAAGAATGTTTGGCTATGATGTGAGAAAGAATGAGAACTATGTGAGAAGACTAATTCCAGTATATTATTAGCGTTAAAGGGAAAAAGATATCCAAAGATGATACTTATAGCAATTGATAAATCTCATAGAACGCAACAAAGTGAAATGAGTGAATTGGACGTTGGTCCAACCACTTTCTCCGAATCCAAAATTTTTGCGCCAGAAATTAGTGCTGATTAGTGTGCTCAAGCTCTAATATTAGTGCTCATTTCATTGAGAAGTTACGACACAACAAAGTGGCTGAGCTATCTTCACACTAACCCAATCACTTTTCCTGAATCCAAAAATTTTCCCGCCAGTAAGTAATGCCCAATTATGGCTAATTCTTGCCCGATTCCCAGAATTAGTGCTGATCTCGTGACAAGAGAGAATTTCTGGATTTGGAGAAAGTGGTTGGACTAACTTCAAGTACGTGATGAATATACTCCCATTGTCTAGGGTGAATGTCCCCTCTTCGATTTTAATAAAATTGTTTCCCTTCATAACAATCGTAAAAACAGATTTGAATGCGACTTGCCGTATATTTCTTGAATCTTAGCAATCACCACCACTACTTGGATTTAAAATCAATCGACAACAAAGAGAGACTGAATTTCAGTTCCCCCATGTAAAAAAAAAAATGTTCCGCGATTTATTGTGCAAACGTTATTCCATTTTGATACCTAACAATATGCTGTATATGTTTATTCATGCTCTCACATATTAACCCAATATTTGGAGTTGAAGTCAGTGAAAAGGAATTGTTAAAAACATCAGATTTACTGAAGAAAGACAAATTATAAAAGTTAACAGGATGCTACGTGAGTATTCTTGTTTAATTATTTTTCATACATTTAAATATATATTTCATAATGTTTTGAAAGCAAACTCGAAAATAAAAGATAAAACCATTCTTGTGCTGTACGTAATTGCTAAGAAGTTTCATGTTATAATTTTTTCTATGTGAGAAGACAACACATACACTTTGTAAAAAATATCATGTTTTAGGCCCTCACGCAACATCAATATTATAAAAGATTAACGTAGGTTTAGATACACGACTTAGACTTGAATTCAGTTCAATTGGCAAGAGCACAGGCAATCATGTGTGATCGACGCTCATACTATAGATTGTTCCCAACAACCACACAATTTTGCCCAAAAGAAAGCTGAGTTACAGACTCATGCCAGCGGCTCCGGCCAGATTGTCAGGTATTGCTACAATGTTCAAATATATACTTTAAAATCTGCTTTAATTTTCTTCCTGTTCAAAGGTTATATCACAAGAATCCATAGAATCCATGCAAAAAGAAAATCAGTTCAACTCTTTTTAAAAAGAAATTGTACAAATGTTAGGATAGATGTGTAATGTAATGTACGAGTATCATAGGCATTGCACTGTTTTCTGACACTTTATTCCAAAACCTGATGATCCCTTTAATAATAATCATCCTTGTGGAACATATTCATAGAAAAGGTAAATGATAACACTGCATATAGTGTTTCAACATAGTGAACGTCTATATTCTTCAATAGTATTGCAATTACGATAATGGCTAAAGGCCATTGTAGACAGTCCAGTTTTCAATCTGGTACGACATTAACTGGGTGGACCGTGTAGTAGGGAGTGACATGTCATTTTTGTACGACATGGAAGATTTGATTCAACTTTTCTGCAAATAAAATCCGTCCTACAGATGAATTTTTCATCCAATTTTTCTTCAAGTAAAACAAGTGAAAAGCGCTGTGCGTGATGTTCATGTGGAAATTACCGTGCTCTTTAATAAATTGGAAAGAAGATTAGTGGTGTCGTTTTTGATATTCAAGTATAGTGTGTGCAATAAACAACGAAGGAAATTTATAGGCAGCACACATACTATATGACTCAAGATCGGAATTATATATACATAAACAAAGAAATGCCTCAAATTGATAAAAGATTCATAAAAGAAGATACAAGATTAATAAAAGGTCAAATTGGTGTATGTCCGGCTAAATAAAATAGGTAAGAAATTTTGAACTTAAATAGAGAGTATTTTGATTATGATAGTACGAACTAGAGGCCAGTTTTGCACTATAAATTGAAACATTATATGACCTATAATACTGCGCCTTAATGGAGTTTACACGTAACTGTTTATTTGGAAGGAATATACTCGTGTAACCATTTCTAGAAGCATTTATTGGCGCAAGGTTACTTATACAGAAACGGATTTGTTCCGCAAATTATCTTTCGCAATCTTTCAAAGAGTATTTATATCAATATTGACTTTCATATATTTGCACGAGACATCGCAAAGACATTATTTTTTATATCTTTTGTAATTTCAACAACCAAATTGTGCTAGATGAACTGTGAATTCATCCTGTTGAATGGGCACAAATAACCAAGGTCTAATTTTGTTTGTTTTTGAAATTTTGTGTCCCTTTTCAGCACTGTCTGTACGAGACGCGAACCTAGAGTTTAAGGTAGAATCCGAATGTCTGTGCTCTCTGTTGTCCCATTTGATATCGTATAGTCACTTCTCAAAATTGGATCAATGTTCTATGTTACAAATGACAACTAGAGTTGGATGCAGTATCCCATTTCATAAGCTAAATGGAAACAGGGATTGAGCTTAGTGGCCTAAGAAATGGTTATAATATATTATCTCTAATAAATCGAACCAGGCCTGTTAATATCGAAACCAAATCAGTCAGATAAATTTTCCGTGATCTTTCATCAAACGATTCGAAATATAAGAACTAACTCCTTTTACTTCTAAAGTAATAATATATTTAGTACTTTTAGCAAAACGGTTCGTAATTAGATAGTTTGGCAGGGAATACAAATATCTATCAAGTCAGAAAATAAGAGAAATCCGAAATATTATTTCCTTGGTTTGACCTTTCTTATGGCTTGGGATTTTTAAGATCCTTTCTTATGGGCCACGTGGAAGTAAAGGGTAAAAATCCTAAATTTCCATTATTCTGGATTAAAAGGTTTCAATGATATACTGATCAACAAGTCATTCAGTAATAATTTACATTATATAGTTTCAAAGATATACTGAAATATTTGTAAATAGAGTTTTCCAGATACAAGCAAGACTACTGTACAGTAGAAGATACACGAAGAAATAGTAGGAAGGAGCTGGAAACCTCAGATGTAATGATATGTCATGAGTTTTGCATCCAGAACTTTTCGCTAGACGAAAACACTAACAGTTCTTCTATGCTGTCTTGAGTTCTTCATCATAATTGCGATTGTCTCTTATCTCATAGTCTCTCAATGTTATGCATTAAAGTTTAAGATAAATGGAGTTGGTGAAAACTGTTTTACTTAACATAAAATATGATAAAGTTAACATAAATAAATTTTCTTTAGTAGTTTTTTCTAGTCCTCTTATGTGATGGAAAGATATAAGAACTTTACATATTTACTGACTTTATCTCTTTGCTATGAACACAACTTTTCCCAACTTCGAGTTCAGAGTTTGTTTGTTTCTATGTATGTGTGTGTGTTTCCTTGCAAGTGCCAATGTGAAGCTTGTGTCATGGCAGTTAGCCAGAAATTCATCTAATTTTCTTCTTTACTTAAAAAAAAAGAAGAGAGGGGAAAGAAAACCACAATTCACGTCGAGAAGAAATAAATAGAATCGAGAGCCGTGATGTTCATTCTGACGAAATAACAACATTTCCAGGTCAATCAAACAACATGCTGATGTTTGTTTAAGCTGCTTCAAAAGTTAAGTGTTTAAGAACGGAAGCACTGACTGCGGAAAACTTCTGTGGCGAAGTATTCAAAACAAACTATAACAAGTTGCCGAGATTTATGCACTACGCAAGCAGAAAATGACGTTTGAAGATATGACATATCAAAACAATATTTTTACACGCATATAAACCGAGTGCAAAATGCGTCAAATGAAATTTGATACAGGAAGTTGATTAATTTTATGCGCTGTTTGATAAACTGTGGAAATTCCTCTAGATTCATCTTATGTTGAACATGCTTAAGCTCATGAAAACATGGTTCATGTTTTTTAAAAAAGAAACATATACTATATTAATAGTTGAATAATATGCTTATAAGTCCAGTTTTTCTATTTAGGGCTAGATAAATAAATATGTTTTACCAAAATTAACTTAAGAGTTTCATTTTTATGTTCAATTATTTAAAATTTTCAATAAAATACGGGGAATTTAGTCATCGAATATGCTTCCATTTTTGATAAATCTAAAGGAAACTTTTGACTATAGATTACTGGAAATTTCTTTCTTCTTGTCGCTCCGTTTTAAAAAATCTTCATCATGAAGTGTTTGTCTGATTGACAGTAAAGCTACTTATAACTGAGTCTAAATAACACATGAAGACTTTCGTAAACCCAAATTTAATTTGGATTCTCAGAGATATTTTAGAATTTCTAGTTGTAAACATGAACAATTTAATTTATATACCATAGTTCACAAAGAAACTAATTACATTCTGTTGGTAAAATGTTGCCTATGTTCCATTTTCAGATATATATACAGTATAAACTCCACTCGTAGCAGAGTCTAAGTAAAATTCTTGAAATGTTTATAAGTCCAAGAGTAATTTGGATTAACTAAATTTTGTTAGGTTTTTTTTCTTAATAAAATCAACACTCTCATTAACACAAATAATCATTCACAAACAGAGTAATTACATACCACTTGTAACAAATTTACTGAGAATACACTTTTCTAAATGAGAAACAAGTGGAACACAATCGGTGAGCCAAACTCAGAACCTCCCGTCTTGCAAAACTATGGAACACTCTTAGATGATGGGTAATTTACAAACAATATTTCATTCAAATCCAACCAGTAGTTAGCGTCAAATATATATATATATGCAGCCGAGCCTGTCTCTGGCTGAGCTAGGCCACAAAATATAGCGATATTTATTCCTTAGATCAGTAGTTCTCAACCAATGTGTCGCGACACACTGGTGTGTCACGCAGCCCGCTAAGATGTGTAGCGAAATTTTAGAAATAAATATGATTAAGAATTTAATAATAATTAGTTAAAATCGAGATAAACTGCCCGCCAATACCTCCAGTTGTGGAAATAATGCTCAGTCATAAAATAATTGGTTTCACTATTATAAAAGATATTATTATTTATAATAAATATATTAAACAAGTGTGTCGCGATGTTCTGGATATTCAGTGATGTGCGCCGTCAGTCAAAAAGCGTTGAGAACCACTGCCTTAGACGATAAGCTGCTTATTAACTAAATTTGGTTTAGATCCGGATATATCGAAATTTATGCATAACATAATTTGAAAATCTAATTCCCACAGTTATGTACCCATGATAGTTTGGAAGTCTAATAATATAGAAAAGAGGTAACTTTTATGAATAATATTAAAAGCTGAGACCAAACTACAATAAACAAGAAAATAAAAGTGTGTATTAGTTGCTGGACACATATAAACTCTCTAGTACCAAACATGTTGGTGACGCAACTATTATCAAATAAAATAAGATTACAAATATCTTCCCGTATTATGGAAGCGTCCGTTAATGGAGATTTAACTGTATAAGCTACTTTAAATGTATATTTTTAAAATTCTACTTTGAAAAAATCGCTATGGCAATATTTCGTCCCGCAAGATTTTGGGTAGAGAAGATTTTGCCAACGAGGTTCTGTTCATACAAAACTTTATGCGTCGAAGTTTTAGCCACGCAAGATTTTAAAATGAAATGAAATCTTTGAGTTTTACGTCCCACTGTTATGCCGGTTAGGCTAAAGGAGACGGTGATTATGAGTAATGAATGAAATGGTGGAATGAAGAAAGTGGGAGGAAACGGGAGAACCCGAGAAAACCCATGCACGCGGTGCTTGTCCACCACAAAGTTCACTTGGCGGGGGCTGGGATCGAATCCGGGATCCCAAGCCCCAGCGCAAGATTTTAGGCGGCGAGGTTTCGACCAAGCAAGATTTTGGACAATCAAGGTTTTGGGGGACGAAGTTTCGATCACGTGAGATTGTAGCTGCGAAGTTTCAGCCGCGAAGTTTCTTATCCAAACCGTGTCCAATACGTAGTATAACTTAGATCAATACAACTAAGAATTAAGAACTAAACATATCGCTCGTATATAAAGTGCTCGAACAAGAGTCTTGTTGAATATAACAGTTATGTTTAACTTACGAACTGAAAAAAAAATAATATGAATAGTTATATGAAACGTTGGATGGCAAAGTGGTGTAAATCAATTTTGAGACATTTTAAGATATTGAAACTTTTATTAGAATCGATATAGAAAAAGCGGACAAAATCGATTCTTCGTGTTGCCATCTCTTGACCTATGACCTGGTTCTTTTAGCTATGAGATAAGCAACTTTGCCATCCAACAGATTATGGTTTCAAGTTCACGGAAATGGCTTAATCTTATTGTTTTTTTTAATGAGTTACGCCACTTTTCCATTCAATGCCTCATATGTTCCTTAATAATTCTCTGTGCTGTTCTACAATATGCTAATAAAATATAACTTTTGTATCTTACAATATGGCCTGTAATATATTTCCCCTTTATCTGACAGGTTCCGGTGCTCTTGCTCAGTGTACTTTGGTAGAGTCACTAGCTAGGTTGAGGTGGTCAAGTGTTCCCTTTCTTGTGTTCAAAGGGAACTGGAGGGAAAGGATTAAATTCAATAGATTGGAAACTGTTCATTCAGAAGGCAAGGTTCAGGGTTTAGTCTTAGGCTCATCAATAATTAAATTGATGGCTAGTATTTCATAGAGAGTATTAGATGCGAAATCTAAGAAACTATGGCTACGTTACACGAATATTCACTTCGGTGTGTCATCCAATACTTTTTTTTCATCTCAGTTGCTGCAAATTTTGCCCACAAAAATCTAGATAGCAGATATCACAGTTTCAATCGGCATCTTGCGGAAATTCAATAGGACAATTAGCTTACTGCTGTTTTGTATGATTTATGAAATGTTATGAATGGTATGTCTTTTTGTGGAAATGTCTTTGATGAAACGATCTTCAAATAAGATGTGGCAAAATCATGTATTTTGCATCGCCATCCATCCACGTAAAGTTGAAAGCAGAACTTTCATAAAACCACATTTTTTCAGTAATGAAATCAAAACTATCTAAAAGAAATATTTAAAAGCACTTATTTTCAAATGTTTAAAGCATTGAAGCTTCTAACACATTTGCAGGATCTGCATTTGAACGTAACTCTAACATTGATTTGCCTAGAGTAAGCAACAAACAATATTTTAAAAAAATCTACTATAGTATGAGATAATCCCAAAGAAGGTATAGTAAATATTGTTATTCTCGTGTGCATGGTTTACTTGTAACATAAATAATAAATAAATAAGAAATGATTATTTATTGGAACCACACATAGTGCGACTTTTTGGTTCCGCGAAAAAATTGCATATGAATTATGGATATATTGCAGCAAAAGACAGAAACCCAGGGTAACATTCTATTGTGAAGACTTGGCCAAATCCATTGAATATATAAGTTTCAAACTTTTAAAGTGAATAAAAAACTCACATATACAATACATATATTTTGGCACAAGTTTCAACATCATAAAAACGTAGACTTTGAATTGAACCTTTTAGCCAGAAGAGAATGTTTATATACCTTATCATCAGCATGTTTATATACTTTCGTTTCATCAAGTTATATTTCTAGCATTTTTCTCTATCAATCGTATAATCCAAATTTATTTAGTTAGTCTTTTTGTTATGTGACTAGTATATAACATTATAAACTTAAATTTAAAAAAGCAAGATTTTCTTTTAGAAGGAAACAAAACTTATTATATCAGTTTGGATTTCATTAGAATTTTTTTTAGCAATATTCATGTTTTGCAAAATATAGCGTAAAATTGCGAATAGCAATGAAATGGAATCTTTTAATTTTAGTTCCGCAATTTTGTCATTTAGGGTAAAAAAAGACAGAAGATTAATAACAGTGGGCGTTTATGAAGAAAATAGTGGCATGAAAATGTGCGAAAAAACGGGATGACTGTAACAAAATTGATTGAGATAATGTTGTCCACCACAACCTAGCATGAACTTATACTTTCTCTCTCATGACAGTTTTTTAAGGTGTTGATAAATATATTAAAATAAACCTGTTATTAAATTTTATAATTTCTAACAAAAAGTGTTCAGAGAGTACTCTTAAATTTTCACTTCGACGCTTTAACTGAAAGCTGTATTAAAACAAATTGATTTATTGTGCAAGAAATTTTATTTAATTTAAAAAATGCTTTCAGTAAACAAGTGCTTACGTAACTTAATTTCCTTTCACTATTTACCATTGTTTATTTAATAATGTTAAAGACGTTTTGTGTTCCTTAAAATAAATAAATGAAATATGATAATAAAGTAATTAGAGTTTGGGAAACTTTCTGATTTTTGTTCGTCCACTAAACCACTTTCTACTTAATCTAAAAGAGGAAGTTTTTGGAAACTCACAGAATCACTTTTAATTTTAGTACCAATATACTTTCTAAAAATTTTGATCAAACTAAGTTATTTTAAACAAATTTATAATAAATAGTTATTTAAATTTTTAATAATATTTAAATATTTGAAACATTATCGTCAGTTAGAAAATGTGTTTGCTCTCCGTATGTGTAATTATTATTTTAATTCAATAAAATAAAGGCAAATTAATGTACTGCATAAGAATTTTAAAATAAAATTTAATGGGCTTCATAAAAATACTTCGAGCTAAATCCTCATTCGGAAATAATGACTCAAAGACTCGCTAAAAGAAATCATAATTTGATTTCGAAATGACTATTGCCAACAACAAAATTATACTAGTAGATAATTTGAAAAAAAATGTAATCAGATAGATTGTAATATTTACATATATATATATATATATATATATATATATATATATATATATATATATATATATATATATATATATATATATAGAGAGAGAGAGAGAGAGAGAGAGAGAGAGAGAGAGAGAGTCAGTTACCTTCAACAGTTAGTATTTACTCACTAAAATATTGTTTTGCTTTTAATAATAATTTGTAAGCAAATTAACTTTTAAAAATATGGTTTTTAATTGGAATATAGTTTTCAGTAGTGGTGCAGATTTCAGTATCTAATAAAACAAAATTAGATTTATCCTTTCGTAATAAAATTACTGACAGAATAACATATAGGATGCCTATATTCATTTTTGTTTTCAACTACACAATCGACAAACTTCTTTATTACAAATCGAGGTACCCGTGAATAAAGAATACGGGTACCTGTGAATCGAGGCGTTGGCCGTGAATAAAGAATTAATGAAAAAAAGATAAATAGACTACAGTCTCTTCCTACAGTTGCCTGCAAGTATGCAAACCAACAGAGTGTTTATATGATATTTAGTTCTAACTGCAAATATCCTACAATTTCTTCCTTACAATTATTTAGAAGTACACCAAATCAACGATGTGACAAGTCAGTTGTGTGGATTTGCATAGTGCAGAAACACAAACTCATATTTAGCATCATATACTAATATAAGATTGTTCACAACGCATTGGAAGCTCAACTGTTTTAACGTATACTTCTGTTTTTTAATATACTAATTGCTGCAAGATGTTGGTACCCATACTTAGTTGTTTTAACATAAAGTTATTCTGACTTCTTTAAAGAATGAGACGCATCATGTATTGAAATCCATTACAATATTATTAAAATAAACACACGGAAATGCTGAAAGAAATAATCAAATGCCTTGTTGCCCAACTTAATGTTATATGCATCCAAGTGCATCCAAGTACATTGGGAGAAATATTTTTTTCCCACCATTGACTTAAAAGTAAAGCAAAAAATGATTTTGTTCTATAAAATTAACCTCATTTCAGTACACGAGAGAAATGTCGTAACAATTGCAGATGTTTTTTATTCTTTAACATTTTAGTGTTGGGTAGTTATTGAAATTGCAGCCTAAAAATAGCTTTGTTTATCTTGTAAACCAAGTAGATCAATTTGTTTTTATTTGTCTTACTACGCCGATTATGTATTTTGAAGGATTGATGTTTATCAAAATATCTATTTCCCATTGAATAAAAATAGATATTTGGCTTGGGGATGGAACACATTTTTATTCTTTCTATAATACCTAGTTATTTCATAGATATTGTCAGATATTTTGTCCTCCGTTTGATCATCCTGGCTATGAGTGAGTGCTACCATCTGAGTATCGTGAGCGAACTGAGTCATTAAGCTATTCATTTCACAGTGAGACACGTGGCAGTGTGAAAGTATAAACGTCCACTGAGGCGACTACGAGAATCGTGTTGCAGTCATACCACTCCATGAGGTGGATATGCCACCACCACGGATATCTGCCACCCTTAAAACCTTGTAAATTAGTGAAAGATTTGTTAGCGCATCATCCTCCATTGCAATGAAACGTGAAGTGTCAATGACCGCCAGCGTAATAGCAGATCGCGCACAGTAAGAACATCACACGCATCTACAGGCATAGCCGCAAGGATTCGGCGAAATTCACCAGGACTCAATCAGTGATGTTCCGAGAGATATTCATTTCAAGATCAACCATTTAAGAAATGCTCAAATCAAGATCTGGGACTCAACAGCTACAAAAAACGTACATAATTTTCTGACTGGTGCGTTAAGCCAGCATAAATTGTTGAAAACCAAGCGTCTCCTCAAGTGTGATGCAGGAAATGGTCACAGAACAATTCTCTTTCTGAGCTTTTCGCTGATAAGCTGTTTGCAGTTGATCAGTCCTTTAGTGCTGAAAATCATGTGTGTACGCATCATGACAGTACAAGTTGATGAACGTATTTGCAGGTGCAAAGGTTCCAGCTTCAACGGCACAACACGGCTCCATTTTTGTGAACGAGGGATGAAGACACCAGATATTGTGTACCAGAGAACACTGTTGAAGCCCATTCTAAAACCACTGAGTAACACTATTCCCCAATCAACAGTGGGTCTTCCAGCAGGATTCTGCTCTCGCGCGCAAGACACAGCTAACGCAGGAATCGTCCTAGACTTCATCTCCACATAAAACTGGCCTCCCTGGCAACCTGAATCTCATCCCGCTCGACTACAAACTGCGATCGGTGTTTTAATCAATGGCCTACAAGAAGATAAACCTAATGTGGACTCCCTGATGCGCACTTTGGTCAAGGCTTCCCCTCATTTTCCCATCCGTACTGTTCGTAATCCCATTGATGAGTGGCCCGCCAGACTCCAGACCTGCATCTAGGCATGAAAAATAAATAGAGTTCTTCATGCTCCACACATTCATATATCATCTTGCAGAAGGATATCATTATGCCATCAACATTGAGTATGTTTCATTTTCAAACTTCTGACACTATTTACAAAATAACTAGGTAGTCATTTTATTCCCCATAATGGGTTTCACACTTTTAACTAATTATGTTCTTCTTCCCACAAGAATATTGTTACTTAAAGAACGTAAACTGTAATTTACTTTCATTCTTTTATTCGCTTTTCAAACACAATCCAGGGTGAGCAAATTGGCAGAGGTTAGAATCTTACGAAATATGTTGCTTCTGCAGCGATGAACCTTTGGCTTCCTTAAGCCATATAGTTAGTTAATATACTTTTAACTTGTCCAATTACACATTAACATGAATAGTATTGCTATACGTAAAAACTAAGCCTCAAAAATTAGGTTTCAGGACATTTACTTATGAAAAAAATATTCCGCTACTGATAGGTCAAATAAACTTATTTATTGATCACAATTTTCTTTATATTACTCAGAAAATCCACGTTTCTTCATGAAGAAGTTGAAATGTTAATTAACTTAGATAAAAGTCTATTATCCATATTTTAAACCATTATTTTTTAACTTCATAAACAATTAATATTATTCACAAATATCTTGTACAATAGAAGTAAATATTTTGAGTACGAGAACATTATTCTGTTGTTCTAGTAGCAGCTACCCTTTGTCATACGTAAAACGGGATAGTTCAATCTCTCGTTAACTAATATGAATGAGCGGTTGTTTTCCGTGACACTTTATGGCTTAGCTATAAATTTTTTATGAACATGCAAAATGTTGTATGTATTATATAACTTAGCGCATATTAACAACACAGAATTCAATGCATAATACATTAGGAGTTCTTGAAAAAGAATAAAATCTTCCTACGGTGGCAAAGAAACTTTCTGATTGACATTAGCAATGTTGATAAAATTTTACATTGACATCGCGTTACGTTGGGCAATCTAAACGCATAAATATTTATATACATATGAATAATTTTTAAAAGTAGAAGGTCAAAACAACTGAACAGTTGTACAAAACATTAAGCTTGATATAATTGTAATTACGCAAAAAAAGATAGATAATGCAGTGTTTCTGGAGCTTCTTTCATGATTATATTCATACACATGATATGATTCTTGTTTCTCACATAATAATCTGTTGGAAATAATTACCAAATAAACGTGTTATAGCTTTAATAAAACTCAACATTAAAATTGCAAGCCTCTATGGTGAAAGCAGTAATAAAATATTATTGATCAGCCGGTTTTGTGCTGATTACACCAAAACACTCTTCACATCCCAAAATTAGATACATGATGTAACTCAGTAATAGCTTTGAAACAAAATGAACACGAAAAAATAAAAGTTAATAACTAGAATTGTGCATAAATCAAATAATTGAAAAATATTATTATTATAGTATATATATATAATTATACCATGTTGGAGAAAAGGAGTTTATCTTAGCGATATACCTGACGGATCAATATAGAATACTTTATTATCCGACATAAGTGTTAATTTTAATTTTAAGTATAATATTATGATGATTGCATGTAAAGGCACGTTAACGAATATACTCGTATTTTTTACAGGGATCTCATAATTATAGAACACCAAAACTGAGTAATAAATTATGCTGTTTTATACTATTAAACAATTATATTAAGGTCGTTTAGGAATGTTTGATTGTTTCTCTTATTTTCTGATACTTGCAAGCAATTTCACAGTTAGAACATAGTTAAATTCATTCTCTCGATAAATTATATGTATTCATGTACTCATCTGCCTATTGAAAATTTTAAATTTGTACAGCCACGTTTAAAGTACATTTTCTGTGATAATACATTTTCATTTCTCTAATAACTATCTAAATAATTATCGTATTAATTATAGTTTCTTGCAACTTACAGACAATTTACTTTAATTTGAAGTAGAGAAAATGATTTTTAATATTGATCAGTGATTCACTCACAAGCAAATCATAAAAGGAAACAAAACCACTTGAAAATGTGACTACAGTAAACTACTAAGGAAAAATGGCACTGTATCTGATATTAAGAGCAGAAATAAAATGTACGGTAGCTAAAATTTATCTTAGCAATGCATTTGAGAAACATCTAAATTCGTAACATTGTATTCTGTGTTTCTCTCGTTTATTACATTCTAATTATTACTAGAAACAGTATTAATAGTATACAAAGATGTAAACCAAAGCCTATGTAAAGATCTCTATTTGAAATATTGTCTTAAGATGATTATTGTGTTTCTTTGCTTTCCACGCTTAAGACTCATATCTAAATTTTATTGTGGATCACAAATATCTATGAAAGTAATAAGTTGCTAGCTTTATTTGGTTTGATTTTCCTTACCTCAATATATAATAATTAATGTTCAGACATTAAACATAGGAAAAGAATGGACATAGGTAAATGGTTATGTAGATTCTGGTGAAAGGTGGAAGTGAAAGAAAATAGGAAAAACATTGGAGATATATGAAAACAATGTTGATCAACATAAAATCAAACAGCTTAGATCAAACTTCGGGCACTTTGCACCTGCTGTGATCACTCTAGAATTCATCCATCATGCTTCTCATGTTATATATACTTTGACTCACACTTTTAGACGAGAAGCATGATGGATGAATTCTAGAGTGATCATCTGAGGTGAAAAATGTCAAAAGTTCGATCGTAAGCTCTTTGATTTTATACTGATCAACCTCGTTTTCATATGTTGCGAATGGTTTTCCTACTTTCTTCCACTTTCACGTTTCACCAACATCTTCATAACCATTTCCCTGTGTTTACCCTTATATAACATATATATGACCTCTGCCCTAAATGAGACTATCAAGAAATAAACACTATCTTATTTTGTTATCAAGGACATTCGTCGTGTTTCTCGAACTCTGTACGCACAAAAAAGTTTAATTTAGGCCAAATTATGTCTCATAATATTATGAAAGTTATTTTTACTATCAATTTCATTTTTGCATAAAATGACAACAATTAACAAAGATGGTTTATTTTAATAACTTGTTATAATTTACTTTGCTGAAATTATTGTTTATCTGTGTGAATTTAACACTCCTTTTTAAGCAATAATAGTGGTTTAAACATGCATAGTAGTGTCTTAAAATTATGGGACTAATACATGAGTACTCGACGTTATAATGAGTTGCGCCTCTTATAGAAGTCATATAAGTAAACATTTAAATTGTATGTCTACAAGTTAAGGGAAGGAAACTTTTATAATTTTACTAATTTTCGTATACAGCTTTCTGAAGCTGTTCCTTACCTTGTAACGAAAATATTTAGACTTTTACCACTTAGATCTTTGTCAAGAGGCCCAGTTTTCGTTATAATTCTATATATACACATATATTTTAGTTCAGATTCCGTTCAGACCGAAAAAGCAATTAGCTAATAATACATTTTAAAATATAATCTTATACAAAAAAGAATAGTAAAAAGAAAAATAAATAGTTACGATAAATATGAACCGCACTGGTAGTTAAGCTCCGTAAATATTATTTTAATGAGTTGTTTAACCTTGTCATTACTTAAATTTAATATCAAATTGTCCCTTCACGCCTATAATCTTCAAGCAATATCGCAGCCGATGCACCATCGTTACCAACCTGCTCGATGCAGTAAAATCATGCCACATTCGTATGCACTATGCGCCCTTCGAGGTAAAACTTTGTAAACTTTGTCGATAAGACAAGGGAAGAAAAGACATGCGGTGAATTTGGAAATATCAAAGAAAACAAAATGATTGACTAACCTCCTGATCACTTCCTTCTTCATCACTGTCCATCTTTCTTTCAGTGTTGACGTCTGCTCTTCTTCGCGGCGAGGTTCACCTCTTTCTTCATTAAGTGCAACAGATGCACTCTCTCTCTCTCATCAGAAGCTTTCCTGACCTATGACGTCACATCGACCTTGTCCCTTGCTCTAGCGGCTCTTACTGAGGGCCCATCCCGCGCCCGGGCATCCAGCCGATAACCATGACAACAGCGCATGCGCTCACTTCCTTATGACTTTCGTTTAAGGCGGGGCAACTTCCAAATGCTCGAACCTTCTCTTTTTATTTTCTTCCAATTTTTTTCTTTTTCTTCTGTTTTCCAATTGTTCAAAATACCTTCACTGCCAAAGAGGAGATCCGTCACTAACGAAAGAAACATAACGACTGGAAAGGTGCCATCGGAAACAATGCTAACACTCTTTTTTGTTGGTTTGTTTGTTTTTTTCATGTAACTATCCCTGTGGGAAAGCAAGAGCTTTGCGCATGTGCTTACAAAAGAGGATTATACTTCCTCTCTACTCTAATGCTTTTGTGCAAAAGATATAGGTCGAAGGGTGTGTATAGTACTGCACTGTAGTTGAATACATGTATGTGTGTGCAAGCCCAGGCTGATACTGTATTGCATTTCCTTTTCCAAAAAATCAATCCGTGCATGCTGCAGCATATTTTGGCAAGCAGGAAATTTGTCCCATGGGCCTCCTTTTCTAGTGGTTTAAAAACACCGCGTCAAATTAAGCAATTTCACGTTATGCTTATAATTTTATGTGAGAACATATTAGTAAAAAAATTATGGAATTATGGAATGGATATTAATTTCACTGTTAACATCGTTCACCTTATTTAGGCATGGCCACTATTAAAAATATTTTTTTTACAAAAGCCTTTGATATGCATTCTATACATAAAAATTGCCAATATAGTTGTTAAAAGATTAAAATATAGATACTAGTATGTTATAATATTTGTACTAAATTCCAGGTTTGAATTATTTTGGATCTTACTTTTTCACAGGGGCGGTCACTGGGGCAGGACCCCACCCCAAAACTTACTAACGCAAAATACATTCGTACACTTTCTCAATAAAACTATACTTGTTTAACAGGGAAATGATTGATATAACATTAACACTTGATCTCACACTTCATCTGTATTCTTTCTCGTGTAAAAACAATTTGGTTCTATCATTTTTTTCTGAAAATATAAGTGGAATTATTGTACAATTTCTTATTGTCTTTTCAGGTTCAGAATAATACCTGTTTAACACTTCATACACATAATAGCTTGTCGTATTGGACTCCCTCCCTAAAGGTTGGACGCCTCAAAACAAACATTTCTGGGTGTGATCGTGATTTCTCTCCTCTACATGTTTATGATTAAAGACCTCACTTCCTTCCACTTTCTTCACTCCACCATTCATTCATTTCTCATCATCACCGTCTCCTTCAGTCTAGCCAGCATAACGTAAAACTTAAAGATTTTATTTATTTTATTTCTTCCACCCGCCTTTTGAAATCAGTGCGGCAATATTTTTTTAAGCTGTTTGCTTTTAGTACCTTTTCATCCGTAGTATCAGAACAATCACAACTATATGTAAATAACAACAATCACTGATAAATATTATAACACAACATAGTGGCGTAATTTTCAGGATTTGCTATGGGATTTGTAAGTCGAATTTCACGTTTTTCATTAGTATATTAAAATGTTACCAATTATTTAACTTTTGAACATGTAATGATTTCAAAAATAAACTTATGGACCTGATTTGAAAAACATCGCAAGTCTACAGTTCACGTTGATATATCTATTTAACACAGTTGGAACTTTAAAAAGAAACAACAAGGAACATAATCAATCTATCTTAATGACAAGGAACATAATTTATAACATAAACAAGAATTTTTAAAAAACTTCTAAACAAAAACATTCAATTTTATGTTTTTTCTTGCTCCTGAAAAAATACCCCGATAGACTTGGGACCATACAACTTGACATAACATGCCCTGCGGGAACAGAACCACAGTATGCTCATGGAAAATGCGTTTACATTACATTTGATTGATTGTAGGAACATACAGTATGTTGTAATTTTTAAGATTCAGAACTAAACACTAAAAATGTGAAATCGACATTTTTTTCTCCTATTGACTGTTTTTGTTTCGTTTCTTTGACTTTTCCTTTTTTCTACGGGCTGTTAGTAGTATAAAAAATTATGCAATATAAGAGGCCCTCAATGGCTCCGTATAGAATGCTCACTTCTGGTGCGATAAGCCCCAGGTTCCATTCTAAGGCCTGCCAAGTGTGATTTGAGGTGAGTGCATGGATTTCCTTCTAATTCTCCCGTTTTCTCCCACTTTTTTATTCCACCATTTAATTCATTATCATCACCGTCTCCCTTGGCTTCGGCGCATGAACGCGTGAGGTTAAACTTAAAAAAATATGAAATACAAAATGATATTTAGTTTTTAGAGTGCATAGAAGAAAAACTAAAAGCACAACAGCGTTTTCTTTATTAGCATTTTTAATCAGGAATTCGCATACCTTTCAATAACAATATCCTTTGATTCAGCCATAAAATGTTGATATCGATGAATAAAGCCGAATCAATAAAAATACTTTAAAACATTAAACATTAAAGAATGGATAGGCAAAACTACAAGGCAGCCTTCTTTTATATGTAGTCTCCATTAAAATAATGGGAAACATATACTAGCATGTGGTAAACAAATGAATTACTTTTTTGTTTATTTATACTGTATCCGTTAAAAATACATTTTATTGAATGAATCGTCCATTTAATATCCTTTATAAGCTTAAAAGGATAGATGATAATGTAAATAGGTTAAGTTGGGTAAATTGCTAAAGTGGAAGGAAACCCAAGAACTCTGAGAAAACTATAGACACAGTGTTGGCCACCACAAATTAGCATATCCTGTGATCAAATTAAGAACACTTCTTCCGCAGATAAATGCTCTGTACAGTTATATCATGCCTCTCACTAATTATTTTGGTCATTTCTTAAATCAGGTTTGAGTGATCCGAAAACTTTATGAATTTCCACGCTTCTCTTCTATTAACTCCATTGTCATGACTTTTACTTGAGCAATTAAAACATTTAAAATTAAGAACTCCACTTCTGTGAATGACATTTTTTTAAAACTTATCATTTACACGCATGTATTAATCCTAAACTGTGCTTAGATTTCTATGCATGTCTTTTAAGTTTTACAACTAACCTAATATATTTAATAGTTCCAGTTACGGCGAGATTTTAATTCTCTGATATCTGTGGAGTGGAAAAACCATCATGAATTGGTATGTCCCTTCTGAAAAAATGAAGTTAATGTGTTGTGGCACAGAAGCCTCTAAACCGTTCATCTTAGCACACCACTGATTTTTAAGAAGTTTAGTTTATCAAACATTCCTTTATATGTTTAGTTTGTCTGTACTTGTGTCCGTCCGAGAGACACAAAATCTCAGAGAACAACTTGATGAATCACCATTAATTTTGGCCTACATGTAGAGGATCAAAATTTAGGAATCGAGTTTCTTAATAGACGTGATCCTTCCAGTTGATCCCACGACATGGACTATAAAATATCGGTTTCTTATGTATTCCTATGGAAGTAATTATAGATATCATCCTTGTATGATAGGCTACCCACGATGCTGTTAAAATGAGTGGGTTTGTATGATGCTCAGGATGCAAAACACTAATCTGTTCTTGGAATACATCGTTAAAAGAAATTATATGACTTTCAACTCGATAAATCTAAATTCTTAAATATTTTCTATTTTCAAATATTAATGTGTTACAAAAGTTCTTGAAATAGAAATGAAAGGAGAGGGGAAACGCAGAAGTTTAAACTTCAATTTTCACATTATGTAGACCGTAATACTGCGACTTCTTAAACACACTCTTTTCGATTTTTCGAAGGCTCTCCCTCAGAAAAAAATCTGTATTCGATACAAGTTATGTGAATTTCTTTTCCCATTTGGTTCACATTAATAAAATTCTAAACTTACTACTATAGTTGAATAAATGCATCACTAATTTCTGGTACACTTTCTCATTATAAAAAAACCTACATGTAACATACTATCAATATATGAAATGTGACTAATGAATGCGTTGTTACACATACTGCTGAAAATATAACACGGTCTATTAACATATTTATTCAACTGCAGTTTATACAGTTTTTTTAAAATCTGTGTAAGAATTCACCTGAAGCAAAAATACCAATATTTAAATTACATGTTTCTGCATATAAACCTCGTAAACAATTGTGTCTAAAAAATGTTACCTTCACACTTGCAGCTTTTCCTTCCATTTTCAATCTCATAGCTACCTTCTTTGTTTATTGAAGTTCAATGTATCCCTTTTCGGCACGAAGGATATAGCTCTATATGAAACGTGGATCTACAGGATCAAAAATACTGAAATACGCAGACCCTTATTTTTCATTCGAGTAACGACAAGAGGAAACAAAGTATAATGTTTGCGAAAAGAAATCGAATTCAAGATTTCAACAGATTTATACATTTCATGACGGAAAGACGATTTTTGAATAGTCCGTTTGGAAATTTTCTGAATAAATAGTCGGACATTTGAATATTATAGAATTTTCCTCCTTCCTTATTTAAAAAGCGCAATTTCAGAAAATGTTCAAACAAGTGTTCTTTCGTTTTTAGTGAAAAGTTTATTACCTAATTTCACACCCCAAATATTCTCTCTTCCCAAATAATAAAACATAACAAGTACAACTAAAGTTTTCATACGGCAAAAAGGAGTAAAAGAGACTGAAATACAACAACAAATGTCAAATTTATGAAACTTTATCGTAGTTGCGGCACCTCAAAGCATGAGTCGATTTCCCTAACATTTTATTTATTTTTTCACATCTTAAGGAAACCTCCAAACTATTAGAAAAAAACATAAAAATTCCAGTTTTCTTGTTCCGCCCCACTCTACAATTTTCCGTAAATCGCTGTTCTTCGAAAAATCCAGAAGAAGCAATTTACTGTTTAGTGGAGGGTCGTAATTAGTAGACGAGCAAGGGGCAACTGCCACTCCGTTAATCTTTTTGCCATTTCAGGAGGGCTCATTTCAAGATAAATCTTTCTTCATATGATACTATACGAATATGAATGTATAAATCAAGCATGGAGTAGATTCATTACAATTCCAAAACAGATAAACAAAGCAACAAACGACAACAAATCTCTTAAATGATCTGAGACTATTTTGGTAAAATATCAACTATTAGAACCCCAAGAAATCTCTCTCTATATAAGAAGATTGACTGGCTGATCAACGCCTAAGGTAAACTGTTTAAGCTAGAACCTTGAAATTTGGTCAGAATATAGGGTTTGTGATGTAAGGCCCTACTAAGGAGAAGTTTTGGAAATTTGACGGGCAAGTGTGGGGAGAAGAAGGGTGGCAATTATTACCTTAAAATATTCATGCTTCAGAATCTCCAAATGTTAGAGAAATTAAATTCGGTATACGAATTTCTGACTTAAAATAATTAGAAAGTCTTTTAGATTTTTTCCATATTTAAGCTAGAAAAGAAGAAAACAAGGTGAGAAAGAAAAAGAGGAGGAACAGCAATTATTATAATACGAACTCCATATCTTCAAATCTCTTAAGATTACAATCACGAATTTCTGTATTTGGACTTATCATTTCGTATTTCACTATTCTTTTATATTTACTCCAAAAGGAGAAATTGGAGAAGAAAAATGGTGGGGTTACAATTGTTATCATTGGATAGCCATATCTCGAAGTCTCTTAAGCAGTGCTATTCAACGGGGGTACACGAAGATTTTTCTGGCGGTACATAATCCTAAAATACGCATGTTTTCAATATTTATTGAATGATCATAGTTGGAGAAAAATGTTTTCTTTCCAATTTACGATTTTCGAGATGATGTTACACACATCTAATATTTCCAAGTAATCGGTTAACATTTATTGCATATAGTGTTAGCATTTTTTTCCACACGCATGAATCCATTTTTTATACCTCTGTAAATCATCTCACGGTTTTGTAAACCACCATCCCTATAAATAGTCTTGATTGGCACACTGATTGTCTTTTTGTTTGGTCTCTATTTGTAACCCTTTTTTATCAACAGAATATGTGTATTAAGTTCATTTCGATTTAATTTCTTTGAACAGCTTCAGGGGTACACAGTGGATGGCGAACTGTGTCTAGGGGTACGCGAGAAAAGAAAAAAAGATTGAATAGCGCTGTTCTTAAGAGTACATATATATTAGGAATATGAGAAGTGCGAGGTCGTAGGACGAGCAAATGTGGGGAACAGGTTGCAAAATCTCCAGCTAATAAAACGCTATTAATATACATTTCCTAAAGCTCTAAGTTGTGTTAAATATAGTTCCCTCTCTAAGATGAAGCACAAATGTAACTTGGGGCCTACTTCAATAAAACACCAATTTGGTCCACTAGAAGTAATAAAAATATTTATTAATCTTTTAAATTGTGTCAAATAAGGGCCCCTTAATTTAACAAGTAAAAAGGGTTTAATACATGTAATAACTAGCATTTTTTTTGAAAAAAATAATCGGTGTACTAAGTGTCACGAATAAAACGTTAATATGTAAACTACATTGTTGTGTTCATTGATTTCTAATGATAAGAATGCGGTCGTATGAGAGGTTTGGAAGAAGATATTATTTCACATCATACTCGTCTCGATCTCTGCAAAACGGAAAAATGTCTTAAGTATGGCTGTGGTGTAACTTTCGATTAAGAGGAAGCGATTGAAGCTGAATGGTGAGTTCGTACCATCATGAAGAAGCAACAGTAAAGTTTCCGCTCTGCATCTGCAACACTGTGTTCAGTTATTTTCTTTCTTTTTCTTTTATCTTTTTTCTTAGTAATGACTTGATCACGTGATATGACGTCATGGGAATCAATACTATATTCATTTTCTTAGGGATACCTTGCCCAATCCCCTAAATTTAGAGAGAGGTACAGAGGATCATCCTCATGAATTTTGTAAATTTAGTATGGTAGTATAGACCTGACGTATATACATCTGGAAGTTTGGGTAGTCCATCTCACTCCCTTTTATAGGTTAAAAATATCCAAATATAGGAGGTTTTCACCTATTTTATTCACTTTGATGACAATTTATTCATCACATATTCATAATTTAGGGACTCGTTATCTTGAATAAAACACACGAATCATGGTATACTCCTCTCAAATTTCGGGAGTGACAGAAAGAACAAATCCCTTTAAACTTACAAATTGCCTAAAAATAAAATGTGTTAGAGTTCTCTAGGACATAAATACGAGGTGCACATCGAACAAACGGACGATTATTTAAAAAGAAAACAAGAAAATGACAGGTCAAGAATTTTTGTAATTGATACACAAGTACATACATTGACCTTTTTTCGACGTAGTCACCATGAACCTCAGGGCATTTCTGGTAGGGTGGCACAAGTTTCCGTATATCTTCTGGGTAAACATCTGTCATCTCAGCATGCAGCCAGTTCACAATTGATGTCTAGAGCACCAAACTGTCGTCAATACGTTTAGTTGCAAGCCATTTTTTCAGGTGAAGAAAGAGGAAGAAATTCCTGTGGGTAAGGTCGGGGCTATAAGATAGACGATTGAATAGCCCCTCAAGAAGACGAGCAGAATTGTGTGGACTGGAGTTATGATGGCTCAGAAGAATTTAAGAGCGTAGCTTTCCTCTCCGACGATTTTGAATACTACGTAGCAAAATTATTCAGTGTTTGGCAATACATATCTACTGTGATTGTTCGTTGTGGTTCAAGAATTCCAAGAGAATCACATCCTTTTGGTCCTAAAACACGATTGCCATGATTTTATGAACTGATTATGTTTGTTTGAATTTCTTCGCTTTAGGAGAACCAGAGTGACGCCGTTGTATTGACCGCTACTTGAACTCCGTAGTAGTGTACGATATACAGGTTTCATCTTCTGTCACTATGTGAGAAAATACATAATCCTCATCCTCCTCGCAGAGGACCAAAAAATCACGTGCAGCTGTCATTCTTTGCTTTTTGTGAGTGTCTATCAGCATTTGTGGCACCCATCTCGCACACAGTTTGTGACAACCCAGCTTGTCAGTGACAATTCGATGCACTATTTTCACAGACACTTCTGAAAACTCTTTAGGTCTGTTCAGTTCTTGTGATCCGGTGATTGGATTGCACTTTCTCATGAACGCGTTCCACTAAATTGTCCGTTTGCACACTAGGCCTTCCACTATGCTCATTGTCATTAACATTTTAACATCCTTTTCGAAACGCTTTGCATCATTACTTGTCACTCTCTTCACTCATTACTATGCGTAGATGCGAAAATTCTCGATGTATGTCAGATACATTCTGTCTTTCGGCGTTCAGAAGTCGTATGACAGATCTCACTTTACATTTGACGTGAGTTTGTATTACGACAGCTATATCACCTTACTGCTACTTGTACGTATGCAACCCCACTCGGATGATTCTATGTCAGGTGCAAGGAAAGAGTAGTAGGGCATGTTCCTGCGCTCAACTTCATTAGTGCTGTCAACCCCGCGTAAAAATTATCAGACTTCCTTTGATACGCCCCTCGTACATACTTCTGTAAAAAAAAATTATTCAATTTGTTGGATTCAATGATAAAACAATTGTAAAAATAGATATGTAAGTAACATATGATATTTTGGAGGGAAATTTTGCATTACTCACCCTTTTCGTATGGTGAGAACTTTCAAAGTTGTTACATCAAAAAGTTCATGACATTCATAATTTTTTCAGTGAGTGCAAGAATTTTCAGATTTAAAATTTCAACCTAAAATATTTCAAACAAATTGTTTCAAGCTAAAAAAAAATATTAAAAACTTTAATTGAAAAATTCCCAAGCGAAATATTTTAAAATTAATTTTTTAAAACAAAAATTTTCACACTAAAAATCATATGTAAATTTTCCTAAATTTTAAAGTTTTCAAACAAAATCTTCAACGAAAATTTTTCAAAGATGCAACCACAAAAACTTTCTATTTAAAATCTCAATTACATTTTTAGCAAACCAAATATTGTCAACCTGAAATATAATAAAAAGCGTGTCACGTTAATCACTTAACTTTAATTGGTTTTCAGCTATTCTATTCACAAAATAAATAGTTCTCAACTATTCGATTATCAAAATAAACGGTTTTCAACTATGTGACTACATCTATTGACAACCATCTATACAATTGTCTGATGTACTTATCTAAGCAGTTTTTCGAAATAAAACCTTTGGAACAAAGTCAAATTTTTAATGACGTGGAAGTTTGTTCCTATTCACTCGAAATCTCACATCATGACCACAGTATTAGATACTAGACATTATACTGTGGAGTCCTTATCATGCAATATTGCATACTGTATGTTTTCGGTTAACATGTAAATTTGAAATATGCAATAACTTGACGTAGTGTTGTTTTAAAAAAAATACAACTATATGTTGGGCTGGCAACACTGTTGAACTTGTGGTAGAAAAAAGTATGGCGAACAATTTACCTCTGTCGATATTTGCATGGTACAAAATTTCAGTGGTTTTTGCCAATTAATTTAAAAGTTACAACGACATATCAAGGGTCCACCCTATATATATATATATATATATATATATATATATATATATATATATATATATATATATATAGTGTAACGAAAAGATAGGACAAAATTTCAGAAGTGGATTCCTTATGTCTAGAGAAGCAAAAAAGTTCGTATGGCCATATGTCGGGAAATGCATCGTTATAGAGTTAAGGCCATTGAGACGCCTGACGGTGTAAAATAGTAACATTCTGGCCGCTCCTAAATGTTACTCAATTTAAACCTGAATAACTCAGCCTCTAATTAAGATAGGAAGATAATTTTGGCATCTATGTATTCCTGAAGGACAGCGATTTCCACTGATATTTACTTTATGTATGTGGGGGGTACAACGGCGGACGGGGAGGATAATTACGTGCTTTTTTGTTTGTTTTTTGCACCAGGATTTTGGGGATAGCTTTTCTAGCCCTTGAAGTATACTCATAAAATGCATATCGGCGGAAAGCTTCATCCTTCAGGAACACACTACTACCAAAATTATCTTCCTAGCTTAGTTAGGGGCTTAGTTATTGAGGTTTAAATTGAGTCACATTAAGGAGCGACCAGAATGTGTCTATTTTACACCGTTAGACACCTCAATGGTCGTAACTCTGTAACGATGTATTTCCCGATATATGCTCATATGAACTTTTTTGCTTATCTACTCATATGGAATCCACCCCTGAAATTGTGTCGTACCTTTCTGTTGGTGTATATAAAATTGGTCTGCGTGTTACGGAGTTATGTGTGAACAGATTAACACTATCATCTACTGAGGTGTTTCGTGCTCTAACTCCAGAACCTTTCATTAGATTATTAACCCTACAATGCATAGCGAGACAGATATGGCTCATACTGGTAAATGATCTGTACTTTCCTACATAACGGTATGTAGTTGCTAAAGCATGTTGAACGAGATTATGAATGTTCGAAGCTAGTCGTAATTCCACAGTTTCCGCATAGATGGCATTATTAAGCATACCGATACTTCCGTTACTCATTTTTGTTTCCATTTGCAAAAAAAAAAAAAATCATGCATTGTAGGGTTAATAAATTTAAATGGAACCTGTGAGAAAGAATATAGGGTTTCCATTCGCCCTGGAAATCCTTGAAAACCTGGAAATATCCTTGAATTGATTTCGTCCTGGAAACATCCTGGAAATTTCCTTGAAAGTACATTTCTGTCCTTGAAATTTACAGAAAAGCTGAATGTCATATTTTCGATATATGAAGATTTTAAGTGACTGCTATTTTTGCTTGCCATTCCTGGTTTTGTGCTGAATAATGATTCGTCATGATCCTGCATGGGTGGGTGGTTGATGTGCTTTCTTTCTCCCAACAGAGTGGTTGGCTGGGAGAACTTCTTCTTTCATCCACTAGTCTGTTATCCCATTCTTTGATACTTTCTTCACTAGCACTATCCTCCAAAAATTGGGCTTTGTACCAGTATCAGTCCCTCATAATCAATGTATTTTCGCAACAGTACTTACGTTTCAGTAAAATTTCATATGAATGCTATTTGTGACGAGGTCATATCTAGGTAAAACTTAGTCCCTTGCTATACCAAAGAAACTTTAAGTTTCTTGCACATGAAACAAAGCAGAAGTCTTGCTTTACTTTATTGACAAAGTCAAATGCTATTCGTAGAACAGCTTCTCTAAAGAAGAAAGAGATTATGTCTATAGATGAGGAATTCACACAACTTTATACTCAGTTGAAAAACTTGTAATGTAATTTATTTTCCCCCTAATTGTATCTACCACACTGTCACGCAATGAAGATGCAATATACGAAAAATAATTTTTGTTGTTTGTAAATTTGTTTGGTGCACAATTAAAATGTTATGTAGAAAGAATGAAAATACATGTGCTTGATGGGGGTAGATCGGGTATTTTATAAGAAGCGTTAGGAGGCAAATAAAACGCTCCGCTTTGTGTATTTAATCATTGTGTATTAATATTATACTTGCATTAATATTGTAAGGATCTCCACATCACGACAGAAGCACATGTCAATACAACACATGTTATTGATTACAAATAATGAAGCAAACTAGAAGTCAACACGGAAGACACCGAGGGAAGCCGAAAGAAGACGGACCTCACGAAAGAACCTGAAGGCGACAAATAAAAGCGCAAGCACGGAGGGACCTGGCATCAGTTGACCAACTGATCGTAACCTATCCTAAACCATGGAGGCTGCTATGAAGCTAAGGGGATCACCCTAACCACAACTAAACCTGGAGGCTACCATGAAGCTAAGGGGATCACCTTAAACAATGCCATACCTCGTGAAGACTGCTATGAGCTGAGGTCTCCTAGAACCGAATCCTTGAGAACCCTGGAGACTGCCATGAAGCTAAGGGGTTACCCGTACAGAACATTATAACCTACAAACCTTGGTCATTATAGAGACACTTTGTTGTTAGAACTTTTCTAAACACGAAAGATTTAATTTTATAATAAAATTGGTGAAAGAATAAAATCTCGCGCGGTTCGTTATTTAATCTCTACCTATAAAGTCACTGCATAAGCTACTGCGCTTTTCGTTTCACTGTTGTGAGTTTTGAACCTACAGTTGAAATCCTGTTATACCTTCCTGTGTTGAAGTCCTGGAAAATTGATTTGTCCTGGAAACGTCCTGGAAATATTCTGGAATTTTTTTGAGGAAAGAGAGTAAAAACCCTGAGTATATTTTTGAATCTAGAGAAAGAATAATCAAAATCTGTACATCTATGTTGAAGTTATACGTCAACATGCACACAATGAAATCAGTTAATTATTATATTAACACTATTGAAGAATTTCATTATCTAGGTCCGAAGACTATTATTAGATACTAATGAAATTTATATGAAACACCTTTAAAACATGCTCTTTCATAATAATAATAATAATAATAATAATAATAATAATAATAATAATAATAATAATAATAATAATAATAATAATAATAATAATGTTGAAAATTGGTGTAATTATGGTATGAACTCTTTGAGCCATTGAGGAATGTTGTGGTCTAGGTCCAAAGAATAGTTAGTTAAATAGTTATGAAGTTTATCTGAAACTACCAGCTAAGAAAATTCTTTCAAACAATTATAGGATCATCAAATCGATGGCCCTATGACGAAGCTATGAGTGACCATACGAACATTAAATTCGGTTAATTACACTTTCCATATTTGATTTGTTGAAGTGTTTCATGGCCTAGCTTCAAAGACTATAATTACACCGTAATGAACAGTATATCTACCACCTTAAAAATACTCTCTTTGAAAACAAAAACTAATCCTTAAAATGGGCGGAACTGTGTTGAAATTATGTGTAAACACAAAATATACAGGGTGTTTCAAAACAACACCGACAACGTTTGGGAGGTATTCCAGACACCAAAATAAGACAAAAAGTATAGACCAACCTGGGTACACAAATGTTTGCTTTCGAATTATAGGCAGCCGAAATCATGAAAAAAAAAAAGAATTTTAAATGTCCATAGCTCTCAAACTATGGGATCTACCGCAATCGGATCAAGATTTCACTTAAGAACTAATATGTGCCCTATCTAAAAATGCATGTTTCAAAATCCTGAAGTACTTTCACAACAATTTTTATATAGGGAGTTTGGCTACGGGCATATAATTTGAAGTAGTCACCAACAACCTCTATAAAAGTTGTTGCGGAAGTACCGCAAGATTCTGTAACATGCATTTTTGGATAGAGCACACATTGGTTCCTAAGTGAAGTCTTGACACGACTACGGTATTTAAAGTTCATTTTTTCATGTTTTCGGCCGGCTATAACCCCGAAAGGAAGCATTTGTGCACCCAGGTTGGTCTATATTTTTATCTTATCTTGTTGTCAGGAATCATCTCCCAAACGTTGTCGGGGTTGTTTTGAAACACCCTGTATATAAACAGGTCGAATTTAGAACTTGCTCCTTCTTTTCTTATTTTTGAAGTCAATTAGAATTTAGTTTTGATGAAAATGAAATGTTCAGTTGGTCCTATAATATCAACACTTGATAGGAAATATAACTATAATAATAATTGTGTAAGTGTTGGAGTGCGTTTTTCGAAAAAGCCGAGATACCAAACTTGTTCGCAATTGTGCAATATATTTTCGCTATACAAGTCCTAGTGAACATGTTAAATAATTGTTTAGTATAATAAAAGATTTATGATCAGATGATAGGAACAGAAAGTTTCGCAGAATTTGTTATTTACGAGATTTGTGTTTAGATGAACTTCAAAATGGCCTGTGAAAATTTTCACATGGCTTTCTGAAACTCTTCGCCCAGCGAGGAACTTCAAAAAATATGAATAATAAAGTACATCTCTATAATCGCCAATGATTCGTGTTGTTTTCATTTAGTTTTGAGCAATATAGTTTGGATAGTTAACGGTAGTAATAACATGCAACAATTCTCAGTTGTAAATTCGTGTTCCCAACAATACAAAAGTCATTGATATCCAGGCTTGACTCAATTTCAATCTAACAACACTATCCAACCAAGTATTTACTGTAATAAGCGTCCATACAGAATAATTTACTGCCTATTTTATATGCGTGGCATATTATTATATACTAATCTGAGTTGAAGAATTTCGTTTAATTTTTAGATCGTTCATTTGAATCAACTTTTGGGGTCCTCTCAGTATCTTGGATTTGAGTAGATAATAGCATTAAACGTTGGGTTCTTTCTTAAGGAGCGAGTTATAATACAATGAGCTCCTAGTAGTAATTTTCATTTACGTCTGTTCGTGATACGAAATTCGAATTAACAGAAATATCTTAGACTCATTGTTTAATAGCTGTTGAGTATTATTCTATTGGGCAAAAGGAATTTCTAGTACTGTCAATTGCTGCTAAATTTGACTTTGTTGTCACCTTTAAATGTATTGTTTCTATCATTATTATGGCAATGTGAGAGGTAAGTTATCAGCCATTCTCTGAATGATATACACGTTCCTGCAATATTGGTACATTCTACTTGCTTTTAGGTGTTGAAAGTTGAATGTAACAACACTTATGCTACCTGTGGCTCTTGACAAGTGGTCATAACCTTTAAGTGTCTCTGTCTTTATCTTGACAAATGACTGCAATAATTGAGTGTCTTTCATTTAGGTCTTTACTCATGGGTAGCCTTATGCACAAGAATCTGCTGTGTTATTATTCCGTTTGGTGTTCTTTAAAGCTAAAGAATGGCTTCATTTGCTTCCCTCTACTATACATAAATCGAATTTCATAATGTATCAAATAGAGCACTTTCAAATTGCGCAAACTTGAAATATGCAATGACTAATTTGTTATTTCCTAGCATGTACATTCGACAAACCATTTACACATTATTTGTTTCTTCTTTCCCTAATTTTGAATGGGACAGCATAATACCGTTTTTCCTCTTTTTTGACTTCATTATTTGCATGGCACCAGTTAGTATTTATTCGTTTTGTTGCTTTTGTCTCAGTTGCACTGTCACAGAAGTATGTTAATTATCGTTTCTCTTTTGTTTCCTGCTTGTCTGCTTTTTTGTTTTTCATTCTATTCTCCTCGTGTAAAAACGCAATTGCTTCCGCCCCATTTTCCCGCTCTCACGCCTGTGTCTCCCTCCTGCGGCGCTAAGGCAGTTCATCAACTTGACTGCTTCGAGCGCCATCGTGGACAGGAAACGAACTACGAACGATCACAGTGTTGCTTGCCGTAGCTATATAGATCTCTCGGGAACCGTTGGGAGATGATGAACCACGAAGGTGACAGTAACATATAGACAGATTCCCAACCATGAAATTGATTTTTTCTCTTTTTCTTTATTTTCAAATTATTCCACTTTCTTCTTTGCTACCCTTCAAGGCCATCACGCAGGATATTATGAAAGTGTTATAGGATTCATTTATCACAGCTCATCTTCGTAATACGAAGGTCAGGCATTTTTCTTAGAACTTCATCAAAGATAATTCATTTTCATTTTAACATTTTGTGGTCTCAAAATAAGAGTATTTGCATAATGTGAGGCCCAACTTACTGTAACAATGTTTTACGTGACTTACGCTTTCAATTTAATAGTGATATTAGATGATGGAATTCAGAATATTCAAAAATTCCATGAATTCGGACGAATTCCAAAAAAGAAATCCAGAATCTTAGAAGAATGGTGTCTTAAATTCGTTTTTTGATTAAAACATTCAAATGTCTTTTACATATGTGCACACAAAATTGAATAGTATACCCCCGTGTATGCATGTAAAATGAAATTGACTTTTTACTTGTGCGAGAGTTCCCGGGTTCGATTCCGGGCGGGGGCCATTTAAAAATATTTTTCAAGCCAGTCATCCTGAATGAGGTTTTCCTGAGTTTTCTCATTCACACCAGGCAAATGTCGGGGTGGTACCTAACTTACAGGTCCCAGGCCGCTTCCTTCCTGTCCCAATCTTTCTTCCTTCCCTTTTACCGGATAGTGTGCTCACCGAGAGACGTCATCCCTCATACGTGACGGGCTAAATAGGCTTAGATGCCGAAAGTCCAGAAACCTAAATCCTTAAACCCCTCTAAATTATTAGTTTTTTTTTTCGTCGTACTATGAAGGATGATTAAGAGAACATCGTTCCAATTTCGAGAAATTCGTTAGTGATGGAAGTACCTAATACACAATAATTCCGAGGTTTAGTATTCTTATTATACTCTTTTCGTTAATAAATTCTCTAAATATTTATTTATATATTTATAATTCATTCAGCAAAGTAATATGGAATTATTAGTTAATAGTTATGTTATTCTAAATAACATGTATCTATATACATTATTTCAGTTGGATCTATTGAGCTATTGCAAAATTAGGTCACGAGTTTATTTATTTAGGTGGTTATCAACACTTAAAATCAGATTGCTCTAAAACATTAACAATAAAATAAAAGTATTTTCAAGGAATACTATAAGATCCCTTATATTAAAAGTACTATCTCATTATTCGTGTGATGAACAAGGATAATTCTCAAAATAGTTATGCACAACTTATAATCGCGCTTTAAGTCCACAATATGGTCAATACCGTAAAAGGTAGAACAAGCTATGAAGTTATGTGAAAAAAAAGCTATTATTTCAAGAAGTATTTTATTGCTGCCATGCCTAGTTTATCAACCGTTGATTATATAAACACAAGAAATTTTAGATCTTGGGTAATATTTTTAAAAATCACGATTATATTTATTCCTTTGAATAAATTGAATATCGTATATCTTGATTAAAGAGGATATTTTTTATTGCTGGATACATAAACATGAAATTTTGTGTGTTGAACTTCATAGGACAAATTAACAATCATCACACACATGAACTTTAAAAAAAATCTACTTTGGAAGGATAAATTTAAAGAAGTATTATCAATGTGTCAGACGCAAGTAAAAGCTTTTACTGAGCCGTTGGACGGAAAGGAACAACATTTGTGGCATCCTAATTCATCTCATTCATTGTATGAGGTTCATAAAGTCTGTGGAAGCGACTTTAACTAAGCAAACTCAGAGGAAGAAAGAAAACGTTTTCGAAACTGTTCGATGTTCAAATACTTTTGTGTATAAGAACGATTTGATACTCATTATGTTCACTCACATAATCTCAATGTGACGGAAGTAAGGAAAGGGTAGTAATTTCTCGCTGGACAAATAATTCCAAAATATGGAATATGGAAACATCTACAGTATACTAACATTACTTTCATTTCTTCTCGTTTTCTCAAGTCAGCAATCCTTTTAATTGGTTTGATGCAATTTTCCATTCTTCCCTATCCTGAGTCAGACATTTTGTTAACCGGTGCTTGTATTATTTGATCCGTATATTTTCATCACGGCCTTCCTCTAGGTATTTTACTTCTATTATTCCCTCCATAGCTAACAGGGTGATTCCTGCATGTCTCATAATGTGTCTAATCTTCCTATCTCTATTTTCGAAATATTTTTCAATACATTCTTTTCTTCTGCCAGTTCCAATATTCTTTTAGTTGATACCATCTACGCCCAATTAATTTCCAACATCCTTCTATAGCACCACAATTGGAATTATTCCATTCTGCGTTTTTCTTCTCCCAAAGTCCATACCCCACATTCATACAACGCCAAATTCCATACGTATCCTTTCATCGGCCTTTTCCTGAGTTTTATATCGAAGTTATCTGATTAGAAACCTTTTTCTTTGAATGTCTTCTTCGTATGATTTATCCTTCATCTTGTTTGCACTTGTTGCTGTTGGTTAGTGTTTTACTACCTAAGTAACAGATTTCCTGCACCTCTTCCACCAGATGAGCCGTTGTTTAACCGACAAAAAAGGAGTTTCTCAGTTTGACCTGGACTTTTGTACTGTGGTTGTATGTAACTATGGCGGTACACGATTAACTCAGTCGTATTTCAATGTGGTTTTCAATTATCGAATGAGATATTCCCAAGGAAGGTTTATATATATATGTGTGTATATATATTTAAAAATTTGAAAAAATAATAAGTGAATAATTGTTTTAAAAAATAATATAAATCAACCTGAAAAATCTATCCTAGAATATGCTGCAACCAGAAACTCAACAAAATAAGGTGGGTTGTATACAACCAACGGGTAAGAACACTTATTAGCCAGCTTTCTCCGAATGATTTAATATTGGTGATGGACGTTTAGATCATTGGCGATGGCATGACTATTTACATGCTGGTCTTGCTCAGCTTTTCCCAGAATATCATACTCTTTTTCTGTGATTGGTCACTCACTACGAGAAGCATCTTGGACATAGAAATTTCCAGAACGAAAGCGACTGACTTTTGTGTCTATGTTTTCTGTTTGAAGTGCCTAAATATCCGCAGCTTACTTTAAAAAATATATACGGAGTCACGATGGCTACTTATTGAGGCTTACAACAAGTTTCAAGAATCGGATATTTGATCCCAGCCATGTGAGTTCGTAACGGACGGACGACATTGAGAAAGAGAGAGAGAGAAATAAAGAAAGAAAGAAAGAAAAAAAGAAAGAAAGAAAGAAAGGAGAGGGATTCACATATGGGGACAGAAGGATACATTCATGCAAGAAAGCTTAGGATTAGAGAAACCCGGACCTGGGTAGTGTTTATCGATCTGAAGAAACCTTATGACAGAATACCGTCAAGATATCTGGAGATGAATGAGAAATAAAGGTGTGCCAGAAACATATGTACGTCTCTCCCAAGATATGTATCAATATGAAGAAGCGAGGACAAAATCAAGAACAGAGTAGGCTCACGGAGTGGATACCTGTCGCGTTGCATCAAGAATCTTCCTTAATTCCGTATGTGCTCAGCATAGTTAAGGATATCCTAACTGAATGCATTAAAGACAAGAATACGGACCTTCCGTTTTGGTGTGTACTATTTGCAGGCGACATTTATGTAATACAGACGGAAAACAGACGAGAAATTAGAAGAATAGAGCAGAGCTTTAGAGGACAGGATTAAAAATTAGTAGGAAGAAAACAGGACATATGAACTTCGGAGGGCGCGCCTTTGGCGTGGAAGACCCGGGTTCGATTCCCGGTGGGAGCTCATGTGGTTCGGATTCCACGTTAATCAGTAGGTCCACGTCTCATATAGCCTCGCTGCTGAACGGGACGTAAAACTCAAAATCCAACGATCCAACTTCGGAGGAAATGAAGAGAACACCATACAAATAGAAGGACAGGATCTAAAGAAAATAAATACATTTAAATACCTAGAGTCTATGAATAAGAATAGGAGTTTAGACGCAGAAATATAGGATATGTTTAACGTGTGATAGGTGAACTGGACTTCAAGTATTATTTGTGATAAAAGGATAAGCATTATGATGAAATGAAAAATCTACAAGACCATAAAGAGACCTGCCATGCTGTAGGAGCAGAAACTTGGGGAACCAAGAGGCGCAAGAGAAGAAACTAGACGTGGTCGAAATGAAAATGCTCAGATGGGTATGTAGTCTTCCCGAGTTGGATAAGATCATAAACGAAAAATTAAGAGGGTGTGTTAAAGTAATTGATGTGTACACGAAAGTACAAGAGAGAAGATTATAGTGCTCTGATCTTGTTATGAGAAATAATTATGATCATGTTGACAAGAGAGTGAGGAAAATGGAAGTAGAAAGCAAAATAATAAGAGGAAGACCAAAAAAGGTTGGATAGAGTGTGTCACTAATGACTTAAAAGAAAACAGGTTAATAGAGGATAATGTTTGAGACCGAGCAAGATGGAAGTGAATCAATAATGTCGATTCTGTATAAGCAGAAAAAGACAGAGTAAAGGAGGAAGAAAAAATTACCACAGTTACTTTAAACACTTGTAATTATCATTAAATACAAACATCACCATTATTACAAATCTGACAGTCTACGGTATCGAACTAAATGAAAAAAATATTAGTTAATACAGACGCCTAATTTATTACTCAAATTTGTTGGAGCCCTTCACCTCACTTCTGCAACTCTTTTGTAGAAATCTGGACAGGTAATTTTCGAGTTCATCTGAACACAAATTTTCATGATCTCAAGTTATGTTGACATTCTGTTTCTATCACCTGACTATAAAAATTTCATTATTCTAAACACTCATTCCTGATATATATATATATATGTATGTATGTATGTATATTACGGACGGATATAAAGAAAATGCAACCTACTACTGCATTATTTTGAGCAAATTTTGTGCATCTGCTTTCTTTCTTTAAAAACGCACTCCATACCTTACAACAAACATCATTATCCTTTTTATCAAGGAGTATTGATAGTATAAACTAAAAACAGAAACCTTATTGTACGATTCATTTCCGTTGGAACTAACTTAAAATTTCATCCTCATCTCTGTCAAGCCATTAAAATGAAAATAGTGTTGGTGCCGCGCGATAATACAATTGCAAGAATGAGAAGAATTTAAAACTAGCCTACAGTAAATAACAAACTACAGCACATACTGTAATGCAGGGATACAAATAAGCAACAACATTTTACTATCCCAAGAAACAAACTATTAGCCCACATTCCACAATAGAAATCATTGACTTACCTTTGAAATAAATAATAAGTGATATTAAAAACTCGCCCGCATCGATGGACCACTCGCCCCGGATGAGTGAGCGAGTGGTTATTTGCATCCCTGCTATAATGTGCAAATGTTAAAAAATGTAATTGTACCTAGGTACTGTATATTTAAGCTGGTAAACTCGTAGAATGTGTTTCAAACATAAGTACTCCACGTGGAGCCCAGAGATCTGGAAATCTTACAAAGTTAGTCAGTAAGGGCTCAGTGATAGAGCGCTTACTTCTGGTGAGTGGGATCTGGTTCGGTCCTCGGCCAAGTAAGTTCGTGGTTGAAAACATCATGTCCGTGGGTTTTCTCGGGGTTCTCCTGTTTCTTCCCACAATCTCATTGCATCAGTTCTTCCATCATTATTCACTTGCCTAAATAATCCATCTCCCTCATTCTAACGTGCATTATTGTGAAACGTTAAACTGAAAGATTCCATTTCATTTCATTTCATTTCAAATTTGGTCAGCATATAAAAACACATTTGTCAGTCTCTTGAAACGAACTTTCTCTGAGCGCTTCATAACACTTAGAATTATGATTTTATATATACCCGTAACAGTCAAACGTAAGGCCAAAAGATCATATTTGCTGCATTTTTCTTACATGTTAGTGCTTGTTCAATATTGAGAAACTGTTTAGCAAAGAAGTACATCATATGATGAATATGACTGCTTTACACTGTTGTTGACTACTCTTGAAGTTTAATATGAGTGGTCAACAACATGTCAAACAATATATGATACAACTAAAGTATTCATTAGATAGTTCTACAAAAACTCATTTTTTTAGCAATTTTATATGGGTCTATAGGCAATAGTACCGACCGTGTGCTGGATCCTGGATGTGCACACTAATAAACGTTTCTTCCTTTCTTCAATTGTCGCGCATTCTAAAATGTTATTAATAGTTTATTACTATATATATTACAGATAGTTGTTACTGTTGACCTTTAGTACAGTACAACATTTAACAAGTTTTACCGCCAACCCAGATGAAGTTCATTAATCATATTTGGATTTAACTATTAATGTTTGTGTAATCACATGTAAGCTTGGAAAACTGAAAGAAGTTAAAATAATTAGAACTTTTAATTAATGACCGTTTTACCCTATAGGATACAGGGAGACGAAGGGTTGGCGGAACAATTATTAGTTTATATTAGTAATATAAAATTTTCGTAATTTTTCCTTCCCCGTTTCTGGATTTGAAGTTTTTTATCTTTTTTTAGTTAGTGTAGTTTTCATCTTATCGTTGCCGTTTCCTTTCACGATTGTTTGTTAAAATTGACAGAACTTTGTGTTCGGTATTTGAGACCAAAATTTAGATGCTGAGAACAATTTATTGCTACCCTATCCGCACGCAGTCGGAGAGAAATTAATGTGGTAGCGCCATGCCTCTAAGATCTATCCTATATTTTAATCATTAGACAGTCTCTAGATGTGAGAATCGATTAATGTCCTGCATAGTACTGACTAAAATATGATGTGCATACAGAAGTAACTGCACTATCCTTTGGGTGGTGGAGAATTAATGATATTACAAGCGTACCAGTTGTTAAAGGCAGTAAGGAGTGATCAAGAAGTCATCTCTAGCACGATTCGTCTTTTTTAAAATGAGTATCCTCTTTTCGGAAGGACTCCAGGAATCTGTCAAAATTGGTGGTTAGCAGGAATGTTGATCAAACACACAGGTCCTGACAAAATAAAGCAATTGTATTCATATGTGACTTGCACCAAGTTATCAACATGCAAATACTGTAGGTGTAAAAGATTCCATGTATTCACTAGGTGTGTTCACAAAAATGTTCAATACAATCTTGAAATTTCTTCTAGTCAATGCAAGTAAATATTGCTACTGACTATATAAGTTTACCAAACCTTGCACACAGCTTATTGATAGGATACAATAAGATATCTTTATTATGTAAAAAAGATGACGTCACAGTAGGGTCTTCGTAATTCACGCTAAATAGGACTGAGGCTACGTCGGATTATCAAGAACTCTGATTACACAGAAAAGGAGACACCAAATTTTGTAGAAATTCACGCTACAAATGGAATTCCGGTTTATTTGAGTTTGGATTTCTTTGGGTAACTTAGATTATACAGAACATAGGATTATTGGGACTCAAATTATCGAGCTTTACTGAGTTTATTATAATTGAGCTTTAATATTTTCACTACGAAGTAGAGAAATGTTGAAGATGGTTTTCATTCCCATGAATAGGATCAAACTTAGAAGATTACGCTTTGTCTACGGTCAGCGATATATAGGTTTTACAAAATTTAGTACGGCAGGATGAACTCACCGTCTGTAAAGGTCGAACTTTTATGATGCAAGAAATTTACAAAACTTGGTTTCTCAGCAGTATATATATATATATATATATATATATATATATATGTGTGTGTGTGTGTGTGTGTGTGTGTGTGTGTGTGTAGAAACAAATGCCAGCAAACTGACTATAAAGAGCTTATAAACTCAAAGCCGCAGCGTTCTGGAATTGAAAGTAATATATCTTCCGCCTTCTCTCTCTATTTCTCTCTTGGCTTAAAGGAGGATCGGTGAGAAAAAGTGATCTGAGAGACATCTATGAGTAATCTTTCAAGCTGTTTTGCAATAATATTAGTAAGAACGGTGACAGAAACTCCATCTACCGAATGATGAAAGTACTACGAGTTTATGAAACTATTTTTGTCTCAATGAAGAGAACAAAATCTGTTGTCTTGTTTCTTTCTCTCTGTCTTTAGAAAACAAGCATTACTGACTGTGAGGAGGGAATGGGGAACGAACGGACAGCCTGGTTTGGTTGGTGAGGAAGCAAGACGGAAGTAAGATTTATTGAATGGCCGATACAAACCGACTAGTAAATTTCTTGGCATAGTTGAGCTGTAGGGAGTTTCTGAAAAAATCTAGATGTTTGGTTGGTGGCGACCCAAAGACTGGACAACCACCAAACAGCCTTCCAGTGGTCAAACAATGCATTGATTTTTTTCGAAAATACAAAGAACATATTATTTTGTTCTAAACGTATCCTAGTTTATTATGTGTAAGTTCCCAATGGTAGTAATATCAGTTCAGAATATTCGATTTCTGGTACGTGATGAACATGTGATTCAAGTTATAAATGCTGGTTACCGAATGCAGTGCTGGCTCTTATGCTTTCCTAACCTCTGGTTTTCTTTTCTTTTCTTTGTTTTTCTCTTTTCTTTTTATTTTTGATTCGCTTTCCTTTTTCGAAAATCAAAACGAAATTTCCTTTTCTGACAGAGTATTGACTAAACTAAAATTTCAAAAAGAAGTTTCGTACGTTCATTGTCTGAAATTAAAAGTGAAGTTTCATGGTAAAAATCTGGTGAATACAGCAGAATTGTTATACAAGGATACTATTCGGTTGGTTTCGAGCTTAGGGTTCATTTCAGCAGTGAGGTTATATAAGGTGTGGACCCAGTGTTTCTTAAAGACATGTTTCTGGGGGGCACTGCCACTCCGGAGCTCTGAGAGTGCACCCCCTAAGAGACCAAAATAATACGTCTATAATGTAATAATAAATAGAAAAATACTAGAATGCCCCCCGGAATACTAAGTGTGCCCCCCGAAGTGTTTTTTTCTGAAAGAACGACTGAGTGGACCTACAGTATAAAGTGGAAACGAACCATCGCAATGAGTTCAAATGTCAAAGCTCTCCCATCGGAAGTCGAAATTGAGACTTCGCACACCAAAGGTGAGCATTCTAGCCACTAGAAGGTATTGCATATAAGGGTATAGAAGAGGCGGAGGCTAGTTGTAATACTTTTAGGATTTTCAACTTTAAAAAAGGTTGTATAATTCTTAATTTCCAAAATATGTCTACGAAACTTTTTTGTTCCAAGGTGAGGTGCGTTCCACTTGTACAGAAAACATGAGAACTTCGGTACTCTTGTACTTTTGTGGAAAATTTAGAATCTCCAAACAACTTTAGTTGCCATACATGGAAACATAACCTCAATTTTAGTTTATATAACAAATGATACAAAAAGAACAATTCGAGTATATTACGTTAGACACTGTACAACATACACTGACGCTGTAGATAACACCTCCACCACAAATTGTCCCTTTTAACACAAAGGAAAGAGAACAAAACTGTAATACTATAAGGCTAATCCCCTCTAAATATAATATTTAGTGCTGTCGTCTTACACAGCTCAGTATTAAAAGATTACATGTTATTCGGTTAATCGGAGAAACAATGATGATAGGCATAAAACATATCTTCTTTCTCTCATTTCTTGAAATGTGCTTACTCATCATACTCCGTACACTGTGTCCACTCCCTTCTATCATCTTCATATGCCTTGAAACATACTAGACAAAAATATTCGTCATCATCCAATGAAATGTCAGTGCCTTCACAGTGCGAATAATTCTTTCTTGTTTCTCTTCTGAGTATCTTTCGTGCTCCCATTCTGGTTTACCCCTCTGATTTGTTCAAAATTCTTCTATTTAACTTTCACGTATTAGCTGTGAATCATACGCTCAAGATAGTTATAGTTGAACAGTATGCCTACGGTATGAATATACTGATTATTATTATTATTATTATTATTATTATTATTATTATTATTATTATTATTATTAGTAGTAAGTAGTAGTAGTAGTAGTAGTAGTAGTAGTAGTAGTAGTAATAGTATTGCTATAATATCTAGTATCTAATTTTCTATAGACTTATCGGTTGTTGTCATTTCTTTCACTGCAATGTTGTAGAACAAGCGGCATTACGTTTAAAACTACATTAGTGGTTAAGTTCTATAACATAAAATATGAAGTACATTATTTTCTATAGTGAGTTTAACATAGCTATATGAAATCAGATGCTTTGATGAAACTATTCATGGTTTTGTTTCGCTGTACGGAAGCATGTTACAACACCTGTTGCAACGTACCCTTCATCCTATTACTAATACCGGCAGACAAGAAAATTCCAAGAATAATTTGACCAATCACCACCACACTTACTAGTCAAGATGCAAAGAGTCGAAAGTTATGAACTAAATTCGGTTTTGGAGCTGATATTCTAACCGGAAGTGTGAGAAATCGCCTGTTTCCTGTTCTAATATTAATCACTATAGAGCAGATCCTGTAATAGATAAAGCTGTTTGCTGTAATCGATAAAGTGTCCTAAGAATACATTTCATACCCATTCTTAACTCTCTGCTAAAGGCGGAAGTGGTAGAAATTCACTACACTTCTAGTTTCAATATAAAGGAAATGACAAGAGATACTGAGAAGTAATTCTTTTCTTTTTTTTTTGGTATAGATTTGAGGTTCTATAAATAAATATTATTTTTCTTACTAACTCTTGGTTCAAACTAGAAGTGACACAAATCAACCAGCAATAACGTTGATCGCTATAGAATATAAATCGTAATAGATATCAAGAAGTGGTTTAAGCATTTTAAGATTATATTCCACTTTAATCTCATTAGTACAACCGAAAACGGCATAAATCAACGATAAACTGTAATAGCTATAGAGAAACTGTTCTCTCAAATCAATCAAGCGTATCAAGAATATATTCCATCTCCACACGAATCTATTAAAATCGGAAGTGGCAGATGATCAACCATTTTCTGTTTTAACAATGATCGCTATAGGGGATAAACGGTAAGAGATAAGATTTATTTATTTATTTTTTGCAATCGATTGAGCGTCCCAATAAGCGTTTCAACTCTACCCTTAATTCTCTGCTAAAACCGTAAATGGTAGAAATTTACCACGACATCTGGTTTCAATATTGATCTACATACAGCAAAAATGATAAGAGATAAAGAGAATCTGTTTTGTAGAACCAATTTAGCGTTCTAAGATTATCACCATCTTTCTGTTAACCCCTCTTCTAACTGCAAGTAGCAGAAATCAACCACTTCCGGTTTTAACGTTAATCGTTATAGATTAAAAGTGATAACAGATAGCAAGAAACAGTTTCCTGCAATCAATTAAGTGTTTCAAAACACACTTTATCTCTATTCTGATCTCTGTTTTAAAAAAAAGCAGAAAATCAAACCTTTCCCTTTATAACGGTAATTGCTATAGGATAAGTTTTATAAATCATTATCATGAAGGATCTTACATAGTAAATATCACAAGCTGTTATATCTATTATATGACCAAAACTGTTATTCCAGATTTCCATGTGCTAATACTGAACGTTTCTCTCATGTGGTTCAGAAGTCATGTTAAACTTCAGGTCTATATCTCATATAGTTTCATTGAAGAAAGGGGCACTAAATTCTCATCAACCAACTGAACATTCCTGCACGTTCCAACATATTTCTTTGCAATATGAGATATAACAAAGAGGAAGATAACGCGTCGCGTTAATTGATGTTTCTCCTTGATCCGTGTTGGTTGTCGTCGCCGCAGTTAAGTAGGTACGTTAGTAAGTCTAGCTCAAATATAAGAGTATTGAACAGCAATATACAACCTGTATGCTTTACGAGATGAAACTGGAAACATACACCATGAAACGGGAAGAAAACTATGCTAGACCAGTGATTCTCAAATTGTGTAGCAAAGTTGTAGAATAGCACATGTAGCTCCAACAGTGTGCAACACTGTACCACTACACTTCATTATTATGTTTAGTGATAATAGCGCATTTTTAATCTGTGCACACTTGTATATGGTGCTATTTTAAAGAAAATGTTATGTGGAGTTGGTAACACTCCTTCACCTATAGCAACACTGTTTACGGTTTTCGATAGAGCATTTTGTTCTCATTACATTGTGCAACTTTTGTTTTGATTGCTTTAACGGTTTTCAAGATATTTACTTTAAATGCACATACTTCCATGATATAATTTTTAGTGTATTCAAATTTTGAAGCACGTGGTTTGGATTCCACGTTAATCAGTAGGTCCTGTCTCATATAGCTTTGCTGCTGAAACGGACGTTAAACTCAAATTCAACTCAACTCAACTCAAATTTTGAAGCCCCGTAGCTCCTATCCTTCTGGTCCATAGCACCTTAAATTTTGCTCATTTTCATTTTTCATGATGCTCTATCAGATGTGCTATATGGAAAACAGATTTGAGCGACAACTTGTGGGACCTTCCCGTGTCAGTACTACGGAGAGTCACTACTTTATAGAAATTTAGTCTTAAAATATTAAATAAAAAAACAAATAAGCGTGTCGCGATCTCGTAGGTGTTCAGTAAAGCGCGTTGTTAGTAAAAAAAAAAAAAAAAAAAAAAAAAAAAGTTGGGAAACGGACAAACTCAGATATCATCTCATGTTTATGTTCTATCAATAAATTGATATTTTTTTTTTCAACAAGGAGACTAGTAAACACATCCATTCACTCGTGTCGATTTGGTAGTCGCAATTAACTCTTATGAGATGTATTTTCCCACATTATATCATTTCCGAAGTCGGTGGAAATGAACACTTCTTCCAAAGCCTCCCATGATTGGCCATTATCATTTATAATTGCCTTGAGTACTCGGTGTCTAGGCTTGCGCATATCCTGTGTGTGGTGCGCCGTGGAGGGAATTTCAATTCTAAAATTTGTAAAACCACCTGACTATTCATTTATTGCATCCCTACTAATTTTCTCTTGCATCTTTTCTTTTCATTTTACTAACGTTTGTTTTCAATTGAAACTCCTAGAGAATAAAACCCCTAACAGTCCCTTTGGAGATCCCATATTTGAGCTCTCTCTCTCACTGAAAGCCTCATTTAACTGAGGCGACCACAACCAGCAGGCTACAGGAGGAACACTCAATAACACATTGCGTTAATATTTTCTCCACCTTGAAACGTAAGGTTGAGGAAACGTGTACAGTGCCACCAGGATATCTACTACTGTTGGATAAATACTCTTATTTCTAGTTGATATATAGCTATACGGGGGCATTTTAATATATATTTATGAACGTGGTAAAATAGCTGGTTAAAGGGAATAACCAGCTAATCGACTTCTTTTTAATTGAGATTTTACAGGTATAAGCTTCTTTTGGTGAGTTCTACTTTGTGTCAAGCTAAGGCGAAATCATAAAATTGAGGAAGTTACAGCATTTGGTTATGTCAAAATTACCCAGGTTGTAAAATTTACCTTTAAACTGCTCTCCTGTAAAATTTACTTTTCCCGACTTAGCCAGTTATTCACTGGAACCAGCCATACATCGCTGTTTTGTCAAAACATTACACAGAAAGTCGCGCTCGACAAATCTAATGGCATACATTTGGGAGGAGAGTGGTCGCCACGTACGAAGATATATGCAAACAGGTTAAAATTCACACACATATTCCCCATATTTGGGGATCCTCATTACACGTCGTAATTCTTTCATATTATGATAGAAGATATCTTTAAATTTCATTTGACAGTTCTGTCTATACACTGTTATCACACTATATACTGTAAACAGTGCGCTAAAAACAATGGATCAAAACGTAATGAACAATACATTATGGCGCTGTGACTAACAACGTATTTCCACTTCTCAGAACTGGAAGCTTTTAAATAATAAAGTAACTAATAGCAATCTTTTGTTTTCTTAATTACTTTTGATAAGTAACGCTAATCTTCAGAATCATGGAACTTAATATCTTTACCGACGTCGGGACATTTTCATCTATACATTAAAAGAGCTTCTCTTTAAATGAAAGGCCAAGTTTGCATGTTTCTGATTCTGCCTTGTATTTTGCATGTTTTACCTAATAGTAGTAATTTCCTGAGTCTAAAGCTACGCAAGAATTTTTTGGAAGGTAACTAAAAGAATCCATTTAACTAAGAACACGAACCTTTCTCTTTCGTTAGCGGTCTTCTTATTGATTCATTTGTACTATTAAGGCTATAAATAACGATTGTGTGACCTACTATCATTTTTTATTTAAATATGAACATTTATGTTTCGTTCATCTCCGGAAATAGGGAAAAATAGCGAAAGTGAAATTTTTCGAATACACTTTTCAATTGAGCAACTACTTTCTTGACAACTTCCCTTACAAAACAATGTTCAAAAACAATGTTTATGATTCATTATTTGATAAATGAACTTCAATCAAGGTTAGATATAATGAAACTATACTCATAAGCAAAAAACATCATGAAAAAACGTTTTATTAACTCCATATTGGCAGCATGTGTAAAGGGTGTAATAACAATTAAATTATTACATAAGGCTCCTCGTTTAAGCGAGTCTGTCAATTTAAGTGTACACTAAGAGCATCATCTATTCTCTCCCTCTCTCTCTCTTTCTCTCTTTGCATATGTACATACATATGCAGAGAGAGAGGGAGAGAGCAGATTATGCTCTTAGTGTACACTTATATTGATAGACTCGCTTATACGAGGAGTGTCCAATAATTTATCGACTTATCTTCGCATGAAATGATATAATATTATGAAACCTCTTTATTTTTCAGTGTTATACAATTTGCCTTCAACACACCTGTTCCAGTTCATCTCAAATAATCGAAAATGCTTGTAATAGATGGAAACATCTTAGTTGCCGAATCACCCACTTACAGCTGTCTTGATTGCATTATCGGTAGGAAATCATCGCCCGAAAACTTTTCAGGTGTCGAATCAGAACATCACCTGAAGCTAGATCTAGACTTTAAGGTAGATGGTTAAATTCTTATGAAGTCACATTGTTTGATAGTAGTCTTTGATTTGCATGGCTTGGGTGCAGGCCTATCGCAAAGTAGCATAGCAATACCACAGTCAACTTCCACTGAGTTTTTATTTGACAGCCTCGCATAAAGATACAATCGGTATCTCCACTTATGTTGTATGAACGGAAAGAATTCTACGAGGAGAATACCTTTTAAATCTCAAGAAACAGTTGACATAATCTTTTCAATTGACTATTGTACACAAAATTTAAGGAGGTTGGATATTCTTTGCCTTTCTACTGCACGGACTCTTGTTTGGATCGAGGATCATGATGGTAAAATAACGTTTTATCTACTTGTAATAGTTCGCAGGTAAACATTGCCTGGGTTTCCTCAAAGCATGTCCAAATTCTCTTTAAGATTATTTCGGTCAGGGGTCAGAATTTGTGGCACCCACCTATAACTGACCTTTGACATAATCAAGATTGTATAAATGATCTGCATGCAGTGTTAGGTGAAATATAAGTTTATTAGCTATATTGCTGGCTTTAACATGGCAGTGTTGCAAAATCATGGCCTACATTTTAACACATTTTCTTTGAAGATGACACGACAGACCATCCTGAAAGTGATCTATCTTCAATTGATATCCTCCCCGAGTTAAATTTCTTTGCTCAAAACTTTACTTGGTAGAATAAAGGTGCAACATCACCATAGAGAAAAGTGGGGCAATGGCACACATCTGAGAGTGACGGATTTGTGAAAGAATCTTCTATTCCTTTTATATTCTTAAAATATTTGTTAGAAACATTTTCTATCCACGATCAGTTAATAGCCAGACTTTGTGGATGAATATCGCGCAGAACTATTCCACAACGATTGAGGAGTATTTTTCCTCCCGTCGTACGTTAAACATAACTTGATTCATCAATTATCTTAACGATTGTACAGAAAACAAAAAATATCTCATATCAATTTTTAATATTTAAGTTTCAATTCTATAGCAAGACTACACAATTAACGTTTACACTTTCATCCTAGCTCCTAAGTATCTTCAATAAAAATTACATCAAAACCAATTTTATTGAAAACGTACTCTCATGTGACAAAGAAAACCGCGAGGTGGTGGAGAACCAGCCTTACTACAAGGGCAAAGTACGTATTTCCAGTTTTGTCATGCTTTCCAGTTAAACATTATGTTTCTGAAAGGTATCCTCTCACTTTTACTCACAATGCACATCCGCTTGCATATTTCCTTAGGTTTCTTACCTTCGTTTATAAGCAATTTTATCAGAAAGCACAAAACTCCAAATTAAGCACTATCACTTACGATCAGCACGGTTCTGCGCTCCCCATTCTCTCATTTCAAACACATAAAGTCGATTGATTTGGATCTTGCTCTGTTGGATGCGAAGACTACCTGCCTACAAGTGTACATTCATCTCACCAGCGAAAACAATAATAAAAAAGCGAAGTACGCACTAGTGTTATTCAAATCATTTAACAACCGGTTCAGTGATTAGTATTTAACAACAATTCCTATAATTAGTAAGGCTATAGTAAGTTGACTTATTACTATCTGATTATATTATTATGTAGTAGTAATAGCAACTAGAATTAAGTCATGCAGCATCTTTATATTGACATTTTGTACCTGTGTATTCGTTCTCAAAAATAGTACTAGAGAATTATTATTATTTTTTTCGTACTGGAGTAGAATTTGAGTCGAGAAGAAAGTACTGGATTTAGAGGTTAAGAAACAATGTTAACAATCGGTTCCTGAAACTTGAACACTTTTAATAACCGCTTCGAGTGAATCGGTGCGAACCGGTTGAATGATGCCATTGGAGATAGATAACTTATTGAGATCTTCTCGTATGTTGAACGAATTCTTATATTAGTATCGTTTTAGTAGTCAATGGCGTTACTACAGACCACATCATAGCCGTTGTAGCATAAGGCCTGATATAGTGATATTTTTAACATAAATATTGTATTATTTAGATTGTAATTTATTTTCACTATGAAAATCAATGTGAACATTCGTATATAGAAAACAATATTTTTTTGTCTCAAATCCAATTGTTTTTCTTTCTACTATATCCCCGGGTTCGATTCCCGGCGGGAGCTCATGTGGTTCGGATTCCACGTAAATCAGTAGGTCCACGTCTCATATAGCCTCGCTGCTGAAAGGGACGTTAAACTCAAAATCAATTCAACTCCTTTCTACTACAGTAATTAATCAAATAATGAACATAAGACTTCAACATGTCAATGTAACTCCTATTTTCTTTATGGTATGTAACTCTTTTGGTTGGTTGATTTGGAATTTAGCGTCCCGTTCAGCACGAGACTATATGAGACGTGAATCTACAGCTTGAAGTGAGATCTAAACCACATAAGTTCTCACCGGGAATCGAACTCGGATCTATAAAACTCTTTTGAGTGCTACAATTAAGGTGGATCACTAGGTGTTCTCGGTGCTATGCTAAATGCTGCTTGAATAGTGCGGCGTTGCCAGATAGTGTCAAGTGTTTACTGATGCCAGATGATAAAGGAAGTAATCATGGAATTCTGCTTGAATACTTACTGAAGAAATTAATTTTCTACCCTTACAAGAATTCACGACTAAGTTCCGCTTGTCGAACTGCAACGCTAGAGTCCAGGAATTTTCTTATTGTGACTGTCACAGTAAACGTACAGATTAGGCAACAACGAATTATGGCTTTCTGCGCAAGTTTATTCTTAAAATCTATTTCCTTAAATGTAGATTAATATTTAAAGATAATGTGAAACATAACAGGACAAACGGTCAAATAATATATCTATTTCCTAATAAGATCGTTATTTTAAAATACTTTACATGCACTAATAAACATTTCATAAAACTGAGCACTTCTAGTAAGATCAAACAGCAAGTGCCATCTTGTGTGCTCATTGTAAAATGAATTAAATATTTTTTTATCTGTTATCTTTTTCGATATCAGAAGACACAACCAAATGAATCAGTGTCTTCTGTTGTAGCTGATACATAACTCTATCTTATAATAGTACAATATTTATAATGTGTAATGTTTCATTGCAGAGTAGTTAAGGGAATTGGCTAAAATATGTACTAACTTCCGGCTGGTGATCCACCTTGAGAACCATAACTGAACGTGGCATATGAAAAAAAAATAAGGAAAAGTTAAAATGTTTTAATAAATAATTAATTTATTATCTCCTTTGTGGTATGTAAAGAATTTCTCTTTATTTTGCATTCTTGTTTATATTAATGATTTAAAACATGGCACAGCGGATGTAGTTTACAAACTCAAAAGTTTCTTTTCTTATTTTTTAAACGAGTTGAGCTGATTTTGAGTTTAATGCCCCTTTCATCAGCGAAGCTACATGACACGGAACATGGTGGAAAGACTACAAGGTGGATGCAATGCAGTGCTACATTCTTGTCGCTCTGGCGCATGACGTCATCTTGGTCTCAGACGTGGCCAGCGAGAGTCAGATGAACTTTTAACAAGCGCTTGCTTGCTGGTATCTTACACGCAAACTTCTCTTCTATTTATAGCGATCTTTTAAATTTTAGTAAAAATTTAAGTAGAAACAATAATTATAAAAACGTAATGTAATCAATGCTTGAGCTAAGTGAATTCAAAGGAAAATATTTACAATAGCAAAAGAAACAGCAATATCAGTTCATATTAAACAACTTTGAAGCTTGAACAAGTCAATATTGCTTACTACATTTTCTGTTTTTTTCTTTCTTTCTTTCTTTCCTTTTTTAAACATCTGAAGTAATACACTCGAGTATGTGTATAGACATGAATAATCTATATTACAGTGGTCGTTAATGCATTTCATTATTATATATTTATGTATTATCAAGTATATTTTTCGTAACACATTGATCGGTTTTGATTTACTATTATTATTATTTTGCTTGAAAAAAAATTCTTTACAGATGACCCCATGTAAATTTTGAGAATATCTCAAGCGAGAATTCATGGTTTTCGTAAACAGAAATGCACGTACGTATATTTTCCTTATGCTTGGAGATTTTTTTTTTTTTTTTTAAGAGGTTGCTCCCATGTAAGTTTTGTCAGAATCTCAGGGGAGGTTAAAAACTTTATTGAGCAGGGACGCACGTATTTAATATTTTAAACATTGTTTTTATTTTTGATTTTTTAAAAAAAATCATCTTATTTGAAATCGCTGATCGCTTATTTATAGAATTTGTATCTGAACAAAAGGTTTGGTGAAACTGACAGTTCTCTGAATATTAGTGTCAAAATTTACGCCATAACAAACTGTATTATTAAACATTTGTACAAAATAAAACGTTATATATACTATTGTGTTCAAAAAATATATAGAAATAAATATGTATATACAAAGCACCTCAAACAAAGAAATTGCAACATGACTATTTCAAACAACAAACAAAGTACTAGTCGTGGGTGAAGACGATGTAGGGGTGTTACAGCTAGACTAGAAAACACATAAACCATAAAATTAAATAATTTTCTTCATTTTCTTGATATGTTTTCTCTTTTCTGTCCCGTGGACTAAAAAAGACAAAAGATAAATGCAAATGAATGATTATGTGGAATTTGGTGGAATGAGAATGCGGGAGTGCCCGAGAAACTCACGGACACGATGTTGTCCACCAGAAACTCACTTGACCGAGAAGCGGACCAGTACCCCTTGCACCAGAGGTGAGCCTTCTGCCACTGAGCCACCGTGCTTCCTTGATTAGTTGAGAATCTACCATATTTTTAAATTTACTGCAGTCATTCTTAATTTTGTAATTCTGGAGGGAACCCCTAAATATGTATCCAAAGTTATGATTAAAATGAACAAAAATTTCAAAATCTGAGTGTAAAAATGTCCCGACAATGTCGCCTTGACATGGTAGGTGTATACTTTATTCTCTTGATCTAATACATTGTTATATATCTTTGTAACCGTTAATCGTTATTACGAACCTTCCATTCGTTAGTTAATTTGAAGTGCAACGTCCCGTTTTAGCACCGAGGCTACAGGGAATGCAGACCTCCAGAATGAAATGGGACCTGAACTACTTTAACGCGTTCAATGCTCTCCATTTGCGTAACTCGAGGGAGGTAAGCCTCCTAGATCATCGTGCCTCCCTTCTCGAGTTACGTGGGGAAAATTTTATCTCAATATCTTATGTAGAAGGAAATGATTATAGAAATGATCATCTCTGTCGGTTCCCCTCTCTCATGATTTCGAATCCGGGTCTTGCCTCAAAGTTCGTCTTTTTAAATCGTACTATTGGATTTTTGTATGCAGAATCAACACAAGCTACTGTAGCTCTATATACTATTATTACATACTATTAATACTAAAAAGAAACTACATAATGAAATCGCTTTTTTATAATTTCATTTAACATTGCATTTATTTATTACTGTTATGTACCATATTTTAGGTTTATTTTGTCCTGCCGCCTGCAAGCTAAAATCCATTTCTGGAGACATTCCCCCTCTTTTTGAGGGAATCTAAAGTATTTTATATTAGTTCCCTCATTTTATGTAATAATTATTATAGCCGTACACTGCACAGTTAAGCATTCTCGATATCATTTAAAAGAACAAAGTAACAAAGAATTTCCACTTGTCACTTAAAGCCGCGCCGTTTCCCGTTGTCTCTTGCAAACCAGATGACGTCACAGCCACGACAGCGCTTCAGACGACATGCGCATGCAACCACCTTGTAGTCTTTCCACCATGACACGGAACCTACTGATTAATGTTGAATCCAAACCACATGAGCTCCCACCGAGAATTGAACCCGGGTCTCTTACACCAAAGGTTCGTACGCTAACCGCTTAGTCACGAAGGAGCCCTTTGTTCTTTTAATGTCTCACTGTTTGTCCGCACCGCACCGAAAGGAAATCTATATAATTGGATATCGTATATTTAAGACTTAATGTCTGAAAAGTAATCGAAAGCCTTTTAGAGTTTATAGTTATACTGACAATCCATAGACGATCTGTATCCAAATAATCTACGAATTTTTTTTTAGAATTTTAAACCTTCTTCTTCTATGTATACAGCATGAAGTATATGCATTTTATGTATCTATAAATCTAATGCTGGTCTTTTAAATGATTTTAAGTCATGCTAATAAAATCAAAAACTCTTCCCCAGTAAGTGCCAGATAGGATGCAATAGTTTTGGGGCTATCTACCTGTCAAAATTATATGCGCTTATATGCTCATCATATTTTATTTTTCAATCCTTAGCGTTTTTGCTTGTCTTAGTGAAGAGAAAAATCTAAAGAAAATACCTGTTGCAAAGTATTCATTTCTATCCTAAATATAAAACAACTCATATGTGTTCATCTCTGTCTGTCTCTCTCCCTCTTTCTTCTTTCTTCTTTTTTATGTATCCTTTTGTTTACTGTTTGCAGTACGGTGGATATACTCCAGTTTTTTCCCGTGTTTATGTTGCATTACGGAAAGACAAATGTTCCAAACATGTGTTTGGTCACCATAACAGCCAAACCTACATATGTACTATTGTCGTAAGCCGAGCGATCGGACATCAAAAAAACTCTAATTATCTCTACCTCAATAGCGGAAGTTGCTGACGAACACATGCGTGGTTGTTCCTCTACCTGAACAAACAAAGAGATAAATGTTCTACAACGTTGTTCTAATTTGTTTAATCCCTTGCGCAGATATGGTGTCGTGTTGCAATATATCAAGTCTCACAAGTTAATAAAATATCTACATTTTTGTTCTAGTGCAATTGTATGCTCTCTGAAACTATTTGTAGCCATTGTAGTAAATTACTTCCCTGTTCATGACATTGGAAAAACTCCGTGATCGGTGACGAATCAGGAATGAATAAACTGGTGGGCATATAAGAAAGAGTTTATCAGTGACATAGATTATTATTTACGCCTATTGCAGGTTTAACTTTTAGCATATTTATTAATTAAATGTGTTATTTAATAAAAACTTAAAATATGAAAATAATTATTCATATATATTTAGTGTGATACAAGAAATTATTTACTATACAAGCAGTAACGATGAAAGCTTAAGTTCTTGGAGAGCAGGCGCAGGGCTAGAGACATTTTTTGGAGAGACAGCTATTTTTATATATACACTGAAAAGGATAGTTTTATATTACTATCTACATTACATTACAACTTATGTGAAGAGAAAAGTTAGGAGACAATATTCCCACCAGTAGGGGGTGTCTGTTCCCCTTGCTCCCTCCGGTGTTGTCATTGCATATAATCCGTTAAAGACTCTTAAAGATATTTCACTTACTACGTAATACAACTTTACTTATAATCACTGCCGGTTTTACGTACAAGCTAAAAAAGCTATAGTTTAAGGCCCCAAAAATTAAAGTAAAAAATTGAATGAATACTTCCAAAACATAAGAAAAACAATAAATAAAGTAAAATCTACGTATAGTAAGAGTGCTCCGTTTGTGTAGGTCCCTATGATGTAAGGAATAGGGACCTTTCTGCTAGCCTGCTCCCTAAAATTCTTCATCTTTTTTATTTTGGTCCTACGTTCATTTGGGCACATAAAGGAGCCCCCATTATCTTCAGTAGCTTACGACCCCATCAAATCTAAATCCAACTCTGCTTATAATAGAATAAACTAATATCAAATTAGTTTATAATGCTATAGTGTAGTTAATCTTTAAATATGAACAACAATATTTACCTCATCTAGACCTCTTGCAACAAAGAACAATGAATAACTATAGACCAGGATACATCAACCTGGGAGTCGCGACCGCTAGGAAGGGGGTCGCGAAGATAAGCGGAGGATAAATGAACTGACCAAGTTTAGTTTTAATCCATTCGCTTTTAGCGAAGTTACTGTATCCACTATACACAAGAATTGAATTCTATTAATATAGAGATATATGGTATCGTGAGATCTTCGTAATAGGTATATTAAAACTCTAACTCAAGCTTATTACAAACCAGAAATTATAAGGAGGTCGCTCAAGGCAATAGGATGTGATAAAATGGGGGGGTCGTGATAGGAATTAGGTTGAGAGCCATTAGTGTAGACAATAAAACAATTTGACTAAGATAATTTTTACGTCTATGACAGAACGAGGCGCCAATTTCAGTATAAGTGACGTACGTGACCAGGACAAGTCTCCATCTGAAAATAATAAACAAGCTAACTTCAGGCAGTAAAAGAAAGGAAGAAGAAAGATAATCTAAGAGGTTGATTGGAGAGGGAAGATATATATATTTTTTCTCAGTGCTGGATCTAGCGCGGAGCCGGGGAGATAGTCCCCAGTTTTTTGAGTAACAAATATAATGAAAGCTACTGTTTATATATTTTTGAAAGTTTACAGTAAACTCAGGATATACCTATCATAGTCTGGATTCTGGTTGAACTAGGGATGCGCACGAGACGAGTCGAGACAGAATTTTCCTTACAAAATTGGAGTCGAGATACATCTCTTCCAATAGAGAAATATACATTTTTCGAGTCGAGACATCACTTTTACAGAACATTTTCGAGACGAGACAGTGTCAAGTCTTGTCTCGTGCGCATCCATAGGTTGAACCTTCTAGATCCACCTCTGTTCTTTCTTTATCTCAACAAAGCTTTCATATCTTTAAGTGTGTCCGATGACAACAGCTCCACATCTCAATGACCACTGTTGCCAACTCTCCAGTGTGAAATGTCGCTAGTTTAGTACTCTAAAGTCGCTAGAAGTCGCTAAACGCATCCTGCCAAGTCGCTAAAAAAACGTCGCTATATAATTTTACAAATGAATTAAAATAATTTAAATATTTTTCATGTAGAATGGAAAACTCGAGTATTTTTTTCTTTTAAAAAATTGACCATCTTGACAAAACCACTGCACTATGAGCTTTGAAGAATACAAAATTAGTAAATATAGCATTAAAAGTTTGCAAATACTTAAAATTTTGGATCACTTTTCCCCATTCCCTCTTATAGAGTACGATTATCTTTTTTTGGGGGGGGGGAGGAATTCATGTTGTTTTCGTATTGGAACACTTCACCGAACTCACCCCACGAAATTTCTGTATAATTTATATTAAGAACAACCGCAATTAAATTAATATATAAATCACACGCACTACACTGAACCAGAAAAGGACAATGTTCTCCAACGTCACTGTCACTGTACGCACTGTGCAATGCAAGAGGTTACCAGCTATAACGCAACTAGTTAGATACGGGAAATTCTCGGCTTTCCGAACCGCAGTGAAGAAGGGCATAATCCCCATAGCAGCGATGAATCCAACGAAGTAAGTCGCTCATAGCAGTAGCCCAACCGAGTGTGTAAAAGTAATTATTAGGATCACAAACTGCAAAATTTTGGAAACTTTAATGTAAATACAGAACAAAAATTTGAATTCCGAAATGTCGCTAGATTTGTCGCTAGGCGCTAAATAAAAATTTTTGTCGTTAGACACTTCCAAAAGTCGTTAGTTCTAGCGACAAAGTCGCTAAATTGGCAACACTGTCATTTGCGATATTGTATCCATTGCCACACAGTGAAATGAAATGAAATGAAATCTTTGACTTTTACGTCCCATGATTATGCCGGTTAGGCTAAAGGAAACAGTGATGATGAGTAATGAATATAATGGTGGAACGAAGAAAGTGGGAGGAAACGGGAGAACCCCGAGAAAACCCACGCACATGGTGTTTGTCCACTACAAAGTTCACTTGGCGGGGGCTGGGATCGAATCCGGGACCTCAAGCACCAGAGGTGAACGCTCTACCACTGAGCCACCGCGGCCCCTACCACACATTGACACATCATATTTTGCTACTACGGGAAGAAAACTTTAAAGTGCTATTGTTCTTGCATCTGATCACTACATGACTTGCTACGTCTGATAAAAGCATCTAGTAAGGCTACTGCTTCCGAAAAAAAGAAAACAGGAAAGGAGAAGTTGGAAAGTCACAATCACCAAAAATATTGCACGACAGGACCACTCATCATCGGCAATTCGTAAGAAAAGTATTTATTGTGGTGTCTGTAATGGACACTTTTACGCACAAGAAAACAAAAAAGAATGGATACAGTATATCAGATGCGCACTGTGGTATCATGTTTCATGCGTATCTGCCCAAAGCATGATCTTCTTCGTCTGTTGCCAGTGTCACAAATAAAATTGTGTTTTGTTCGTGATTGTTCAATTCATGTTACACCAACATAAGAGTTTGTAGACAGTTCAGACGCTCTACTCCTATCTTAGAAGTTATGATACTTGGAAGAAGGATTTTGAATACGTTTCTGATCTATTTATACAGGGAAATACTCCAGTGGTAACAAAAGTTCGTTTTTGTATTACAAAGAAAAAATTACGTTTTCCTTCATGAAAGTTTCTCCATAATTTCTTGGTATTTTTATTATGTAAGTTTGCAGTATTGCTTCATTCTATGATTTCATAACGTGATTCTATATTAGGGTGTCAGACATTTGATGTATTGTTTGCCAGTAGTTTTACATTTTGGTTTGAAAACGTAATTACACACGGTGCGTATATTACGCAGAGTCGGGAAATATATGTGCCTTTACTACCCTTAGGAATATTTTGATGAATGATACCTTTTTGTAAACATTTTTTTCATGCTTGCTAATGGTATTATTTATGGAGGTATCATGTATATATATATGCACATACCATGTATATATATATATATATATATATATATATATATATATATATATATATATATATATATATATATATATATATATATATATATATATTTAAAAAATAAATATATAATATTTAAACTACTCACGATACTAGTAATCTACGCTGTTTCTATTGATCATCTTACCTGTAAAAAAGTAAAAGAAAATTTGTAAAATTCCAATATTTCAAATATAAAGGGTGACTGGTGATTCGATGCATTCCTTGCAAGGGAATATTCTACAAGTACTTTGGAACATTTTCACCTAGATGAACCGGGGGTCGCAAATCAACAGTTTCTGAGTAATTTCCTTGAAATTTCCCGGCTAAAGAGAGATGCGCAAAAAACTTTACCCTGACCCATTTCCACATATCGTAGAGCTGAAATTTTATATGTGTATTCCTACATAAATTTGTAGGACTGCACCTCAGAAAGCGGCGTGACAACATCGCAGAAGTACTTGCTTCTAGGAAATGACTGCATGGTTGGGAAGAGGTGGAACAAATATGGTGTGCGGTCAAAAGAAAATGCGAACTATGACGAATTTCATTCTCAGGGCAGAGAATGATTGCGTTGTTTCCCAAGAGGTGGACACTTTTGCCAGCATGCCACACTCTGGGATTTTACAGAATCCCGCAAGGCACGCAGCAGTGAGGCATAGTATACCCTGGTAATCGTGCTACACTTTGCTTGGAAAGCAAGTAGTATCAACGCATGCTGATACAAAATAAACGTGATCATCACTATGGTCGCTCAGAGTTGAACACGTTCTTCCTTTGCTGGTGGCACGTCGGTGTATTCTTTTATTTATTAATTTATGTATTTATGCTTGTGGAATATCACCTTGCAAGGAATGCATCGAATTAGCAGTCACCCTGTGTATATATAATACAATATATTTACAGTACAATATATTTAAATATCCAAAGGAATTTAATTCAAACATTACGCGAGTTGTTTTCAATTAATGTACGTAATTATATTACACACTACTGGTCCCTCCGAACATTATCATGAGGAACTTCCATTTAACAAATCTGAAGGAGAGAGAAGGAATATCTTCACAATAAATAGTAAGAAATTTTATTTCTGGGCTTTCGGCATCTCTACTCATTTTAGCTTGTCGTGTATGGGAGATATGACGTTCCTTGGCAATCACACTACTCGAGAAAGTTGTAAAGGATGCAGAGGAAGGAATGAAGTGGACTATTACCTTTACGGTAGGTATCATCAGGGCCGTCGCTTGGGCAGGGCGATCGAGGCAATCGTCCCCGGCGCCGCGACCAGAGGGGGCGCCGGGACGACAAATAACAAAATTCAAGGAATTCAGGTTATGTTGGTAAATGATTTTTTTAAATAACGTTAATTCAGATATTTTAATAATGACCGGGCCACGGCAAGTAAAAATTTTTTATTTACTTCATAAGGACAACACAACAGGCTTAATGCCCAGTTATAGTGTCGTGTACCTAATTATCTAACATGCACTATTACATATACACAAATATACGTCGTTTAATTATGCCTGACAACTGTTTTGAACGTGTTTTCGTACATACTAAATACATCTACTACATGAAATCTAATTATTTCGTTCTATGAAGCACACATTCTCCACAGAGGAGACTAATGTAATGTGTTAGATCTTGCTTTTCTACAATAGAAAGTCCTAGTGTTTGCTGTTCTAGTCTTACTTATTGGGACACGTATTGATACTTCTGAAACTAATTCTGGACAGTCAATTTTACCGTTTAATAATTTATGTAAGAACAATTTATCAAAAACCCATCTCCTTTTTTCTAATGTTTGAAAACTAAAATGTGGTACTATGTCTTCACAGGGAACATTGGGTAGAAACCGGTTTTCCTGTATGCAGACATTTTTAAAAATTTAAACTGTATATTTAATATTGCATCAGAATATTTAGTGACATGTGGAGTCGAAACAGTACAACAGTATTCTAATTTTGACATCACATACAAAAATTATAACCTTTAAATATTGATTTTTTGTAGAAATCCTGTCCTATCCTATAAATTAAACCTAAGTTTCTATATGCACTACTCATTATTGCATCAACGTGTTGAGTAAAAGTCAGTTTGCTATCAAATGTAACTCCTAGATCTTTGATAGTATTCGAGGTAGACAAGGAAGTGCCACTTATTGTATAGGTAAAGTTAATTGAATTTTCTTTCCTCGTGAAAGGTACAATTTACATTTGGATACATTCAGGACTAATTTATTCTTATCACACCATATTTGAACTCTCTGCAGATCCTGTTGAAGTTTCACGCAGTCACCAAAAAATAAAAATTGAACTTACTTTGGAGTATAATTTGACATTGCCGGCAAAATCAAGAAATTGAGAAGTTTTAATACACAGAGAAATATAATTAATAACAAGAAGAAACAACCAGAAATATAAATTAGATCCTTGAGGGACTCCCGATAGAGTATTGAACTTGAAAATTACCGGTAATGTGAAACATCGTCTAGGATTGTTCAACTAGAACTCTCTCCAGCCCTCTGTGAGAAGAGCTTTTTTTTAAAAATCTTGGAATTTAATATTTGTATATTCTATGCTATTACTATGTTGGTGTGTATCAAGTTCAAAATAAACAAGAATAGCACTCGATTTCAATAATTCAAAACCATGTTTTCATTAACTTTTATGTTTTAACTACAAAAGCCATTCACTTTAAAAAAAATGACATAATACTTCTTTTATCTTACATTATGATATTACATTCCATATTTAAATCTAGGAGTACAGAATAAATTCTGGTTGTTTCTCATAACACGCTGGGGTGGGGGGAGCCACGGAATTCTCGCCCCAGGCGCTTACAACCCACACGACGGTCCTGGGTATCATCCTGACATTTGGTAGGTTTAAATGAGGATAACTCGGGAAAAACATGACTCAGGATGTCTGACCTGGAAAGACTTTTGCAGTTTTCCGACCGACTGTTCTCACCGCGAATGATATACAGCAATCACTTAGAACGACTACAACGTACACGTAGAAAAGAATAAACGCTTTACTTCTTTTTATAAAGATCTGTTAAAGTGGTGGTATCTACCCAGTCTGCTGATAGTTCTTTAAGACACCAATATTTCAAAAGAATGTTAATCGTGCTAGGCGACCTTTCCCAATCTTAGAGTAGTTAATGTATAATGATAATAATAATAATAATAATAATATATTTTCTGCACATCTAATTTTTTTCATAGTAGTAAAACAATAGAATTCCAGAGGACATTCCTGTCCCTATACCACATACAATGAACCGATTAAATCATCAGAGAGCTTCAAACATTGTTGCAAATAATTTTCAAAGTATTCATGAGATTTTGGGGCAAGAACAGGTTAAGTCCAAAAAATGAAAATGTAAAGGAGATAGCTTCATAACGGATCCACTCATCTTGATAACAGCCGAGTATAAGGATGTTCTGGATTTCGATATGACTGAGAAAAACTAAGATATGTTGAAGATCTTCTCATCATGAGAAAAAGTCTTAATAGACACAACCATCGAATTATGATTGTTTGGTCACTACAGGTCCAGGTTTTTTTTAAAAAAAAACAGCTGGTATAACGATATTTTTGATTTCGGAGTAAATGAATGAAACTGTGATATGTTTTAGATGTCGTAACCCTGAGAAAAATTGTCTAAGGCTTTCCAGGGTTTTCCTTTGTCCTGCAAGTTGAACACCTGAATGTTGTCTGTGCTTAAATGATGTTGGCCGCTACTTTTCCCATCCATTTTTTCGGTTGTGAGATCGGACTTTTCTAGCTTTCATACAATTTTACCAAAATTCCGGAGTATCCTTACATTCTCCTGTTTTAAAAAATGTGGCCCTGTAGTTGCCAAATGGTCACTGATTGTTGGTTGTGTTCATTGAGATTTTTTCTCAGGATCACATCATCTGAAACATATCACAGTTTCAAGCAATTTCACCGAAGTCCAGAAAAACGTTACCTCTTGTTCGGTTTAAAAGAGTGGCCAAACGCTCAGTGATGGATGGTTGTGATTCTTCAAACTTTTTCTCAGGATCACAATATCTACAACACTTAACAGTTTTAGTCATTTTTACAAAAATCCAGAATATTATCTTCGGTTGTTTTAAAGAAAAGAAGTGGCCCTGTAGTTGCCAAACGGTCAGTGATTTGTGGTTATGCCTGTGGAAACTTTTTCTCATGATCAGAACATCTACAACATATCACAGTCTCAGTCATTTTCATCGAAATCTAGAATATCACTGTCTTCGGCTGCTTTCAGAAAAGTGGCCCTGTAGTGGCCAAACGATCAGTGATTAGTGGTTATCTCCATTAAGACTTTTTCTCATCATGACAATATTGACAACATATCACGGGTTTAGTAAATTTTACCAAAATCCAGAATGTAGTTATCTTCGCCTGTTTTCAAAAAAGTGGTCCTGTAGTGGCGAAGCCGTCAGTGATTTGTGGTTGTGCTCATTGAGACTTTTTTTTTTCAAGAATACCATATCTACAACATAACATGGTTTTAAAATATTCCACCGAAATCCAATTTCCATAAGGATTGTGCGGGGTCCTACTGCATTTCCCCGTATAAACCCGTATTTCCTACTTTGAAGTCATCTTTGGATTGGCAGAGTTTCGTTTCTTTAATGTGGAAGTTTTAATCAAGGGGGCCTTTTTGGAAATCGTGCCTTTGCCCCCCTTAAAATATTTTCCGAAAGGAACAAAAAAAATACTTGTCGATTTATTTTCGGTTTACTATATATGTGCCAAGTTTGAAGAAAATCGGATGAGTGGAAACCGTTGTAGAGCTACCTCCTTTACATTTTCATTTTTTGGACCTGTTTTTGCCCCCAAAGCCTTCGATTCATGAAAATACTTGAGATAGAGAAATTGTATGACCAATTATTTATAACTTCTATATTGTAAATGTATCTTCATTCTACCATATCAAAATATTTCGAGTTGTATCAAATGTTTTGTTAGTGGTTGGTTTAAAGTGTATCTTACTTAAACGCAATGCGCGCGGTGGCTCAGTGGTAGGACTTCACCTCTGGTGCATAGGGCCCATGGTTCAATCCCAGCTGGCTAAAAGTGGACTTTATGGTGGACAAACACCGCGTCCATGAGTTTTCTAGGGGGTTCCCCGTTTCCTCCCACTTTATTCATTCCACTATTGCATTCATTTCTCATCACCATTTCCTTAGCCTAATCGGCATAACCGTGATACGTAAAACTGAAAGATTTCATTTCATTTTATTTAAACGCAGTTCAATATGTCAGCACTAAACGCCAAATTGTTAAAATCATAAGTTTCTATATACGTAGAAGCTAAACGACTTGAAAGAACTTGATGAATGATGTCTCGATGGATTCATCCAAACTTCAGCCGTATATCTAAGTACACGGTCTCAAATAAAATTTTATAAATCCCATCCTCTTTTTTTAGTGTAATGTCCCAAGTTCATGCTAGAA